>NC_083316.1:160214996-160548166 GCF_963455315.2 Globicephala melas | reverse complement strand
AACCACCCACCATTACCGGCAGTGCAGAGTTTGCCCTCAAGAAGCTGAGGGCATGAGGTGCCCAGGGATGGACAAAATTCATCTCCCACATGGAGGCGGCTTCACCGCCACAGGGCAACTAGAAGTTTCACCCAGGGATCAACTCCAAAGGTCTTACACTGCCCAGGCAGAAAGAGTCTGCCTGTTTCACAGATAGGAAAACTAAGGCTCAAGAATGTTTAGGAACTCTCCCAAGGTCCCAGAGATAGCATGGTCCCAGAACTTCCCCTCCTTTGTGACATCAGATGTCCAGGCCTCTGGGCACAGAGATTGAACCCAGTGAACCAGCCAAATCTCAGACTCCCAGGCAGTTGTCAGTTGTAGCTTGCCAAATATTGTCAATATCACCTCTGTTGTCATTCTTTGCACCCACATGACTATCAGGAGCTTGCTCTGATATGAAAACTTTATTTTTAAGCTGGGTTCACAGCAATTCACAGCTCATGGATGGCGAGACACACTCCCACAGGAGAACTTGCAAAATAAGCAAGTATCAGTGAACTCTATGCAAAGACCTTTGGGAACCAAGGAGCACACAGCATCCTCCTCAGTGAGGGCCAGGGCTACAGCCACCACCAGGGCTAGCTCCTAGGGAGAGGGGCCCTTTCTGCCACTCTTTTTGGCCCCACTCAGGCTGGGAAATGCAGTAGATGCCATGAATCTTAGTTCTCTCTCTCTTTTTTTTTTTTTTTATTTACTTAGTTAGTAAGGCTGCGCCGGGTCTCAGTTGCAGCACATGGGATCTTCGTTGCAGCACGTTTAGCTGCAGCACGCGGGCTCTTAGTTGCAGCATGCGTGTCGGATCTAATTCCCTGACCAGGGATCGAACCCAGGCCCCCTGCATTGGGAGCGCAGAGTTTTACCCACTGGACCACCAGGGAAGTTGCGATCAGAGTTCTTTTACCTCCCAAGCCAAGGCCTCTCTCTGCCATGGAGGGGGAAGCCTCAGAAAGTAGGGGTCCTGGGCTTTTCCAAGCACCTACTCTCTTCAGGATCAAGGGCAATATACAAAAGTCAGTGGTATTTCCACATGGCAATGTTGTTCCACATGCCATTTGTTCCAAATGGCAACAAACAACCAAAACTCAAAGCTCTTAAAAAAAAATCAATTAATACTACCATAAATGTGAAATACTTAAGGATAAATCCGATCTTTCAAAAAAATGTGCAAGACCTGTAAGCTGAAACTACAGTAAGACATCGCTAAGAGAAATGAAAGAAAACCTAAATAAACAGAGAGATATGACTTTTCCATGGGTCAGAAGGTGTCAATTCTCCCCTAAATTGATTCATAGATTCAAAGTCCCAATCAAAAATTGCCAGCATGGGACTTCCCTGGTGGTGCAGTGGTTAAGACTCTGACTGACAATGCAGGGGACACGGGTTCGAGCCCTGGTCCGGGAAGATCCCACATGCCGTGGAGCAACTAAGCCCGTGTGCCACAACCACTGAGCCTGCGCTCTAGAGCCGTGAGCCACAACTGCTGAGCCCACGTGCCACAAATACTGAAGCCCGCGTGTGTAGAGCCCTTGCTCCACAACAAGAGAAGCCACCACAATGAGAAGCCTGCACACCACATCAAAGAGTAGCCCCCGCTCGCCACAACTAGAGAAAGCCCGTGTGCAGCAACGATGACCCAACGCAGCCAAAAATTAAATAAATAAATAAATTTATTTATTAAGAAAAAAAAACTGCAGGCATGTTCTGCCGGAAAAAACAGACTGATTCCAAAATTTATATGGAAATGCAAAGGACTTAGACTAGTGAAATACTGAAAAAGAGAAACAAATTTGGAAGACTTACCTAACCTGATTTCAAGACATACTGTATGTAAAGTTAACAGTAGCCAAGAGAGTATGATATGAACGTAAAGACAGACAAGTAGACAGATGGAACAGAATACACCATGCACATGTGGACAAATGATTTTCAACAAAGATCCAAGTACCCTAACTCCGTGAGACCACAAGACACACTGGACATTTTCCTGAAGGGTTAACCTGCGAGAAAGGTGACCTTAATCTGTTATCATAATGCATACAGTGCATCATGGGGCAGTATGCAACATACAAGAAGTTTTAAGGTCACCTCAGACTTTCACCTTCCACCACAGCTTTCCCCACCTCAGCTCATGGTAAATTCAGTCTTTCAAAATGCTCAGATTAAAATCTGGAGTTGCCTTTTTTTTTTTCTATTTTGTGTGCGCCATGAGGCATGTGGGATCTTAGTTCCCCGGTCAGGGATCAAACCTGTGACCCCTGCATTGGGAGCGAGAAGTCTTAACCACTGGACCGCCAGAAAGTCCCTTTTTTTTTTGGCTGCACTTGCCTTCTTGATAGGACTACCCATCATCCAGTCTGCCAGGAAATCCTACTGATTTTGCCATCAAACACATCTGGGGTCCCACCACTTCTCACACCTCCACTTGCCACACTATCCTCCCTTAATACGACGGAGGTCTGCAAACTGGACCCCCTGCTTTCATTCCTCAGCTCGAAACCTTCCAAAGGCCCTGCAATCGCTCAGAGTGAAGCCCCATCCTCTCTTGACATGTCCACCCTCCTCCAGCCATGCTGGCCTCCAACACACCAGGCACCCTCCCACCTTGGGGTTCTTCAAGGTTTTCAACAAAATCCCCGATACTTTGTAATTTTAACAATCGATTCTTCAATTTGCATCCCAAGTTGAAAATGACCTTTGAAAACATAACTACCATACAATAATCTCTAAATGTCAACAAATGCCCAGTCCATATTCAGCTTCACACAATTTCCCAAAAACGTCTGTACACAGCCTGTTCTAACAGTAGTTGCTAGCTTTTGTGCTAGCATTTGTGCTAGCTGCTCTCTGCCTCCATCACTCTCCCCCACCATGGCTATCTCCTCCGTGTACCCCCAAGTCACTGCTCAAATGTCTCCCTCAAAGAGGCCCACCCTGCTCACCCTGCCCTTTCTCTGCCACAGCCCTGGCCCCTCCTCAAACTCCACACAACACAGCTACTGTATCTATGGACTTTCTCACCCGGCAAGAACATAAATGCCACAAGGAAAAGGGTGTCTGCCTGGTGCCTGATATCATTTCAAGCACCTCCAACAGTGTCCGGTGCTCAATAAATATTTATAGAATGAATGAGCAGAGATGTTTTAACATTGAGGGAGAAAGAACCAATCTGAGGAGTTCACACCCCAAAAACCCCTTGATACAATTAGAGCAAAATTCACGAAGGAGCAGAAACCAAGCAGAGACCACTTAGCACCATCAGGATTGGGAGCATTTCTCTAAAATAAACTGTAATCACTTTCCACTGGTATATCATTTGGGTTGCTGTGCCATCTACCCCACACTGGCTGGGTTTAGAGAGCTTTTACTGTTTTTATTTCCAACCCATATATTTAAAACAGTATCAAGTAACCCTTAAGTACACAATTACCAACTCGTAAGAGACTCTTCCACTCCCTTGATAAATCATTATGGTTTGGCTTTGACCCTGCACCTGGGTACTCCACTTACATGCATACACACACAACACCCCGAATCTTCGACCTACCCAAACAACAATTTCCCAATCTGAGGGAGATCACACTTGGTAAGGAGGCAGTGATTGGTGGTTTACATGAAATCAAGTCACTGCACTTTGGGCAACAAAAGTCCACTGTTAAAAAAAAAAAAAAAAAAAGAGTCCACTGTTGCCACTTCATCCTCTCCAGCTCAGGCAAGAGAGGTCTGCTCCCTTTTAACTTGAGGGGAGGAGCCTCCGGCCAGACACTGGCTGCTGTCTAGGGAGCTCCAGTTCCTTAGAGACGCTTCAGCTGCAATGCCCATGGCCAGCCCAGGGACAGCTCTCAGAGGCCATGGGCACCTGATGGGGAAGCCTGGGCTCTCCAAGGTGCCCCCCAGAGGGCCCCATCATCCCTTCCGAGGCCTGGCCCTATGGAAGCTGCACACTTCTGATCTCCTCCTACCACCGTCTGCACTCACCAAACACTTGCCCAGTGTTTTACCACTCTGGCTCTAATCCAATCCCGGGAACATATTAAGCCAAAAAACCTCCAAGATGAAACCCAGCAATAATACTATTCAACTTCTCCTACCCCTAGGTCCACAAAGTCCACGTGTTCCACACAAAATGAGCACCCCACCCAGACCCTCTCTGCCAACAGTCTTAGCGACTGTACTGCTAACTGTCAAGGAGAGGAAGTCCCCAGCTAGCTCTATGAGAAAGGGAGAAACTGAGGCAGGGCAACAGTGGATCATCTCAAGGAAGCCCAGAGGTCACACTGCTCCAACATGCGCTGGCTGGTTAGGGAAAGATTAACTTGGGTCAGAGTCAATTCCCTAATCCAAGGGTCGGCAAACTACTGCCTGGGCCTGTTCTGGCGAATGGCTTTCCTGGGACACAGCCACGCCCACTCAAGTTTGCACTGTCTCCAGCGGCTTTCACCTACAGGGCAGAGCTGAGTAGTAATGACAAAGACAGCAACGGTGGAAAATACTGACTACCTGATCCTTGAGAGCAGGAGGGAACCATGGCCCTAACAGGCTCTGCTGAGCATTAAAGGGACAGAGATGACTCAGGCAGAGCAGCATGCCTGAGACAAGAAGTCAAGGCAGAGGCACAGCAAGGGGGTGCTTCAGCTCCACGTCAGCCCCAGGGGACCAAGCAGTACCTGCTCTCCCCAAGGCAAAGAGCCTCATTAACCCTATATCCCCACAGAGTGAGGGAGAGCATGACTAGGCAGACTCGAGAGGCAAAGAACCAACCCCATGAGGGCCAAGGAGCCGACAGTGAGGCCAGCTGCACAAGCCTATCCTGGGCAACCAGAGCTGGCCGGTCTCCACTGTCAAGCCAAAGCATCTACCAGGGTAACAACCAGTATGTGCCCTCCAGACCCCCGGTCTGCCCCTGACTCTCCTCCCTCAGCCACAGTAACCACGGCCTCACCAAGAGACAGACTGTCCACTCCCCACACTATGCCAATGCAGCTGTTCCTAAAGCTCGTTAAAACCCCCCAACACCCCCAACACCTCACCACAGCCTTTAAGGCCCTGACTGTTTAGGCGCAGGTGACCCTATGAAGTCATCTGGGACGCACATAGTACGTGTACACACACCATGCTCCTGGCTCCAACCACACAGGCCTTGTTTCGATTCATCTTACCCACCATATCTGCCTTCCTCCACCACTGGGCCTTTGCACATGCTGTTCTCACTGCCATGAAAGTCCTTCCTTCCCCCCACTCACCTTTCAAACTCAAAACATGTGTTACTCGGGCACCCTCTCCTTGCTTCCATCCCCGAGGACTACAGCCCCATCACGTGGCACGGCTGATCTTGACATCTGACATCAAGCATCCCACTAGGTTCTCTCCCCCAAACGCTCTACACTCCACAAGAGAAAGGGCGCTTGCTCATCTCCTTATCCAAGGCCCAAGGAGGCATGGAGAAGAAATGACAAAATGGCATCCTCTGTGAGTTATACTCAACCACTATGTTTTCACCACCAACCTGATGCAAAAACATAACAATATAAATATAACATCAGGAAGAAACAATATGGAGATAGGCAAGGCCACAGCGTCGCCACAGCCCCTGCGGAGCCCAGAGCTTCTTGGGGTGGGGGGAGCTCTCCCCAACTCCCTCACATGGCTGTTTGGAGAAAGGTGCCTGGAGATTCCCTTAGGCCTCAATGGCCTTGTGTCTGGAAGGGCCTCCCCTATCACCACTAAGAAGTGTGACCTACCCCAGCACCCATTCACCCACACCCTGCACTCCCCTCCCCATTTCTATTGCCAAGATTCCATATCCCTCCCTAAAAAACCCATCAACAATCCTTCCAACAGAAGGCCCTGCCCTCTCGAAGGCTTGACTCCAGCACGACCCTCCTTTCTTCTGAGCATCCCTCCCTTTCACACTACCAGACCATCCTGATGATAATGAACAGAATCCTACTGATGAATCATACAGCTAGCTGCCCAGCCACGACCCTCCTGATAATTAAACAGTCCATCCAGCCTGGGGCCAAATCCAACTGTGCCCCTGGGAGCCCACCTAGCCCCTTAGGACTCAACACCATCCTGAGGACCAAGTGGCAGGCCCTGGCTCCAGGCAGGCTCTCAAAGAGAAGCAACTAGTTCTTACTTTGACTACTATGATTAATGTTGTTCCTCAAAATATTTTGATTCCTTATAACAAGGTTCCTTTCAGTGTTTCCACCCTCGATCCCTAGCAGCTGCCCAGGCAGTCCACTCGGCAGTTCAGAACTTCAGATAAACCCCCATACTTAAAATGCCCAGGGATCAGGAACTTCCCTGGTGGCCCAGTGGTAAAGAATCCGCCCTCCAATGCAGGGAACGCGGGTTTGATCCCTGGTCAGGGAACTAAGATCCCACAGGGCAACTAAGCCCGTGCGCCACAACTACTGAGCTCATGCGCCTCAACAGAGCCCACATGCCTCAAACTATAGAGCCAACGCACAACAACTAGAGAAGAGAAAACCCACACGCCACAACTAGAGAGAAGCACGTGTACCGCAACGAAAGATCCTGCATGCCTCATCAAAGATCCCACGTGCCACAACTGACCCAACACAGCCAAAAATAATAATAAATAAAATAAAACAATAAAAAAAATAAATAAAATTTTAAAAAGCCCAGGGATCAAATGTTCACATCTAGACAAGTCTGAGACTTTGGTAGGTGTTTGAAATGTCTAGCATTAGGGCATTACGATATTAAAGGATACCTTGAAGAAAATGTCACAAGAACAAAAGAGGAAATAACTTCTGTGTTAGTAACGAGTAACTACGAACTAGAGTCTCCCCTTCTGTGCATACACATCAATATGTGCCACACTAAGGGAATTCTCTAACAAAGAGCCACAGAAAACCAAGGAACACCTTCAATCTCTGCGCTGAGCACTGGAGGAGAGAAGATCTCAAATGTTCCTGGACTGTCCTCCTAAATCTCCTGCAGACTCTAGTTCTGTGTGACTCTACTGAGGGGAGGAAGTGCATCCAGGCCCCACCGCTCTAGGGACCAAAGAACACCCATGGAATCACGCTCCCAAGATGATGTTAAAATGAGCCTTCTAGAACCATGTATATCTTTTTTTTTTTTTTTAAAGCCCCTAGTATCTGGCATAAGGTAGACCATCAAAATGTGAGTGTCTCTGTTCATTTCTCCCTAAGCTAACTCTTGGAGGATAAAAATGCATGCTCTAGGCTTCCCTGGTGGTGCAGTGGTTAAGAATCCTCCTGCCGGGCTTCCCTGGTGGCGCAGTGCTTGGGAGTCCACCTGCCAATGCAGGGGACACGGGTTCGATCCCTGGTCAGGGAGGATCCCACATGCCGCGGAGCAACTAAACCCATGCACCACAACCACTGAGCCTGTGCTCTAGAGCCTGTGGGCCACAACTGCTGAGCCTGCATGCCACAACTAGTGCAGCCCACGTGTCTAGAGCCCGTGCTCCGCAACAAAAGAAGCCACCACAATGAGAAGCCCGCGTGCAGCAACGAAGACCCAATGCAGCCAAAAATAAATAAATAAATTTATTTTTAAAAATGCATGCATGCTCTCATAAGGATGCAGGCTATTTCTGAATTCAGAAAGGTTCTGGGTTTTTTTCCTTTTTTTTTTTACTGTGCTAAAATACACATAACATAAAATTTACTGTCTTAATCATATTTTGGCCTTAGTCATTTTTAAGTGTACAGTTCAGTGCCATTAAGTACATTCACACTGTTGTACAGCCATCACCATCATCCATCTCCAGAACTTTTTCACCTTGCAAAACTGAAACTCTGTCCCCATTAACTAACTACCCACTAACTACCCATTTTTCCCTCCCTCCCATGCCCATCCAGGCAACCACCATCCTACTTTCTGTCTCTATGAATCTGACTACTCTAGGTGCCTCATATAAATAGAATCATGCAGTATTTGTCCTTTTCTGTCTGGCGTATTTCACTCAGTACAATGTCTCTTTGAGGTAGAACAACAAATCATTTTAACCTTTCGAGGCCTTAGTGTGTACAGAACAAGGCCCATGGGTCTGGTACACCCACAGCCAAAAAGCATGGCTCTAGAACCCTGTTTCCCAGACCAGCCATGTCCCTGACATGTTCTACTATCAACCAGTCCTTCCCTCCACTCCCCAAATAAATTGCACAAAAAGATACTGGAAAGACTTACAATAGTGAGATGAAAGCAGCATCTAATGTTATACCTCAGATGGACTTCAAGTATGCCAAGTCTCATCACCCCAGTTCTTGCCTCCCAGAGCACTCTGTCTCCCCAGGACACACCTATTCCAGCCCCATCTCACAGCCATGAACCAAGGGAGTCAAGAAATCCCTGTTAGATGAACGATAAAGATAACTAACTCGTCTTGGGCACAATCTTTTCCTATATGTGGAAGCCAGAGATATCACAGCACAACCCAAACCTATTCCTTGGAGCACCTGAGCCAGACTCAGAAACGCTTACGCAGGCCCACTGGCGGTGTGAGCCCTGAGTTCTGGACACGTCAAACTCACGTCAAACTCAAAAGACAACAGAGACACAGACAACTAGCCCCAACAATGCACTCAGCAATCAATGTCACTGAAGAGGAAAACACTGCATCCCCTCCTCAAGGTCTGAGTACCAAACCCACTTATCTTGTGAGGCTGACACAAAGCCAGGCCCAGGGGAGTCAGTCACCACACCGGCCAAGTCCATGGATGCTATGTGGGAAAACAGTGACACCAAATGACCCCACATGAGGTACCCAACTCCAACAGGAGGAGGACATTTGGTTCATTACCAATAATTTCAGATAGAAACGCCCATAGCACCTCAATTATCACTTTGGTTAACTGCTCCAGAATAAGAAGGGCAAAAATGATTTTCTGGGCTTCCCCACTTAGTTTGGCTTGGGCAAACAGGCAGTCTCCTTTCCAAACAGACATGTCCCTGTGTGGCCTGTGACTGCAAAATATAGTGTCCTCCTGGGACGACTAACAAGGGGGAGGCTGAGGAGGTAACTGAGTCTCCAGGACCACTCGGAACAGAAAAATTTGAGAGTGAGGATCACAAAAAGCCCCAACCACAGAAGATCTCCATTACAGCAGGTGGCCTGAACAGGAGGTTCCCAAAGCAGCGGGCCTCACTGCCAAGAAGGCACCATCCAGGTGGCCTCCACGTCACAAAGCATGTCAACCAGCTGTATCAGTATTTATTTTCATGTCAAGAAATAAAACCTCCAGCCATTCCATTCTTGTGGCAAGTTTTCTTGAGTTTGTTTTTAAAGAAGCAACACCTTATTTATCACACAATCTCCCGGAAAAGCAAGAATCCTTTTTTCACCAAGTGGAGGACTAGGTGTCCTCCACTGCCTCTGAGGGGTCCCGGCCCTGGCCACAGGCGCCATGTGCTGCCTCAACCCAGGTCCTGTGGCCGTGGGCCTGTGTGTGCTGAGAAAGCAGAAGCAAAGCCACCAGCTGAGCACCTTCTCTATGCCGTAAAGACAGACCCCAACTCTGTGATGACACGGGCACCAACCATGACCTGCATATTCATGGACAGGGCAAAGACCTGCACATCACCCCAAGTCTCTCTGAGGAGCAACATGAAGGCCATAGGCTGAGCCCAGAGTTTATACTTCCTCACCGGCCATCTTCAAACAGGCAGTCTTGGTGAACAAGCAGCAATCTGGCGCAAGCTGGTAACTAGGGCAGGTGCTCCCCACAAGTTTAAGAACCGGTATCTCACTTTCCAGAACTGGAATAGAGAAGGGAAAACCTGTTCAGGAGCATGGAGGGAGCAGTGTTCTGTGCTGGCCCCACTGTATATAAATGAAGACCTACCTGGGCCTAAAGGAAAAAACTTCATGGTCTTGAAATCCAAACAAAATCTAAAAGTAGTTCACAAAGCTTATCCCTGTAAGGTCCAAGATAAGACTATTTTGGTCAGGTAGCAGCAGGTAGGATGGCAGAAATATCACCAAAGAAATGTAAACTAGGGGGACTTCTCTGGTGGTGCAGTGGTTAAGAATCTGCCTGCCAATGCAGGGGACATGGGTTCGAGCCCTGGTCCGGGAAGATCCCACATGCCGAGGAGCAACTAAGTCCATGTGCCACAACTACTGAGCCTGCACTCTAGAGCCTGCGAGCCACAACTACTGAGCCTGAGTGCCACAACTACTGAAGTCCACGTGCCTAGACCCCGTGCTCCACAACAAGAGAAACCACTGCAATGAGAATCCCACGCGTAGCCCTCGCTCGCCGCAACTAGAGAAAGCCCGTGCACAGCAACGAAGACCCAACACAGCCAAAAATAAAATAAATAAAGAAAAAAAAAAAAGAAATGTAAACTTGGCAGACCACACAGTCCAGGAGAGGACCTCCAGTTTTCACCTCTAAAACGCACTCCCCTACTCCCCCATCCCCTCACCCCTGCCCAGAAGGGCCCCTGTGGCACTTGGGCACTTCCTGGGAGGCAGGGCTACTGTCTGCTCGCTACCAAGGAAAGCACCCACCAGCTGTCCCACTACTGCTGGACGGACCTGGAGCCTCAGCTGGCCTCTGCCACCTTGATCCTCATGAAGGGTCCCATCCTCCAGGCAGGCAACAGGAGACTGAGAACAAGTAACTGAGATCTATGTAAGGTGGTACTTTCCAGAACACCAAAGGGTCCGCCTAGATCCAAATCCAGAGCAGCTAGTGAGTACCCAGGCAGGCGGCAAGGTCAGCATTGTTCACACACAAACCTCCAGATGCCCCCTAGCTGAGTTTTGGACAGAAGGGTGGCCTTGGTAGAATTCTGGAAATCCAGTCTGATGCTGGGTCTTCAAATACAAAACAAGCTACAACCATCTGAGCAACCAAGCTTTCCTAAGAGGCAGAATTCAGTTTCTCTATCTGTCAGGAACCAGGTCAAACAGTCAAAACCATCTAGTAACTTCTGACACGTGGCTGGAGCCATCCAACAACCACATCACAGCACTGATGGCCGTGACTGAGGCCACGTGTTCAGCCCAGGAGTCCCGAGGCCTCATGGCAAGGTCCAGGCCAACAAGCCAGTTCCCAGCCCCAGACACTTCATCATTGCCACAAACTCTGATGATGTATCACAAGGATCGCAAAAACTGCATGAGTGATTAAAATGCTGCAAAGTTCCAAGGAAGAAACTACAACGATGGCAACATTTATCAGTAAATTGTGGCTTACACTACATAAGCCAATTAAGAACAAATTAAGAGGGACTTCCGTGGTGCTTCAGTGGCTAAGACTCCATGTTCCCAATGTAGGGGGCCCAGGTTCGATCCCTGGTCAGGGAACTAGATACCACATGCCGCAACTAAGAGTTCGCATGCCCCAACTAAAACAAGATCCTGTATGCCGCGACGAAGATCCCATGTGCCTCAACTAAGACCCGGTGCAGCCAAATAAATAAATAAATATTAAAAAAAAAAAGAACAAATTGAGAAATGACATGAACAGACACCACATCTTCCTGACAATGTACCCAACGATAAAAGTATGATCAGAGGAGGTCAGGAACAGAGGGGCTCCTCAGGGAGGGTGTTTCAGAGAACCATCGGACTGTCCTCACTGCCCCCAGCCCTTATAAGGTAAAATGAGCCCAAGATGGAAGAAGCAGAGCCTTCCCAAGGTCTCAGAGGAGGTAGGGAAGAGGGGAGGGTGGGCTACACCAGGCTTCTCTAGGCCATCAGAGCTTCCCAGCACCTTGCACAGACACTTCCCATCACTCTATCCTCACAGAAGGCCCACTGGGGAGAAGAGGTGCTGGGCAGACACAGGGCCTTGCTGGCTGGGAAGGGTTCTGCTTGACTCAGCCGAAGAGCCAGCATCTAGGGAGCAAGCAGGAAGGAAACCGTGCTAGAGAGTCAGACACATAGAGAAGCCCACTACTGGAGGAGAGAGGCAGCAAAGACCAAATCCCCGGGCCCTACCAAAGCTTTAGAAGAGTGAAAGGCCTGCTTCCTGGGGTGCAACGGCAAGGACACCAGAATTTTGAAATACACTTTGTTTTGGCTTCCGCTGCAAGTTGGAGATTTCCTTGCTGGTAGCAGATTTTAGTACTAAACCTGATGCGCTATGAGGTACAATGCGAACGTCATGTGAATCTCTGACTTAAAATAAGAAGCTCAAAGAAACCTGTGGGCTGTGCCCTCAGTGGGACTTTGTCTCTACCTGAGACTCACCCCAGAGTGGGCCGGGGACCCCACAAAAGGCAGGACTCTGCCACACGAAGCCCATGTCCAACACGGACTGAAATGTCTTTCCTCCATTTGCACACATACACACACGCACAAGTACATATAGAGCCATCACACACGTGCATAAGCACATGTGCACAAGCACACACAAGGGTGCACACAAAACCAATATATACAGGACACCACATGGGCACACACGAGGCCAGCACACACTTTATCTTCCAGGCAAAGGTATACTTCTAAGCTGTCAGTTGTTGAGAACGTAGACCACACATGCCAGAGAAACACTGTCCTAAGTAGGGTCAGGCTCCCAAGTAGCCCACAAAGTCCACCTCATTCCAATATTCTCAAAGCACAGTCCTGCCAATACAACCCAACCCAAAGCACGAAATCCCCTGGGAAGTCGCCTCGAGTCCCAGCCCTAGCCCTCCCAGACCAAAAGGGGCGAGGAGGAGAGAGGAGGAGTAGTGCCACAGGGGCAAGGGTAGGGGTGTTCACTCACCTTACCTTTATTGGGCCAGCCTTGCAGGGACCCTCTGTCCTCCTCCGAGGCCTATCCCACTGCCATGCTCTGTCACCAGCCACCTAACGCAGACCTAGGTCCTACCTAACCATCCAGCACCAAGATCCAGCCTGAGCCCCAGGCACTGCAGGTCTGTCCCCAAGACCCCAGTCACACTACTGCTAGAGTGGGGGCTCCACTGTCCCCCATGGTCCAGAACTCATCAGTGTTCATCGGACTTTGGTGGCACAGAAAGGGGAGGGCCTGATTCTCCACTGAGAAAGCTACCACTGGGCACACAGATTCAAACTGCTGCAGAAAAAAAAGCTCACTGCTGACAAAGGAACATCCAAAGAATCACCTTTAACACGCTGACAAGAGATTTTGTTACTAAAGTAGGAAAAGAAAAGTACAACAGTGGATAATGATTATTAAATTCTTTATTTGGTGCCAGGCATGGTGCCAGTACTTTACATACCTGATTTCATTTAATCCTCATAACCACAGAATGAGGTACTACCAACACTAACCACACTTCACGCTGGGAGACTGTCACTGTCACCCACACTTCACACAGGGGACTGCCATTGATGCCCACACCTGACAGATGAAAAAAACAGAGGCTAAGATAAGTCAAGGTGATTGGCCAGGGTCACAGGATTAAGAAGTTAAATGGGGATCCAGATGCAGGTCAGCCATCTCCCAGACCCAGGCTCAAATCTGAACCACCACACCTTCGAGGGAAGTCGGACTCTTAAGGCCATCCTAAGGCTGGATCCTTCCCAAGGCTACGGGAAGACTTCCTAAAGCAAAGATGAGCAAGCACACCCTCGATTCCCTCTTACAAGAGCACACTAACTTAGCCCTTTATTGAATTGCTAGAAACCTCCTGGAGGAATGAGCCTTGTTGTGCAAACCCTCATTCCATGGACCATACAGCAAATTCAATGACTCGTGTGCATCTTCACCTTCTGCAAAAGGCACTAAAACCCTCAGAGGTTGACGAAGCACATATTTCTGAGCCCCTACATGCTAGAGTACATACAAGCCAAGGGAAGGGGCTTAAAGGACTTGATCAACACTACCAGGGACTTCCCTGGTAGTCCAGTGGTTAAGACTCTGCACTTCCACTGTCGGGGGCGTGGGTTTGATGCTGGTTGGAAATGAAGATCCCTCATGCTGCGGGGCGCAGCAAAAAACTAAGGGGAAAAAAAAACACTGCCAGCCTAGGTCATAAACTAGGACCTCTTCATCTTCTTTTCCATTGTGTGAGATGTACACACAAGCCAACCACTCTTAGCACTCCACAGAGCAGACCAGGGGTCCCTGGCAAGGAACAGATGTGCAGAATTATCTTCTTTCCTTCCATCAGAACAGCACAGCACTCACGCATGAGGTAGGGAACAGAGCAGACACAGACCATTGGGAAGGAGACAGGTCCTCTGACCAAAGACAGCAAGGAGAGTGCAAGGACAGCAGAAGACACATGGCCAAGGGACATGGAGCTGGGGGACAGCCCAGGCCCTGTGGGAGCGCTTCCTAAGGTGGGTGGTGGCCAGGGCATGTGCTGGCCCTCCCAGCTCTGCATATGAGGCACCAGGCTGCTGCCCTCACCCAACTCACCTGATTCCTCACTCCCACCCATGACCTCAAAATCAGGACCCTGATGGTGTCTTGGTCATCATCAGGCAGATGTCACTCTCAGACCCAAGTCATTTTTTTTCCAAGTGCCAGGTCCCCACGGCCCTTTTCCTTCCTGTGTCCACAACCCCTCTCCCTACTCTCAAAACCAGTATTGTCATTGGGTAAGACACCCACCTGTCTTCTCCCCTGAACTCTACAAGAAGAGTCAGGATTTGGAAACATTTGAGCAATGCATGAAACAGGGAAACATTCTCAAACTAGGAAGCCGCAGCTGTTGGAAAAATTCATGTGATGTTTCAGAGAAGTGTCTTAATCGCCCTAGGTCTGTTTGGAAAAGTGTCCAAAACCTCAAGCTGGAAAATTCTCAGAATCCAGAAAATGCTGATTACCGGGACTTCCCTGGTGGTCCAGTGGTTGACTTCGCCTTCCAATGCAGGGGGTGTGGGTTCGATCCCTGGTCAGGGAGCTAAGATCCCACATACCTCAGGGCCAAAAAACCAAAACATAAAACAGAAGCAATATTGTAACAAATCGAATACAGACGTTAAAAATGGTCCACATCAAAAAAAAAAAAAAAAATGCTGATTACCAGCCAGCTCCTGGGGCACAGGAATCACATGGAGCCTCTTCCTGGTCCCTCTAATTGCTACAAAGCTCTTTTTCAGGCTAAGTTAAGGGCCACGTCCTTCTAATTTCCACCTATCCATCACTACTTCACTCTTGGGAACAGAGCAGAACAAACTCGTATATACAAGACAGTCCCTCAGATATTTTATTCTTTTACCCATTATTTATCACACTTTCATCTAACACAAAGCACTATTTCTTTGGGGAGGAAGAGACACAAGGACAAATCAAGTTCCGCACCCAGCCCCCAGAGCCAGCCGAGATCTGTCAGGGTCAAAGACATGTGCCTCCTGTTCATGAGGGTCCTGAGCCCTGATGGTCACACAGGACCGCCACACCTCAACACACTACGTTCTCCTAGTGAAGCAGAAAGTGGCCATCCAGGGTCACAGGCTGTGCCCTGGGTCTCACCAATGCCCACCTTCTCCCAGGCAGTAAACACGATCTCAGACCACCCTTCTCTAGGGCCCAGCTCACCTCACCTTTGCTCATACTCAGCACCCCTAAAACCGAAGACCCACTATCTCAGGGCCTGAGACACCTGTACTGCATTTCACTCCATAGGCCACCTACTGGAGTAGCTTAGGCTCTTCTACGTCAATGGGTTAACTTTTTAAAATAACTTAAAAGAAAAATTAGCCAACCCTAGTTCATAGACTTAGAAGACTGGTTAAACTGATTCAAAGTGACCCTAATTTTTCTAAGCAATTTAAGTTACTTTCTCCCTTCTGCAATAAACCAAGGTAACGAAGTGGGCATGCTCCCACCATCTTAAACTTCACAGAAGGTGCATGTTTCTCATCTGCTCACCCAATGCTAAGTACCTTCCCCAGGTGGCGACCTGTCCACTCTTGCTGCCTTTTGTGTCAGGGTCACCTGATCTTATCTCTGGAAAGTAAGAGGAACCCCTTCCATCCTCCCTGAGGGGGGTGAGTGGGTACCTGATGGCAGGAAAGGCCAACTGTCCAATCCTGAGCTGAGATCCCAACTCACCAATGGGTCTCCTGGAACCCCTCGCCACCCCCCACCCACCCAATCTTCTCTCTTCCAAGAACATGATCAATCCCTCTAACCAGTTCTCCTATGAAATGGTTTAAAGACTACTTCAGCAGGCAGAATGGACTTCCCCACATATAAAGGATATGCAAAAAATAACCTCCCTCGAAGCTTTTTAGCAGCCAGCTTGTGCTGTCCTAGACTCATCCTTATCTGAGTGTTAAGGTCCTTCACTCTTGCCCCAGACTAGCACAGCTGATCATCAGAGTCTCGTACAGGATCTGATGGCTAGCTTTTTTGAATCTTGAAATGGACACCCAAAATGGATCACCCGAAGGATGACTAAATAATAAGTGTCATTACTTTTTATTAATAGATGGGGAAAAGCAGTTTAATGCTCTTAAAATTGAAAGCCATCAACCACTCAATTCCAGAACAGGAAACACAGCTAGAGTTTTTGTTTTGTTTTGTTTTGAAGGCAGCCCTGAGACTCCAGAAGCAGCCCTGAGTTCTTCTTCCCTGTGTCCTGTCCCATCCTCACACCAGAGATACCATGATGACCTCAAAAAACAAAGCCCTGAGGAAGGAAACCTGCCAATGGACCTACACTACATAAATAAAAGAGAAACCTAAAACAAAACAAAAAATTCTAAACTAACCAGGCCATAAAGAAATAAGGATAACAGAGATCAGACCAGGAAGCACTAGAAGGGAACAGAGATCTATGTTCTGTCTTCTGCAAGTCAACCCAGGGCAGGCCACTCCTCCTCTCAGGCCTCAGTTTCCAGTTTGCAACATCAAGGGCTGTCCTGTTCATCTGGAAGTCTGTATGCTGCCTGCTGGGTTCAGCAAAACAGCACACAGAAGCAAGCTAGTCCCAGGTGAATGTTACATTTGTCTGCTGCCCAAGGACCAAAAATAGTTACATTTCTAATGCTCTGCCTGACAAATATAAATTGACAGTAAGGCTACAATTACATTTTAATCCAGACTCAGTCCCTTAATATCCTTAACCAAGAAAACTTCAAAAGCAAACTTCAAAAACTTCAAATGCCTACTACTGACACCTGAGGCTCCCACCACCTCCCCAGTCTTTGGCATCGGGAAATGTCACTTGTAAGGTTGAAACAAACAAAAAGCCTCAACAATAAAAACTTTAAAGGTTTGCAGAGAGAGGCAAGAGACAGATGACCAACATACAAACTGCTGAGAAGGTCAGCTAATCAAACAAAAGTGTTAAAGAAAATACTAATCAAACCCTCGAAATCTCCCCAGGTTCCGGTGGGTGTAAGAGAGTCCCAGGGAGGGATCTGACTCCAGAATCCTCTGAAAGAACTGCCCACCATTGAAGGGGGTGGGCATTAACCCTTTACATGCAGGAGAGAAGACAAAATGAGGTTCAGGTGTTGTCAATGATATGCAAGTCCTGAGAATATCACAGGTCTGGAGTGACTCAACCAATTCAATCAACACCTTCAAACCAAGGATTCAGTTTGCCATGCTCCTACTTTCCCCACACCACTGAGCAATTGCGAAAAAAAATGTGTTTCCTCCGTGGATGAATGAAGATTGTAGCAGCAAAGTTTTCAGAACTGGCTGGCAGAGTGAGCCTGCCCAAAACACACAAGAAAGCTAAAAATATGCTGTCACTGCCACAAAGTCCACCAAATGGAAACTCAAGTGACGAAGATACTGGCCTGAAACCTGCTCACCTCCAAGGTCATGGTGAGCAGCTGCCTCTAAGGTAAGAATGTGTTGAGTCAAGTTTAACAGCTACTGACTCAAAGGCTAATTGCACAGAACAACTGCGATTGTAGGAAATGTTATATTGGGATTATATGCAGATTTAAGACCACAAGGTTTTTTCACTTCCCTTCCGGATAACCTGACTGACCTTTTAGGTGAGATCTCCTTACAATAAGTTCTGAAGACCTCCAAATTGTTAGGTTGTGGTGGAATTTTGTTATAAAGAAAATCTAGCTCCTCAATCTGAGTGTTTCATTGTGCGTGATAACTGAGATGTTAAGACCCAGGGGGATCATCACGTAGCTGTCCTCTGG
Source organism: Globicephala melas (assembly GCF_963455315.2). Taxonomy (NCBI): domain Eukaryota; kingdom Metazoa; phylum Chordata; class Mammalia; order Artiodactyla; family Delphinidae; genus Globicephala; species Globicephala melas. The sequence goes on along the minus strand of NC_083316.1, from coordinate 160,530,078 downwards.
GCAGAGAAGCATTTTGTTTTTTGGTTACTTTTCTTTTTTTTGGCCCCACCTAGAGACACGCGGGATCTTAGTTCCTCGACCAGGGTTAGAACTGTGCCCCCTGCAGTGGAAGCTAGGAGTCCTAACCACTAGACTGCCAGGGAATTTCCCCAGAGAAGGATTTCTGTCTCAGAGGTAAATGGAGGATCAAGGGCTAGGATATCCCTGACTACTTTTAAACATTTCCCAATTGCCCTCACAGCCATCCCATGAGATTAAGATACAGTCCCTGTCTATGGATGGGAAAGCTGAGGCCAGGTGGCCAGAAAACCTGCCCAATGCTGAAGAGTGGTAAGCTGTAGTCAGATCTGTCAAATTCCCAAACTGGCTAGAGAGCTGTAAGTGCGGAAGGAGGACAGGATTCGGGAACAAACTCTCCTGTTTGCCACTGCAAGCACCATCAAGCAACCTACTTCTCATCCCTGAGCAGAGTCCACTCAGTGATAAAGCCAGAGGTACAGGGGCGCCTCTGGGTTCTCAAAGGCAGGACCCCATGAGAATCTGCCTGGCAAACATCTTACAAATGGAAGGGCTGACCCTGAAAATCAGAATGTGGGGTTCAGCAAGCTCGGGATCAGGAAAAGGGGCTGTGTCTCCTTTGTCCTGATGAGGCACCACCAACCTAGCCATTCTGTATCACCAGGGAGGCACTAAGGCTGGTGGGAAAAACATTCATAGTCTGAAATCGGAAAGGTTGGGGCCCAGTCCCAGCTGTAGAAAAATCAGCAAGGTGACTCTGGCAAGTATCACCCTCTGTAGGGACTTCACCTTCTTCCATCTGAAATGTGGGAACAAGGTTGTGGTTCCAAGGGGCAGAGACAGTGATGGTTTGTCCCACAAACATAGAGGTGCTCCACACATGAGAAGCAGAACAGTCATTAATGCTTTGGGGCTCTGCCTCATCTGCTAAAGTCATGATGGTACACTCACTGAACTCCAATTTATTGAGCAGGTACACATACTAGGTGCTGTGCTATGCCACTTGCATTTATCATCTCACTCCCAACTCAGCCATTTAAGGCAGACATTACTACCCCCTTTTTAGAAATGGGAAACAGAGGACAAGGTTCACCAAGGTCAAGCCACAGGGAAGTGGCCGGGTGGAGCTCACACCCAACCTCAGGCAAAGCCAGGGCTGACCCATGACACCATTACAGGGACCTGCTACCTGGGAACAGGCCCACGGCCTCACATGGTAAAGAGCAGGCGGTACTGGATATGCAACAGCCTCCCTGGCACCAGGAGGATCTGGCTGGCCCCTATAATGCAGCACTATTTATTAAAAGTGTACTCAAAGGCATTACCTCATTTAGGATGAATTAGGTTTGAAGGTTCAAACCAAAAGACCTGACTAGCAAGGCAGGTCGAGTGGTTTCAAGGCTAGAGATGGAGATGCAGAAGGAATGGCTGAAAGATTCAAGTACCTCTGTGAAAATCAAGAGAGAGAAAGTGAGTGCAGTGCACTGAAGCCGCAAAGACCCTTTCCCACATACCCTGGAGGGTTCCAGAGGATTTCAAGTCACTTCCTACGGCTACCTTCAGGTATTCAATTAGAGTAAGTTTCTGTCTTCTAAAAGACTAACCTACATTCTCATCACACACAAAAAGAGGTCATAAATACAGCCTAGAAAGCAAGAGGAGGGGCAAGAAGACCGTGGTCTAACATTCCTCTTGACTAAGAAGTCCTGGATCCTGTTTGCCGGAATCCACAAGTATGTAAGATCTGTCCCCAGCTGGTACTTTTGTTTCTCATAACACCAGTCTCACTACTTCCATCTCACTGCCACCACTTCAGGTCCCCTGTATTTTTTTACGTCAACCTTCTTAACACGTTGCCTTCCTAATTCAAGGCAAAGATGTAGCTTTGCACAGTTAGCACATAAAGTAAGTTTCACTACGTGAAAGAAAAGCAATCTGAGGCCAGGCTGTCCAACTCACCTCCTAAAACAGTTCAAATAACTCAAGAGCATCCATTCTAACAAACAACTACACTTGGCAGGCTGCACAGTTCTGTAAGCCTCAATCTATGACACTGCCAACTCGTTCTTCTGGTTCTGCTGCACTTCCTAACCCGACAACTATTACAAGGAAATCCCAATGATACTCTATTACCCCAGGACGACTGCTCATGAAGACCTCACCTACTCACCTGTTTCATAATCCTCCTAGTTTTCTACAATGAGCATAAATTAACTCAATCATCAGGGAGAAAAAAATAAGCCTAGGGAAAATAATCTTTTCCATTCCATTTGATGGCACAGAAACACCCAAAGTCCAAACTTGGTAGTTTGGACTACCAAGTCCAAACAGGTAGTTCTCCAGGTAAGCATCTGAGTTGCCTATGCTTTCAGAGGTTAACACACCCACACCAAGAGTCCTTAACTGGATTCAGTGGTAAGGGCATTACATTTCTGTCTCTTGGAAACAGACACATTCAAGACTCTGAAGGTCATTCTTGATTTTCTCCCAACAGAACACAAGAAAATGCCAACATTTCAGAATGGCTTCGCTACTCTCCCCCTCATGTCCTTCAGGCGCCATCTTCCAGTCTTCTGCTATCTAAGGCCCAATGCAGCCTCATCACATGGGTCCCTGTATTATCCTCTTCAATGAGGTCCTACTGTTCTCAAGGTAAATTCCAGAAGCCTCAGCCCTGGAGCCTGCACATTTGTCTCTCTCTGCTCCAACCACACTGATCTTCCTTCAGTCCCAAGCACTCTCTCTGCCAGAAATGCTCTCCCTTTTTCACTTTACCTATTTAGCTCCTACATGTCCTCTGATCCCAGCTGAAAAAAGACCCTCTCAAGTCTTGCTCACCATGTCACAGCATCCATCTCTCCTTGGCCCTTGTAAGTTTCCCCAAGTTTATGAGATTAGTTACGATTTCTCTCCCATTAATCTCACAGTAAACTCCACTGAGCAGGGATTCCTAGCATGTTGCCGGAGGCACAGTAAGCACATTGATATTTATTGAATAAATCAATACAGAAATCACTACTGGCAATGCCACAAAGTCACAAAATAAGTGATACAAAACAAGTGAGAAGAACTACTAAACAGTTGAGAATTGGAGTCATTTTTTACTTAAATTTAAAATGTTCCTTCTTTCGGGCTTCCCTGGTGGTGCAGTGGTTGAGAGTCTGCCTGCCGATGCAGGGGACACGGGTTCGTGCCCCGGTCCGGGAAGATCCCACATGCCGCGGAGCGGCTGGGCCCGTGAGCCATGGCCGCTGAGCCTGCGCGTCCGGAGCCTGTGCTCCGCAACGGGAGAGGCCACAACAGTGAGAGGCCCGCGTACGGCAAAAAAAAAAAAAAAAATCATAAAACACAAGTATCAAAAAGTTAAGAAAACAAACAAACAAACTACTGCTACCCCTAATCTTGGTACAAATCCTTCCAGGACTTTTTTTTTTTTTTTACCAAAAGCAGCATTATTTCTTTCCTCTCTATCAAAATATAAAATTGTAGGATCCGCCAAATTATACTGCATTAATAGAGATGACTTGACATTAAAAAAAAAAATGACGTCATCTGAATGAAAATAACAATGCATTCAAATCATTAATACATTAATCCCATTCTCTACACCACATCCAAGATGAGAGGCAATCCTCTGCAAAACCCAGCTTCAGAATTTTAGGGGAGAAATAGGGGATGAAAGATGAAGGGTGGGGGAGTAACTGAGGAAAGGGTCTAGCAAATTACTCTCAAAATCCCCAACCTAAACTGCTTCCTCTAGAAAAGGACCAACTTTTCTGAGTTACAGGCTATGGAAGCAAGGCAAAGGGGTGACTCTGTGGCTTGGTTCTTAAAAGCCAGCTGGTAACTCTGCTCTCCGAGGACAAAGCAAGGCTAGAAATGGTGTCACCAGGTCATCCCCCAACTCCAAGCAGAGGTGTACTGGAGCCTGGACAAATAAATGGCCTTGTGTTTTAGGAGCTCCCAGAAAATACTCACATACTGGGCTTGCAAACAGGAGCTCCTAGGCTCTGGTGCCCCACAGGGCAGGCGCAAGCCCAGCTCTGCCTCTCTACTAAGCAGTCTTGGGCAAGCAGCCTGACCTCCAGAAGCCCCAGTTTCCTCACCTGTAAAGTGGGGACTACACTCTCTCTTCCTCCATCGGATTGTTAAGGGCACTGAAATATGTCTGTGCACTGAGCTTAGCACACAGTGGGCATTCAAATCGGGGCCGGTGTGATCTTTCAGCCTTCCTCCACAGCTTGCTGTCAGGTCTAACACGCTACTCAGCATACTGATCTGGTGCCAGCAAACACTGCACATAATCTAACTTAAAAGAAAACTTGTAACCACTACCAGAAGAAATAAAAACATCAACAGGACAGTGGGTCCAAGACTAAAGCAACTGCACAGAAGGCTGTCTGTCCCTCAGTTTCTCTGCGCTACCACAGCCAGAAGGTGTCACTGTGTGAAATGGACATACAGAACCAGAGACTTAACCAGTACTGTGCACTCCAAGAAAACTGAAAGAAGTAAAAGGGTAAGGAAGAGGAAATTAAAGTCGCAAGTGACTCACTCGGACTTTGATCTAAAGAATCCAAAGCTCTAAGGATAAGGATGAACTACACACCTAAAGGCATAGGATCAGATACACAAAATTAAGCAGTCCCTGCAAAATTCCCAGGGCAGGGCAGAAACGTGCACCCAATGTGTCATTGACTTCCTAAGGGAGGGATCCCCATTCATTTCTGGGTCCCAGTGTTTGCGCACACACCAAGTGTCAATCACGCTCTAGGCTAGGGCCCTGCCCATAAGCCCTTCCTTGTTGAAGTGATCAATTCCGATTCTTGGCAATAATCCCTTTAAAAGGCCAGCTGCTGCTGTCTAGTCACTGATGCCGACCCATTCCAGGTGGGAAAAAAGAAATCAATACAGCCAACGCCTAGATGGGGAGGCAAATTTAAAGTGTAAAGCCCTGTGAAAAGCCGAAACCCACAGAGGGGGAAGGGTCCCGCGGCTCCCGGGGGTCAGGCAGGAAGGGCGCGAGCGGGGGGAGGGCCAGCCCTGCAGGCGTGGGCGCGCGGGGACTCTTATTCTGACACGGGATCCGCAGCCGCCGTCGCCGTCGCCGCGGGGTTCAGCGCCGCGGCCCGGCCAGCCCGCGACCCCCGCCCGGGACCCTCGCCCTGCGCGCCCACGTGCCACCGCCCCCCAGCCCGTCCCGGCCTCTGGGAAGCTGCGCCTCTCGGCCCGACCCCTCCCCCGACCCCAGAGGAAGCGCAGGAGGAAGAGGGGCGACGACGCGACTTTCCAGGACCCCCGCCCGGCCCGGCCCCCACGTGCCCGGGCGGCGTCAGAGCGCGGAACTTTCCAGGGCAGCGCAAGAAAGACGCTCCCAGAATAAAAGCAGTACTCGCTCGCTCTCACTTTTCCATGCTCACACAGGGGGTCCCTCACAGCCCCCCGACCCTCCGACCCTGCCCAACCCACACCGCCCCTGCCGCTCCAGTCTCCCTCGCAAGACCTCAGCCCCGACCCCAGCCCCCGCCCCCCGCCAAGTTTGGTCCGGAACTTACCGGGCCGCGGGCCGGCCGGGCCCTAGGACAGCGCGCAGGTTCAAGGGGCCGCGGGGCCGGGGTCGGGGTCGCCTGCGGGGCCGGGCGGCCGAGGGGCTGGGGGCGCCGGGCCGCGCGCGCTCGCTCCGCCTGTGGGGCCGCCCGGGCCCGCGGCGCTCGCTCCGCCGGTCCGCCCGCCCGCCCGCGCCGCCGGCCAGATAATGCGCCCCTCGGCCGCACACATGGAGCCCGGCGCCGGCGTCACCGCCCGGGACATGCGCACCAGGTCAGCGCGCCCGGCCCGCGGCCCCCAAAACACCGGGGAGCTCTTAAAGGCGACGCCGCCCGCCCGCGCCCGGATGGGCGGGGCCAGTCGGTTGGGGCGGGGCCTGATAGTGGTGGGCGGGGTCAGGCAGACCGACACCGCCCCGGAAGCACCGCCCCTCCTGACCGCACTCCACTGGACGCCCGGCCCCGCGCGCCGGTTTCCCACGAGGGCTCGGGCGGGCTCCTGCCGCAGGGTTAGGGGGGTCGTCGCCAGCTCACCCGCGGCAGAGCCGGGCGGGCCGCGCCCAGGGTTGACTCATGACGCGCTCACTGCTGACCTCGCTCCAACTGAGCTGCGAGACCTCAGGCAACTGCTTCTGAAAACCAAGGTTAGAATGCCACCCCCGGCGGGTTCGTCACACAGAAGTTCCCCTCCAGGGGATAGGCGAAACCGTAATTCTTACAGCGCAGTAAAGAGTTCTACAAAGTAAGCTCCAGACCCACCCACTTCAAAGACACTTCAGGGATGACTGCTCTCCCTCTCCAGTTACCTCCCAATCTGCCCCCGTGCCTCTGGGAGAAGGTGAAACCCCCCAAGAAAGCAAATCTGCACCCTTCCCTCTCCAGTGACTTGGAGGAAACACGGGAAACAGTCTAACCTGATAGAGGATGGGCTTTGGAGATGTTCGACTACATAAAACAAACACAGTTTTGATAGGGAAAATAAAATATCTAGTATCACAAGAAGCTCTCAATATCAAGATTAGGTTCTGAAGAATCACCAGAAAAGGCCCTTTCCATGTTCTTTTTACAGCGTTAAAACAAATAATTCATGATGAGACACCTAGATAACATATCCTAATACAAGTGAAACAAAAGTTTCACCAAACATACCTTGCAATGTACTGATATTTTCTATTTCATTTTTTAAAAAGAATCAATGTAATTCTAACCCACTGTTAGTCTTGACCCCAAACTTTAAAAACACTTAATGCAGAATAAGTTTTACAAGTAAAATTTTCTGCTATGTGCCCCCACCACAATAAGAAGTTAAAAAAAAAGCCCATTTTAATTGTGTTGAGTTCCACACCTAACTGGCAACTTTTTGTTGTTGATTCTACCCCCAAAATCTTCCAAGGGCTTAATGCCAACGTCTGGCACAACTTCCCCAGGGCCAAAAAAGAAGCATTCCTTAAACTAAAAATGATACAAAATACAAGTTGTTGACCCCCAAACACCTTCCCTGACCCAGATTTGTCAGCAATTTGCTTTGCTACTAAGAAATTCGAATGTTCAAATTCAAAAACCAAACAAAAACAGTTTATTCTCAAACAGGTAACTTGGTATAGGAATGCAGGAAACTCCCTAATCCCATATGCAAAGATAGTTTAAAGCAAATGATTTTCACTCTAATTCGACAGCTGTTTATTTTGAGAACTGCTTTACTCGACGATTAATCAGATGATGTATATTAAAGCAATAGAAGCAAAATATTACCTCACTGCTCCTCACCTGGCTCTTGATTAATGCCAACTTAATTAACTATAAACAGAGCAAAGTGTGGTCAGGTGGGAGACCCAAGACTTGAGATTGACACAGGGATTCCAGAATCTGAGCTGGCAAACCCCGTAGGAGTCACCAAGGTGACAACCATCCTGTTTTAAAGAGGGAGGCATGGGACTTCCCTGGTGGCGCAGTGGTTAAGAATCCGCCTGCCAATGCAGGGGACACGGGTTCGAGCCCTAGTCCGGGAAGATCCCACATGCCGCAGAGCAACTAAGCCCATGCGCCACATGTGAGCCTGTGCTCTAGAGCCCGCGAGCCACGACTACTGAGCCCACGCGCCACAACTACTGAAGCCAGCTCCCCTAGAGCCCATGCTCTGCAACAAGAGAAGCCACAACAGTGAGAAGCCCGCGCTCCGCAACAAGAGAAGCCACCACTCTTCGCATCTACAGAAAGCCCGCGCGTAGCAATTAAGACCCAACGCAGCCATAAATAAATAAATAAATAAATTTATTTAAAAAAATAAAGAGGGAGGCATCAGCTGTGACATATTAATGACACACACACCCCCATGGACTGAGGTGTGCACTGGTGACAGGTGGGCTGCTCCAGGGGACAGTGCCAACTTCTCCAGCTGGGAAAGGGTGAAATAGAGTTTACTTCTGTGATAGGAAGAGAGGGCCAAGTGTGTAGATGGAAAAAGCGATAGTGAATCCAGACCTGTTTGGGGTACCAGATGCTCAGGCGGGTGAATGCTGAGACTGCTTGGCCTAAAGACCTTGTGCCTATAGTACTGGACTAAACAGCAAATAGTTCAGCTGGGTGATTATGAAATATGATGCAATCACCTTCAGATGCCATTCTAAAACTGAAGAAACCCTAATTTAAGAGACAACTAGGGCTAGAACCATGTTTCTCCTGAAGTTTTTCCTCTCTGCCCTAAGAACAAGGCAGTCAATTAATAGTTATGGGTACCAGTTAACATGATACTCTAAAAACACTTCTGTTATTAAGTTAAACAAAAATTTCTGCCGAATTCACTTCATATCCTTCAGACCAGATCCTTGCTAATAATAGCCAAGCCTCCTTCCACCCTAACCACTGCAGAAATATTCTAATTATCTTTCTAATGTACTATTAGATAAACTTCCAACAACCAACAGAGCTAATTCCTGTACAACAAAGGGACTGAAGAAAAGAAATTTGGGCCAAATCCATGTTCGTGTCCTCTTTTATAAAGTAGAAATTGGTCAAAGGCTCAACAATAGTGTGAAACCAACTGAAAAGGAGTAGCATCACCTACTAAATGTTTAAGGTACTGTACTTTTGGGGTTTTAATCAGAAAATGTCTTTAAAGTTCCTGGTGGACAAAATTTAAGATATCTTACATTATAAACACCGGTCAACAAGAACCGTCTAAGAGACCTCTCATCACAAGGGTTTTGTAGGCTGGGGAGCCTGTAGGCACCAGCTCCAGAAGTTCACAGGCTGGTGGCACAGAAAGACATAGAATGCTTTCAATGCAGAAAATGCATTCATAGAAAAGACAGGAATCACAAAGGAAGAGGCTGCTCCCCTCCCTGGAGAGGGGTCTGGGAGATCTTTATGGATGTGACATTTGAGCTAGCTCTTAATGGATGAACATCCCAGGCATCCAGAACAGCAGAAGCAAGGGCCAGAGCTGGCTACTCCTGGAGTGTGAGGGCTTTGGGGCAGACAGGGCTGCAAAGGGATGGATTCATTAACCTTTAAACTTTCTAGGTGGCTTTCTCTCTCAGAACACGGAATGAACTGTGGACCACTTCAATTCACAAGCTAAGCAGACCTAGTTATGTAGACTTTAACCAATTTTTAGATTACTGCTATCAAACAGTGACACTAGGCTCCCTCTTGTTTTCTGAGAAGCTTTCCAAAGAATAAACAAGTTGTTCATTCAAAAGTGTACCAAGTTTCGGACTTCCCTGGTGGCACAGTGGTTAAGAATCCGCATGCCAATGCAGGGGACATGGGTTCGAGCGCTGGCCCGGGAAGATCCCACGTGCCGTGGAGCAACTATGCCTGTGTGCCACAACTACTGAGCCTGCGCTCTAGAGCTCACGAGCCACAACTGCTGAAGCCCGTGCACCTAGAGCCCGTGCTCCTCAACAAGAGAAGCCACCACAATGAGAAGCCCGTGCACCGCAGCTAGAGAAAGCCCGCGCACAGCAACAAAGACCCAGTGCAGCCAAAAATTTAAAATATAAATTAATTAATTAATTTACAAAAGTGTACCAAGTTTAAAAAAAAAAAGTACCTTTATGAAAAAGCACTACTTTCCACACTTTGCACTTTTAGTACTCTAAAGTCTAAAACTATTTTCATTGAGTTTAGGGACAATATAACCACAATCTCTAAGAGGATTATTTTAAAGTTTCTTATTTCACCCCAAATTCACTCTCAGATGGTGAGATTGCAAAGCAATTGGTTGGGAAAGGAAAGGAAAAGATTCATTTCTATGTGAATTTGATTTCCCTAGTACTTTGATATTTTTGGTACTTTTTTCAAGGACCAGAAAATAGTTAAAGGGACTATGCTTTATGAAAAATACAATACTCCCAACACATTACAGCTTCTACAACAAATGTCATCTTTTAAATCACAACACTTTTACACTAGATTAGGAGTTTGTGGGAGACAGATAAGCACCCATCTGCCCCATCCCTGTCGTGTATGCAGAAAAGCTCTCTGAAGCACAGCTCTCTAGAGATGAGCCACTTTGTCAACATGTGTTTGTTTTGAGTATCGTTTCTAACCACAATTCTGAACGCTTAGTGTAGATGCAACATGGAGTTCAGGCTCCATCTGCAGTTAGTCTCTGTGTGGCCCTGACGATATCCCACTGTTACAGGGCTCTGAGCACAAATGCTTCCCTAAAGGGTTAAATACAAACTGCTCAGAAGTATCATTGTGAACCGGAAGTGTATCTCCCACTCTGTCTTCATCTGCATGTGTCACCAGTTGGCAAGGAATATCTCTTTTGTGTCTATATATGGCTTACAAAAAAAAAAATATGCATATCTAATTTAGGTCAATTTTAAGTCTTTGAAAAGTTAGTAAGTGAACCATGTTTTCTATGAATTAAAGAATTAACAGGAAAAAAAATCAGAAAACTACCAGAAAAAAAAAAAATGCTATATGACAGTCTTAAGTCTAGAGATCAACCTATTCAAACCTGCTTAACAAAGAAAGAGTATTAATCACATCAGTGGCCTGCTAATAAACATCCTTGGTTTAGACATGAAGAAAAACATGTTTTAAAAACTTGGTATCCAGTTCACACCCCCCTCCCCAGTTATTAAATGGCAGATCTTCCAACCTAACATAGGAAAGAGGAAAACATTCCTCCCCAAAGTTTTCCTAATAGGATGAATACTCCCCTCCTCCACTGGTGCCCAGCATTTCACTATAGGAAATTCAGGAGGCGGGTCTTTCTAGTTTTCTCCTTCACAGCTTGATAACAAACACCATGTCCTCTTGCATGTTGACCTAGTCAGGCCTATAATTTTACCAACTCCTGGTTTGGGAGCAGTAAAATCTTTTTTTCAAATTTGGCTCAAAAATCAACCTTCAATAGAGATACTTTAAGAGGTTAAGTATAAATATAAAGCCTAAACCTTGAAAATGTCATGCAAGTTAAAAAACTGTTCTGGGGACTTCCCTAGTGGCACAGTGGTTAAGAATCCGCCTGCCAATGCAGGGGACACGGGTTCGATCCCTGGCCGGGGAAGATCCCATATGCCGCGGAGCAACTAAGCCCGTGCACCACAACTACTGAGCCCGCGTGCTGCAACTACTGAAGCCCACGCGCCTAGAGCCCATGCTCTGCAACAAGAGAAGCCACCGCAATAAGAAGCCCGTGCACTGCAACGAAGAGTAGCCCCCACTTGCCACAGAGAGCAAAGAAAGCCTGTGCACAGCAACGAAGACCCAACGCAGCCAAAAAAAAAAAACTGTTCTGCTGTATTAGGAGTTTTAGACCAGGGCTTCCCTGGTGGCGCAGTGGTTGGGGGTCCGCCTGCAGATGCAGGGGACATGGGTTCGTGCTCGGTCCGGGAGGATCCCACATGCTGCGGAGCGGCTGGGCCCGTGAGCTATGGCCGCCGAGCCTGCGCGTCCGGAGCCTGTGTTCCGCAATGGGAGAGGCCACAACAGTGAGAGGCCCGATTACGGCAAAAAAAAAAAAAAAAAAAAAAAGAGTTTTAGACCAGCTTAAATGACAATTCTCAAAGGAAAAAAATTCAGAAGCAGCCCCCATTATCTGTCCTCCTGAAACTCCATGTAGACTGCATACTATTATAAATAGAGTCTGCATGGTCTGATTTCACTGGCCATCATTGGTTTCTGATTGAAAATACTTATTCAGAGCTCAATTTAAATATTATTTTAGAGTTCAATCTTGAATCCTACTATGGCACATTTTATAAGACTCTCTACCTTTGAAGGTAACTTTGGGCTTTTCTTGCCAAAGGTGCTCAGTTCAAACTCTGATTTTTAGATGAGCATAACCTCCTCAGGTCAAGGGAACTCACCAGATTGTTTCTTTACCTCCAGGTCCCTGACGGTGCCCACGCTGTTCCTCTCCTGGGAATGAGTAGCCACCTAAAAAGCAGCCCTCCCCATCGCCCCTTCCTTTGCAGGCTCTCCTTCCGCAATCCAACTGCAGCATTTTGCTGCAGTTATCAGTTCATGAACTTGTTTTTTCCTAGTAGCATATGAGCTCCTGTGTCCAGCCAGGTGCCTGACCCTTAGCAAGTTAAATGAATATTTCCATCACACTCAAAAGTAAGGCTTTTCCTACAACATACTATAGCCACATAGAGTGTAGGTTTGAGCCTTTTTCCTAGTTACCCTGTCATGCTTCAGGAGGCACTGCAAGTCCATATGGTACACCAAGGTGGTGCAGTGGCGGCGGCGGCAGCAGCAGCAGTGTAAGGCTATGATGAACTAAGGAACCCACTGTCAAAAATCAGCCAATCCAGGAACCTCTAGATCATCAGCCCTCAGTCATACGCAGCAGCCTGTGGCCCCAACGTGGACTGGTTTGCTCTTGGGCAGTATTAACTGCCATAGATAGCTATCCAAACTTGGGTGCCAACCTCAAGAGGAATAGTCAGCCTTGGTATGATTCTGCTAACAACTACCTTTACTAGGCACCTACAACAATCCAGCTGCTTGCTTCGTGCTTACCATCCCCACCCAACAAATGAAGAAACTGAGGCTCAAAGAGGTTAGGCCACTTGCAGTTAGGCCACCTTCCTGAGGTCACAGAGCCAGCAAGTGGCAGAATCTGGCTTTCTGGCTCCAAAGTTTCTACTGCACACAGGGCACTTTTACAAAGCAACAAAGACAAATTAATTCTTCAAGAGCACACTCTTGCAGAAGGATCTATCTACTGTCTGCTTCCTTTAGTTCTATACACATCTCCAGAGCAGCCCTCTGCAGGCAAGCTCCTGCAGGGAACACTGTGATAATGCAATAGGAAACCATCCTGTTAACCACCCTGCCAGATAGTCCTGAGTTTGTGGGTACATTAGCTGAGCCCCTAGAACTGCTAGGTGCAGGTCCACTGGTGGCTCCCAGTTCTGACAAAGCAGCTTACTGAGCAAAAAATGATAACCTGAACATGTTTTCTATGCTCAAATTGGAGCCCAAGAACTCAGCCTGGAATGTGGGGAACAGGAAATGAAGAGAGAGCATGCATCCACTTCCCAAGGGCAACAGAGCCCAGAGGTGGGAGTCTGGTCACGTGCACAGTTGCATTGCTTGTCCACGCCCACTTCCGGCCTGGGCCTTCCGCTTCACCTCATGAGTCAGTACTTGGGTGAAGGGAAAGGAAAAGAAGACAGACTACCAGAAACTCTCCTTGTAATATGCTCTCTCTCCCCTGCTGGGCCCTGGGCCCTGAATGAATATCCACCCCGGCTCTCTGGCTCCACCCCTCAAAAATACACCTACTTAAGAAAAGCACCTGTCACATAATTGATCTATGTGGACTAACATCAAATCCGGGCCACAACATAGGAAGATCAAAATAGTGCTTCCCCAGTCCCAATACAAGAGGGAACCCTAGGGCAGAGGGAACTCTGTGCACCAAGAACCTACTGATACATGACAAAGCAGTCCACCTATTTGAAATCTCACTTTTCCTATGCCATAAACAACAGCCAAGCACTACCCTTGTCTGATTTTTTTTTTTTTTTAAGATTTAAAACAAGGCGAGAAGGGCTTTAATAGCTGTTTACCTCTTTGCATAATATGCACTGCCATGAAGAAATGCCACAGGATTCCAAAAACACACTGCTACCAACTTCAGGAAAAGTAAAGCTGAAAATGCTCCTGGCAATAACCATTCCAGACTCTCTTTTGTTTCTCCAAGACTACAGCCACAGTCATCCTGGATCAACTAGTGCCAAAAGCCAACAATCAACCGGGAAAACACCATAATTTCTGCTTCCTTTCAGAAGGAGGAAACAGAAGCAAGGAGTCCAGTGAGGAAATTAGAAGGGTAGTAAGGTTTCACTTCCAAACCTCCAAGAAACTCCACCCCAAACTCCCAACATCCAGGAATATGCCCAAAGAAGCCCTGAGATATTCTTTCATTCATTTGTTTACTTGTCTGTGACTGGGATGTAAGATCCTTGAGGGCTGACTGCATCTGTCCCTGGGGGCCCAGCTCACTGCTAGGCCCCCAGCACCCAGCATGGTATGCCTAGCACATCACTGGCACACATTTATTGCTGAATTATTTGCTGGCATAGGAAGTTATATGAGCCAGAAAATCTAACACTTTCTATTTTTCAATCCAATTTTAGTTGTATTAAAAAACAAAAAAACCCTACCTTATGGCCACACAGGAAAACTTGTGCCAAGTTAAGCCCTTACTTGAGTGTTTAAACGTCCCTTATAGGCCAGTTTGGAGAGACAAATTCATATTCAAACAATGCACCAGTGTAAACAAAGGCAGCCAGGTTGCAGAGAGGATAAAGCCAAAATTAATACTAGAAATTCAAAATAACAACATCCATTCATTTGGATGGAACGACTCCATACAGTAGTTATTCCCCAATTCCGAGGGAGGTCAGCTTCTTTCTTATCATCAAAATCCCACAGGGATTTAATGCCCCCAGTGCTGTCTCCAACAGGAAGGAAACCCTGACTTCCCCAGCTATTTCAGTTACATAAATCAACAGTTTATTGTCCAGTTAGAAGCTGGGCAGTGTTGCGACCCACATACCTTTTTAGAGCTGCCCACCAACGGATAACCACGTTACATTACATCTAATAAATGTACCTAGATCAATATCGTTTCTAACTATCCGAGGGTTTTTATTGCTGTAAGGATCTTTCAATTCAAAAAAAAGTTTAAAAAACTTCCTGTTAGATAAAAGGGACTTGGTGGTGGCGCCACCATCCACCAGAGTGAAGTCTGTGGCACACAAGGGACATCATAATTTCAAAAGGGATAATAATCCCCTTAAAGTTGTTTACCCTATGTTTTATATTTTAAAAATAAGAAACTTTGCTCCTTTCCCATATAATGGAATAAATGTCCTTAAAAGAATTAAGAGAAATTTAAGACTGGCAGATATTTCCTGGCTTCAATAGTAAATTCACTCTGTGTGGGGGGGGGGGATGGGGGCAGAGGGAGGGAAAGGGGATATTTCAAGAGAGGGGGAAAAACCCTTTTCTTCAAACTTGGAAGCAGTGCAGTGGGGGCCTAGCTCAGATTCTTCACCCACTATTCACCCGCAACCCGGGTTTTAGCTATCAAGGGCAAGTGCCATCTGTCCCCACATGAATAAGTGAAAAAGGCTGGACCCAACTCACCAGCCATGATGTTAAGGCTTTCACTAATTGCTAAGACAAAACCCTCTCAAAAAAGATAAAAAGTGTCCTGCCCACCCCAGCCTCCATCCCCAGAGTTTGAGTTAGCATCTTCACAGCTCTCTGAATCCTTGGGAACTCAAGGTGAATCCTGATCTCCTCATGGGCACTAAGCCACACACTCAATGTACTATTCTTTTGTGCCAATAAATGCCTTTGTACATCACTTTTCCAGTCTTTTGTCCCCAAATCTGATCCATTACCCTAAAAGAACGGTTCTTCTTCCAAGGTTCTAACGTGTAAGAAGAGATCACTCATCAGGTAACTGCTGCATATCGCTCAGTCAAGCAGTCCCAAAATATGGCCGTGATCCTTTATGGTTCACCTTCTTTTTCTTCCCACAATTCAAGCTAGTAATAATCTTCTATCTCGCCTGTGGTCTAATTATAGTAATACATCTCCATGGCCTTAACTCACAAATTACCCCATTTTACAGAGAGAGAAAGCAAGGCGAAGGCAAACACAAACCCCTGTCACACAGCAAATCCATCTCACGTCTGCTATCTGAACACAGAAAAACACTACTAGACCCAGGTGGGCAGTGGGTTTTGCACGAGACACTCCGAGTTTCTTTCTCTTCGCTCTGCGGGCATATCTGGCCTTGGCAAAATGTCAAGTGCTTCCTGTCTGGGAGTCCAGACCAGAACCATAATCTCCTGAGCACAACAACCAACCTATTGCACACCAACCATGTGCTAGGCGCTGTGTTGGCTGCCTCCTGTTTGTTATCTCAGATTCATTCATTCACACATCTAGGAAGCACTTCCCATTTGTAGGCGCCTTTACACACATTCACAGAGATGTGACCCCCTCAAATATTTAGTAACGTGCTGATCTTGTGCCATAACTTATCCAAGGCCACACAGCTAGGAAGGACAGACCCAGAATCTGAATCAGGTCCTTCTGACTTCAAAGTTCCCTCTTCCCTAACACCTCACCTTGCTGGTCCTATGGGCTTCATTTTCAAATAACAAACATGTGCCAGCACTTCTCTGCCCTGTCTCAGGACACCTTAAGCCCCGAGCTCCCCACCAAATTTCCTCTTCCCCTCAGGGCAAGCTGACCAGGAAGAGGCAGTAGGGGAGCAACCAGGTCTGTAGCAGCTTCCTGCCTGGACTTGACTACCCCAGGAGCAGAGAGCCCAGGAAACTCTCCAAGCGCTTCTCCACAGAAGAAAATAGCTCGAGTTGAAACTTGTGTCCACATGGTCCACCGACAGATTTAGAACTCAAATTATAGCCTCGGCAGGAGTCTTCACAAAGGACTCAAATTAAGCAAGACCCAGATGGAAATGAACAGGAGAGACAGTCTTAAGTCAAACTTGTAAAGTGAACTGCAGTTCTAGCAGAATCAGAGGGAAGAACTGGTTGAAATGCTAAACCAACCAAGTTCAGCCTATATTTCAGAACTCCACTTCAGGAACATTTCCCCACATTTTTAGCCTGAAACTTGTGCATGGACACGAAGTGGTTACAAGTTACTCAGGTTTCAAACTGAGTTCATTCCTGTCCTTTGGACCATCTCTCAATGCCAGCATTCATCTACTTGGGCTCCAGAGAGCTCTGCGTTTGGCAAAACAGATAAAATTAGCTACTGGAGTGAACTTGGAATCCAGGGTGGGCCATTAAAAAAAAAAGGTACACATGAGATTTGTAAAAGCCACGTAAAAACTTCCTTTGAGCCAAGCTGAAGTCACCTAAAACTTAGAGAAATGAATTCAAATCCCCTGTTCCTTGCCTCCCTTCCACCCTTCCTGGATCTAAGGTGACCCATTTCCTGCTTCTTGCTCTGCCTTTCAAACCCGAGTGGCCCACAAATTGAGGATCCACTGGAGATCAAGGGGTAAATCAGAGGGCCTAGGGAGAGAAAACACAGCTGGAAGAACTGAAAGAGCGTTTTTCTTCTCTTTTTTTTTTTTCTTTTTTTGGGGGGGTGAGTTATACTATGCAGAGGGAGGACTGAGGAATGGGACAGGAAGTTGAAAGTGTGATAATGGGGTACAATGCTCCAGCCCTGTCCCTCCTGCCTCTACACTGGCCTGACAACACTGTGGTGGCCCCATGACTCAAAAATGGAGCAACCAAGACTGTCCTTCGACAACAGCTCCTGCTCCCCCAAATCTAGCAGGTCTTAAAGGATGAAAGAAAACAGCATTATTTTTGCCTGTCTCCCAATTTCCCTTCCAATCACAAATTCCTCCAGGTCCCTGGAAGCTGAGGTAAAAGTTCAGAGAATAGCCCTAATCCGGCAAGAAAGAAGACTGAAGATGGGAGGGGTATATTTCTGATCTCTCCTTCCAGAATAGAGAGAAGTGGGTACCACTGAAGTTGAGGGCTCGAAGGAAAAATGACGGAAGAGTTTCTCCCTTAGCAAATCAGGAGGGAAACCTCAGGAAAGGAGGCATGTCCTCAGGCAAGTGGAAGGGGAACCCCTGGGAATTCAGGGGGACCCTTTAGAGAAGTGAAGAAATCCACTGTGTCCTCCATCAGAGAGGAGGTATCTTGAAAGAGTGCAGGCACATTTCAGAGATGTGAGGAGCCTAACAGAAGTGGGACATCTCGTATTACGGGGAGGACCTCTGGAGAAGCCAGGGACCCCTCCAAACACTGCAGCATCCACAGATTAGTAGGAGTCCCCCCCAGAATGGGAACTTTTTTGGAAAAGTGGGGAACATTCCTCAAGTAAATAAGGATCCAGTCAGACGTATGGGCATTTCAGAGTAGAGGGCCCCCTCAGTAAAATGGAGGTACTCATCAAAAAGTAGCGGGTCCCATCAAAAGTGGGGTCAAATCAGAAAAGTGGGGAACACCTCCAACAAGGATTCTGACAGAAGCAGGAACACCTCAGATTAGTTGGGGGGCACTTGGGAAAAGGAGGAAGTCATCCAAAGAAGTGGGGACAGAAAAGCAGGGAGAGCAACGCAGAAAGGTAGGGGGAAAGGGAGACCTGTGAAAAGTGGGGGACACCTTAAAAAGGCAAGGGCCAAAAAGGAACACAGAACAGTGGGACAACAGCTCAGAGAAGCAGGGATCTCCTCGCAGAGGTGGGGGTCCCCCAGAGAAGTGAGAGGAAGTGTGCCCTAGAAGCAGGGATATCTCCCTGAGAGAAGTGGGGGTCCCTCAGGGAAGACATGGGGGTCCCAGAAACGCAGGGGATCCCTCAAAAAGCAATCCCTCGGAGAAGCAGGGATCCCCTTAGAGAAGTTGGGAGCGGTAGTCTCAAAGAGGCGGGGGCCCTCGGAGAAGGCGCCCCTCACGGAGGCAGGCGGTCCCTCAAAGAGATGGGGCACCCTCAGGGAAGGGAGGCTCCTATCAGAGAGGCGGGGTTTAGGGAAGCAGGTCTCCTCAGACAAGGGGGTCCACGCATGGAAGCGGCCCCCTCAGAGAAGCGGAAGCCCCAGAGAAGCCCGGGACACCGGAAGCCGGGGACCCGCCACCAGCGGCGCCCGCCCCTCACTCACCGAAGTTGCTCGGCGCCTCTGCGGGCGGCTGTTCGGCCCTGGGCGGCCTCGGGTGGCAGGGTCGTATCCAGTCCGCTCGGGTTCCGCGGCGGCAGCTCCTTCAGGTGGCGCCCGCGGTGGCGGCGGCGCGGCGACAGGACGACGGACTATCGACGGACTAACTGAGCGGGCGGCGCGGAGCGCGTTCGGGCGGCGGGGGTGCGCGTGCGCGCGCTGGGGCGCTGACCCCGGGCGGGAGGAGCCGCCGCACAGCGCTCGAAGCCGCCGCTCGGTCTCGCCGCTCCGTCTCACACTGAAATTGCCCGCTTCGCAGCCCGGCTTCCCCGGTTGCTAGGCAGATTTCGCCTCGCACACTTCCGGGTTGAGGCGCGTCTCACTGAGTGGCGGCGCCGCAGGCCAATGAGGTCCAGCCAGGGTTCCCGGGATCCGCGCCCCGAAGAGGGCGTGGCCATACTCATGACGGACAGCAGCCGACGGCCAATGAGCGCGCTGGCCGGCTGGCCCTCGGGATAAGGCTGAGGGCCTGGGCGGGCCCAAGGAGGCGGGACGAGGTGACTGACAGGCGGCCTGCCAATGGGAGAGTGTAGCGGGCCTCAGGTCCAGTCAGGGTGCTGTGGGGCGGGGCTTATCTTCAGGGTAGGAACACCGCGAGGGGTGGGGCATGAGGACGCGTTAATCCGTGGCCGGCTCGCTCGGACATTGGCGGGGGGTTACGCCGGGCTGCCCGGCGGCCAACAACTGGATGGGCAGGGGGTTCCCCGCAGTGCTCAGCAGGGGCGCCCCACCCACAATGCATCGGAGGTGGCCTGGGCGCGGCGGGCGTGGGGCGGTTACGCCGGGCAGTGGGCGGGGCCTCATGAGGCGCGCTCTAAGGACACTGGGCGAGCTGCGGCGCGGCCTTGTTTCCGAGGGGTTTCGTTGGCCCTGGGCTCTCTTATGACTAGAGTCACGGGTTCGACTCTCTTCTGAGGTGAATCTTGGGTTTCTTGCCTCCGGCCCCCGTTCTAAGGAAAACCTTGAGGAATCTTGCCCCTGACCCCTCTTTCTGAGAAGAGTTTTAGCTATTCTTGCCCTGCCCACTTTTCTGAGAATTGCCAGGAAAAGAATGATTTTGTATGTTCAGGACCACCCTCCACCACCGCTCTCTGTTCAAAGAAGATTTGACGGGATTCGGGCCCCTGTCCGCTTTACTAAGGAGAATTTGGGGAGCTCAGGGTCCACTGCCTTTCCTGGAGAGTATTTAGAGAACATACCCTGCCTGTTTTCTGAGCCCTAGTGGGAGCCACTGGCCTTGTTCCTCCCTGATCTGGGGGGCAGTGGGGGCTGCATGTCCCCGGCCTATGTTTCTTTTTTTAAAAAATATTTATTTAATTAATTAATTTTTGTTTGCGTTGGGTCTTCCTTGCTGCGTGGGCTTTCTCTAGTTGCAGCGAGCAGGGGCTACTTCTTCCTTGCGGGTGCACGGGCTTCTCACTGCGGTGGCTTCTCTTGTTGCAGAGCACGGGGTCTAGGAGCACGGGCTTCACAGGCTCAGTAATTGTGGCTCGCGGGCTCTAGAGCGCAGGCTCAGTAGTGGCGGCGCACGGGCTTAGTTGCTCCGCGGCATGTGGGATCTTCCCCCACCAGGGCTCAAACCCGTGTCCCCTGCATTGGCAGGCGGATTCTTAACCACTGCGCCACCAGGGAAGCCCTAGCCTTCATTTCTAAAGATAACTTGAGAAATTTCTAAGTTGCATGTACCTCCTCCAACCAGAGGAGAAATTTGGGATTTAAAGCACCTCTCCTCTCTCCAGAGAGGAATTGCAGGAAACGGATGGCCCCTCACCCTTCTTAGTCAAGAACTGCCAGGGAGCTATGCTCCCTGCGCTTTTTCTAAGCAGTGTTTGAGTGTTGCAGGAAGAGTTCCTCTTTTCCTAAGAACGGCAACCATTTAATTCCTGTGCCCCAGAAAAGTTACCCATTTAGCTCTCCTTCCTTGTTTTTGTTTTTTGTTTGTTTGTTTTGAGGAGAATTTTTCCAAGCAGCTGTCCACTCTTTCCCAAGGGTCAAATCCGTGGCCCTTCCTAATTCTGTCCCCTGTCGGGCTCTTCAGTCCCACTTTTCTTCTCTGAGTGGGGCCCTTCCAAGAAGTAGTCCTGCTTCCCACCTGTCCTGAGACAAAACTAAGTAGTCACCAAACTCTGCTGTAGCATCCACCATGGCCTACCAGGCATCAGAGGCCTTCACCTCTGTCTTCCCCCAGCTGGTCTGAACTGCTCCTATGATTTACCCCCGAAGAACCCAGTTATACCCTTCACAGGCAACCAGACATCCACTGAATTGAAGGGGTGAAGAAGGCAGCAATGAGAAAGAGCCATAACACTCTGAGGATTCAATATGGCAAACTTTTATCTCCCCCCACTTTGTGCACAGAAGTGTGCAAGTTGCTGAGATACCTGAATTATAGGATGGAACTTGTGAACCAAGATGAGCACAATAAAGGGAAATAGGCCTATTAGACAAGGCAGACTGTTATACTAAAGAGATACCCAGAATATGTTGTAGGAATGTAGAGGAGGAAGTGATTAAATTAAATAATGGATGTGGGCTTCCCTGGTGGTGCAGTGGTTAAGAATCTGCCTGCAATGCAGGGGACACGGGTTCGAGCCCTGGTCCAGGAAGATCCCCCATGCCACGGAGTAACTAAGCCCGTGTGCCACAACTACTGAGCCTATGCTCTAGAGCCCGTGAGCCACTGCTACTGAGCCTGTGCTCTAGAACCCGTGCTCCACAACAAGAGAAGCCACCGCGATGAGAAGCCTGTGCACCACAACGAAGAGTAGCCCACATTTGCTGCAACTAGAGAAAGCCCGTGTGCAGCAACAGACCCGACGCAGCCAAAAATATAAATAAATAAATTTTTTTTTTTAAATTGAGGTAATGGATGTGATGGTGCTTCATAAACCTTGAAGCAGTGTTCCTGTGTAGAAAGGATTATTGTTATTGTTACAAGTGGGCTGACATTCCTGGAAGAAAAGTAAAAAATAAATTCTGAGAGTCAGAGTGATGAGAGGTTGGCAGAGAGCCCTGTGGGGCCTGACTCCCTGAGTGATCTCAGCCCAGACCCAAGTGGCAAGGCTCACGGAGTCCTTGGATAGGAAAAGAAGCCACTGGAAACATAAAGACACTGTGTTCCCAGAGTGCCTTGTTTGTACCTCTGTTGTAGCACTTACCACATTCTGCAAGTGTCTGAGGCAGTCTGGGTGGACAATAAACCCTTGGACTTTTGGTGACTGGCAGAACTCGGGTCAAACACACGCCTGCCACTCCCTAGCTAGGCCAGTTACTTTCCTTAGCCATATCAGGAGTGAGAACACCAGTCTCTAAAGGTTGCACTGAGGATTGTGAGCTCAAAGTGCCTTGCATGGTACCTGGTACACATTAGGACTCAGGAGTTTTTTGTTTCATTCCAGTCACTAACTAGGTTGCTTTCTGAGAGCAAGAATCCAGCCTTAGGGCTTCCCTGGTGGCGCAGTGGTTGAGAGTCCGCCTGCCGATGCAGGGGACACGGGTTCGTGCCCCGGTCCGGGAAGATCCCACATACCACGGAGCGGCTGGACCCGTGAGCCATGGCCGCTGAGCCTGCACATCCGGGGCCTGTGCTCCACAGCGGGAGGGGCCGCGACAGTGAGAGGCCCGTGTACCGCAAAAAAAAAAAAAAAAAAAAAGAATCCAGCCTTATTCATTTAAGTAATCCCTCAGTGCTTTTATAATTCTGAATTGAACTGGGATCAAAAAGCAGCTTGTTGTCCAACCCCTTCATTTTATACATGAGAAACTGAGGGGCCCAGAGGGCAACTGTGACTTGTTCACATCCTACTGCTACTTTATGGCTGGATCCTAAACTTGCATTGTCTTAATCTCACTTTTGGCCTCTGTGCAGGAAAGATAAGAAGGAAGGAGACCTGTGCCCTTGAGTCATGCAGAGCAGAGTCATGTAAGAACCCCAAATTCCCTGAGCCTTACTTATGTCTCTCTCAGGCAAGCTGGGAGAAGGTTCTGGATACAGCTCTAATACAGTCCCCAAACTCAAGAGCAAAGGGCAAGTGGGGTCCCTGACCAGGGTCAAGGCCACCTAAATTAACTTTATCAAAGGGAAATTGCAAATGAAGTGAGGTTATTTCAGAGTTACTCTATGTAATTTCCAGACTGATCCCTGGAAATGTCAGGACCTATAATTAGATCTCACTTTTTATTTTAAGAATGCACAGAATTTCTCTGATTCTCTGGAAAAAAGCATTGCCTGGAGGCAGAGATGTTGGATTAAGCGATGTCCATGAAGTCTGGAATCCTAAGCATAAGCAGAAGTCCCATTTGGCTGGAAAATTGTATCCTTGAAGAATCAAAGGCAAATGGGCATTTGTCAGAGAGAGTGAAATACCCCACCAAAATGGATGACGGAGCACAGCTTCTGAGATTAAAAAAAAAAAAAAAAAAGAAACAAAAGGAAAGAAGAGCACATGACCTATTCCAAGGATGGGCTTTCCTTTCCATGGTGGTAGCAGCGATTGCATCTTTCTGCATCAAGGCATGTCCCTTCCTGGTCTGGGAAATCATGTGGGCAAACTGGCTAAGTGACATTCACATCCAAATAGGGAAATGGGAACTGAGCCAGGTGAATGCACAGGCAGCAAGGAAGGCAGGGCCTCAACAGTAGTTAGAAAAATGATGACCTGATGGGTGCTAGCCTGCAGAGACATTCTCTTGGTGTTTTGGCTTTGGACAAGGAAGAGTGCCCACTGACAATGAAGAATGACAGCTTGTTAATACCAGTGGAAAGGGTACTAAGCACAAATATGAAAGCCCAGTAGTGTCACTCAATGATAGTTGAAGTTCAGGTACAAACAGTAAAGTGCCCCTCCATCATTGCCTCCTAAGATTCTTGGACTGCCTAATTCATTTGTGTTTGACAAGCACTGTGAGTTTCACATATGTGAATTGCTAGTCTACTGAAATTTGCATCTTTTGTCAGTGGTAAAAACTCAGTGCCTGGGGGGAGGGATAAATTAGGAGGATGTTAATCCCAAACTCCTAATTTAACACTACTATATATAAAATAGATAAATAACAAGGACTTACTGTATAGCACAGGGAACTATACTCAATATTTTGTAGGGACTTCCCTGGCGGTCCAGTGGCTAAGACTCCACTCCCAATGCACGGGGCCCGGGTTCGATCCCTGGTCGGGGAACTAGATCCCACATGCCACAACTAAACATCCCACATGCCGCAACTAAGACCCAGTGCAGCCAAATAAATAAATAAATATTTAAATATATGTATATAGTAATAACCTTTAAGGGAAAAGAATCTGAAAAAAACCTCATATATATGTATGTATAACTGAATCACTTTGATAACTTTGCTGTATACCTGAAACTAACACAACATTGTAAATCAACTATACTTCAATTAAAAAAAAAAAAGTCAGTGCCTGTTTCCAGAGGGAAATAGACACCACCAAATCAGGAGGTTGGCCTATATGTCCTCATATAGCGCCTGAATTATCCAGGAGTGGGGAGCAGGGTGTAGCTTTATTGGTGTTGGTTGGCTAGAAAGTCTAGAATCAAATCCAGATGAAGTTCAGGAGTCCTTTCTGTCAGACTTTTTTTTATAGATCTCTGGGTCAAAAAGCTGGACTCTAGTAACAAATCTTACCCAGTTTGTACTGACACAATTAAGTGAAATTAGTGATAACCCTTTTCTGAGACAAAAAGTATTATCTACACCTACATGCCTACAGCCTAGAAGACTTCTAAATCAAAACGGTGACTTCCCCAACCAGGAAGGAAAGCATTTCTGAATAGGAGAGAGTTCATCTTAGACACTCTGTATGCAGAAAGGAGGAGCTGAACGCAGACTTACTGCTGCCTTCAGAGAATTCACCTTGAGATTCTGTTGGATCTGAAGGCCTTTAGCATCCCAGACATGCATTTACACCTGAGCCTAAAACCCAGGTCAGGGCTTTCATCCTGCTGCATTTCGTATCCTTTCCTCGATCTTTCTCTGCCTTGAGACAACGGCCCTGTGCCCAGGGACTTAAGTGACTCCAAGTGGCATGTGTGTCATGCCTGTGGTCACAGCCCACTGCTTTCATTCCCTCACCATTCTCTCCTCCTCGTCAGGCTGGTGTCTAATCCTGCCACTAAAATCTCTCTCTCAACTTAAGTTCTCTCTGAGAACTTAACGATTCCCATTCCAGGAACTCTTCTTGGTGTGTATTTTCTCTAACCTCTAGCATCTAGAGGACACTCCCTCCTCCTTGAAATATCTTCCATTGGCTTTCAGGGAACTTGACTTTTCTGGCCTCCTGTTCAGTCTCTGTGCAAATTCTACCTGGAAATTCTGCCAGGCTGCTCATCTCTTGCCACTCTTTGCCCTCTATGTGTCATCAGAGAATAAATCCCTTTGTGGAGTGGGACTATATAAGAACTCTAAGATCTGTATTTCCAGTCTTCTGGAGTTCCTTGTCCAGGGTCTCCTTTGCCTCCAGATGGTTCCACGAAGATGTGACTCAAACCTGACCAAATATCGGACCAAATTTGGTAGCTCTCTCTTTGACCCATCTCCCATTCTTTAAACTAGCTGCTCTTTGTTTCTTTCTTTCCTTCTTTTTTTCCTTGTACCAATGTCACTTTCCCAGTGTTCCAGGATGAAAGCTCTTAAATCTTTGGAAGTTTTAACATCATTCTTCAAGCTCAAACTTAGTTGCTAAATGTTGTGATTCGCCTGCTCACTTTTCTATCTACTCTTTTCAATTTCCATTGCTACCACCCATGCCTGGACTATTATGTGCAAATATCAGACTGATTTCTCTTAAATCATGGACCATGTGACACCCCTACACAAAAAAACTTCAATTTTTATGGAGGCTGTATTGTATTGCTTTTGTAATCAGGAAGAAAAAAAAAAAAGAATTCCATCACCAAAATGTAAAGACTGAATCTTGGCCTAACGTTTGAAGCCTTCTCCTTGCCCCTCCCTTCGCTACAGTTTCTTCCTGGGATGCTTTCTTCAGGAATGATACCTTATGTTGATTAGTGCAAAATTTCCTACACTGAATTCCACAAGGCATCAGAATGACTCAAGATATCAGTAGAGATTCTGTGATAAGCTTCCCTGCTTAAAAAATTTTTTTTCAGGACTTCCCTGGTGGTCCAGTGGTTAAGACTCCGTACTTCCAGTGCAGGGGGTGCAGTTTCGATCCCTGGTCAGGAAACTAAGATCCCACATGCCACATGGCATGGCCAAAAAAACAAAGTTTTCAACCAGAAGATTTCGCTAAACCTTTAATATTGATAATACATGTTGTTATGTTATATTACAATTCCCCTCCCTTGAGCACATGATGTTTCCTTTTTTTCTAAGAACACCCATCAATATCCTGGCGCTACTGTATAGCACAGGGAACTCTACTCAGTTCTCTGTGGTGACCTAAATGGGAAGGAAATCCAAAAAAGAGGGGATATATGTATACATAAAACTGATTCACTTTGCTGTACAGCGGAAACTAACACAACATTGTAAAGCAATTGTATTCCAATAAAAATTAGTTAAAAAGAAAAAATCCTGGTGAACTCACATTCAGTAGAATGTGGTTCATGGCTTGATTGGGGCTGGCTTGGCATGTTGCCCCTGTCTAAGCCAGCTTCTGCCTCCCTTATTGCATCTCCCTCTCTCAGGAGTTCTGTGAGACCAAGGTACATTGCCCCATTTTGGAGGGGAGACAGTTGAGGCTCAGGGTGTTTTATTCAGCTAGGGTCACAAATAAATAAAACCAGAACCTAGGTTTCAATTCCAATTCTGAACAAAATCCGACTCCCGTACAGCCTTTCCACCTGCTGGGGCTACGAGCATGTTGGTAACTAACATTTTCTGTTTATAATCCTCATTTTTGTGCATTTTGTATTAAGTCACCACACAAAGTGGGTAGGCTGGATTGTTTTTCTTTCCTTCTTTCCTTCTTCCCTTCCTCCTTTCCTTTCCCTCTTCCTCCCTCCCTCCTTCTCTCTTCCTTTTCTTTTTTCTTTCTTTTTCTTTCTCTTCCTTCCTTTCTTTCTTTCTTTCTTTCTTTCCTCTTTTTCTTTCTTTCCCTTCCTTCCTTCCTTTCTTACTTTCTTCCTTCCTTCCTTCCTCCCTCCCTTTCTCCCCTGTTCCTCCACTAGATAATACACTCCCAGAGGATAGAACTACATTCTTCAGTATACACATAGTAGATACACACACACATTCAATATATACACAGCGGACTACATTTAAACCATAAATGCCTGGGTCATCCGCCTTTTCTGAATGCCTGCTCATCTCTCCCCTTCACATCCCCTCTTCTTTTAGATAATAGCGTGTTAAGGACTGTCAGAACCGAGAAGAAGTTAAGCAATCAGCTAGTCCATCTTCAACATTTCCCAAATGCAGAGAGGGTATGACTGAGCAAGCCCAGCATCAAGGCGAGAGCCGAGCTGGTCTCTTGGCAAAGCCAGCCCGAATCTCAAAGGCCACAGAGACTCATTGCACTTTCGTGGTTGTTAAACCCCAGTGGCAGAGCAGGCGGCATCCTGTCTCCTGTCTTGAGTGGAATTCAGGAGTCCCCAGGGAGCTCTGGGCAGTCGCGGGCCGCGCCCCGTGGGTCACTCGTGTGCCTTTGTGAGGGCAGTTTCCTTGTCACTGCCCAGCTGCTTCCTGCCTCCATGTTAAGGCCTCCAGGCCAGTCTGTGGGGAAGCAGCCATCAGGGCTCTCTGCCTTTGCCTTCCACGCAGACCAGACCAGGCTCGTCCTTCCTGCTGCTGTTCAACCTCTCACGCATCTGCTCACCAAGACCCTGGTCCTCTTTATGAGAATTTTCTCCTGGATTGTTGCCAAAGCATAGACAAGTGAGCCAGGAGAGAAGGACATCCCCCCAGACATATAGAAACTATAGAAATGTGTCTGATCAGCACCATTCTCCCCTCTTCCTCCCCTGTGGTGGGCATGGGGCTGGCACTGGGTGGGTAGCAGGGTGAGTGGTGAGGATGGAATGAAAGAGGATACTTAGTGCTTCCATCTTATTTTGTTCTTTTGTACGAGTAACCTTTCAAAACTTCCCTCATTCATTGATATATTCATTTATTCCACAAATATTTAATGGGCCTCTAAGGAGGGCTGGGCACTGTGGGGTAGAGCGCCGTGGGCGAAGGTGCCGGGGATGAGGCATCTCTCTCTCACCTTGACCCTCAGGTCTGCTGTTCCCTTCCCCACAGGCAGCCACCATCACCAGACTCTCAAATGTCCCTCTATTAGAGAGGTTCTATTCCATGTGCAGATGCATGGGGTCCACTTTGATTTTGTGCACACACAGAGTCATGGCGCACGTGCTCTCATCTTTTAAACTGAAAGCAAATGTTCTGGTGGGCAATTCTCACCATGGAGGCAAGTTGCCACCCACAATCAGTGACCGGGACTGTTCTAGAATGTTCCTAAGAATGGAGCATCCTTAGCCCAACATGGCTGTTTGGTATAGAAAGCCCTAGAAACACCCGCATTGGGGCCTGAGGGGAAAAGGTCCTTGGATCCTTGGAGTAGGCATATTTCTATGTGTCTTGGGTTAGGAAAGGCTGAATCACTACTTTTGCTTAGATCTGGAAACTAACTTATCTTCTTCCTAGTGCAGGAGTCACTAGTGCCCCTGGGTCTGGAAACCTTCACTCCTGCTCCAAATGATGCTGAGAGCTAGGGGTCTGCAGCTTAGGGGGAGATGGGGCTGTCGCGGGAATTTCAGTGCAAGGGCCCAGGTTCTCCACTGGAGCCGTCAGAGACCTGTGGTCATAGTGACCGTTCTGGATGCTGCGGTGAGCAAGTCGAATGGAGAGGGACAGACTGACAACAAAGTGACCAAGGTGATTTCAACCCCTGGTGATGTTGATGAAGAAAAGTAACCAGGGATGTGACACAGTGACTGGAAAGGACTCCGGCCAGGGCAGGAGTTGGCAGCTCGCGAGCAGGTGGATTTGAGGAGAGAACTGAATCTTAACAAGGACACAGCCTGGGGATGAGCATTCTGGGCAGAGGGGAGCAGTGGATGCCACAGCCCTGAGGGCACTGACCATGGGGCAGAGAGCAACTGGAGAGCTGGTGGGCAAGGATGAAGTGGGAGAGCTGATGTTGCAGGCCTGGGAGGAAGCTGGACTTTATTCCAATGGGAAGAAGTAAGCACGCTACAAAGCTCTGTGAGCTCTGTTTCCCACTGGTAAAATTCCTTGTTTGGATTCGGTAATCTTCCAGCTCTCTGGTTTCATGCCTGTGTTCTTTTATTCAAAGATGTTATTGAGCCTCCAGGGTGGCCAGATTTAGCAAATGAAAACAAAGGATGGGGCTTTCCTGGTGGCGCAGTGGTTAAGAATCCGCCTGCCAATGCAGGGGAAATGGGTTTGAGCCCTGGGCCGGGAAGATCCCACATGCTGCGGAGCAACTAAGCCCGTGCGCCACAACTACTGAGCCTGCGTTCTAGAGCCCGCGAGCCACAACTACTGAGCTTGCGTGCTACAACTACTGAAGCCCTCGTGCCTAGAGTCCGTGCTCCGCAACGAGAAGCCACTGCAATGAGAAGCCTGTGCACCACAACAAGGAGTAGCCCCCTCTCGCTGCACTAGAGAAAGCCCATGTGCGGCAATGAAGACCCAACTCAGCCAAAAATAAAATAAAATAAAATTTATTAAAAAAAAAAAAAAGAAAAAGAAAACCTAGGATGCCCAGTTAGGGTGAATTTCAGGTTAATGACCAATTCTCATGTAGTATAAGCCTATCCCACAGCGTCAGAGTATCTTCCATGTGCCACGGCCCGCTAGGAGTCAGCTCAGCTTTGAACGATTTTCTTCACACAACCCCACAGCCTACTGCCTTCGGAGGAACTGGTCAGACATGAAGGCTAGAGTCTGGTGTGACTTGGGAGAGAGAGATTAACCGGCTTCAAAAATCCACCTTGGCCCCAAATTGTGACCTTGAACTGGCGATTCCTTTGGGTGCCCCAACTCTTGTTAGATGCCCACATGGCATTGATGAAAATGCCTTTTCGACGTCCCCTGCATCACAAACATGTATTGTGTTGTGTGGGGAGGTTATTTGGGTGGCCAGATATAGGTTCTGGCCTTTTTCATGAGAATTATGAGAAGGGAGGGTAACGTGTTCGGCACTCACCCATTATCCTCACCGAGGGTGTGGCTGTGAGAGACCTGAGGTGAAATTTGAACGTTGGAAGGATCCAGAGAGAGATGATGTGGCCATGGGCTCCTCGTCCCATCACGGGGACTGAGTTGACACTGCCAGGGGGTCTGTCGGTGTGCAAAGCCCACCTGGCCCTGTACTCTGCAGACAAGGCATGTGGGTGTTTCCACAGGGCAACCCCGGGCATGGCCTTTGGCCTTTCCAGAACACAGTCAGGCAGGGGCAAATAATCCCTGGAAAACCACCTCCCTGAGTCAAAGTTTTGGGTCTCAGGAAAACTAGATGCTGTGAGAGAAACAGATCCTGTGAATGAGGGTTTCAGGTGTGGCCCTGGTCCTGCGGGGACTTCCTTCTGTTGGCGCCAGAAGACAGAACTTTCTGGAGGCAGGAAGGACTTCTTGGAGAGATGAAGTCCCTTTTCCTGGGGTGGGGGTGCCTCAGGAAACATCGTGGTGGCTGCTGGGTAGGGGGTACAGTACTCGGACTGGGGACCCAGCTCTGAGGGATCTACTCTGGTTAGTTCGTGGTGGTGTCAGGAGGGATCTGGCCCTTGGTCACCTGCTGTTGGAGTCCATGTTATCCAAGGGGGTTAGTGACCCCACCTCTGTCATTGTCACCTTCTGACCCGTGCCCTTGCCTCACTTCAGCCCTGTCTGCATCACCGCCACCCGAGTTCACTTCTGGGATGTAGGCCTAAGTGTGGTAGGGGGAGAAGAACCTGAGGAGACCGGGAGACTTTGATCCTTCCCCTGGACTAGGGGGGCTCAGTCACTTTCCCCATCCATCAATGTCCTCCTGGACATGACCCAGGTGTCAGCTGTGCTTGAGGTGGTGGTGGACACAGGTGGCAGCCGCTGCCCTCCAGAATGCCACAGGCAGCCCAGATGCCCACCCAGCATCCTCTCTGGGGTGGCCAGACATGAGGGCTGCCCATTCCCTTCCCACAGTCTTGGTGGCCACGTAAGCAGAAGTTGGAAACGCCGTCTAGCTGCCCAGCTCTGATTGGCTTGGCTGAGGGAGTTCTCCCCTGTGTCCTGTCACAGAGCTCCCCCACCCCCCAGGTCCCCTGGTTGTCCCATCCTACAGTGCACTCCTCCTCTCTCGCAGGCAGGACAGCAATCACTCCTATTTGAGGTCCATCATAGAGTTCCTGGTACAATGTCCACTCCCTGAGGGCAGGGACTTTATCTGGTGTGGTTCCTGCTGTGTTCCCAGCACCCAGTACGTGCCAAATAAATGTCTGGCAAGTAAATGAGGGAATGAATGGTGCAGCCCTGACACCTAGAGAACCATGGGGATCAGCGTCTCTGACCTACATGTTACAGGAGGGGAATTGAGAGGCCCTGAGGTAAAGGTCAGCCCACATACTTGCAGATAAGGACAGAGCCAGGGTACACTGGGGTCTGGTGACATCCAGTCCAGCCCTCCCCGCCTGCTTGCCCTGCCTGATGGGAACACTGCCCGGGGTGTCTGCGCCCCCTGGCGGCTGAGGAGCAGGCTGGGCCACCGGCAGCTGCTGGTGACACACAGATGACAAAGTGGGAGATTTACTTCCGGTTCACTTTACTTCTGAGCAGTTTGTACTTAACCCTTTAGGGGAGCGTTTGTGTTCAGAACCCTGCAGTAGCAGGACATCCTCCAAGGGCCACACAGACACTCGCTCTGGGTGGAGCATGCCTAACTGCAGATGGAGCCTGAACTCCAAGCTGCACAGACACATGATGCTCAGAATTGTGGTTAGAAACAACACGCAAAGCAAAACAAACACATGTTGACAAAGTGGTCCTCTTCTAAGGATCTGTCTTAGAGAGCTTTTCTGCACACACAACAGGGATAGGACGAACGAGTGCTGATCTCTCCCACAAACTCCTAATTTAGTGTAAGAATGTTGTGGTTTTTAAAATGACATTTGTTGGACTTCCCTGGTGGTGCAGTGGTTAAGAATCCTCCTGTCGATGCAGGGGACACGGGTTCGGGCCCTGACCCAGGAAGATCCCACATGCCGCGGAGCAACTAAGCCCATGAGCCACAACTACTGAGCCTGCACTCTAGAGCCTGCGCACCACAACAAAGAGTAGTGCCCCGCTCGCTTCAACTAGAGAAAGCCTGCGTGCAGCAACGAAGACTCAACGCAGCCAAAAATAAATATATAAATAAATTAATTTAAAAACATCAAGCCCCCAATAAAAAAAAAGACATTTGTTGTAGCAGCCATAATGCATTGAGAGTATCATATTTTTCACAAAGGGACTGTAATACTCCCTTTATTTTCGAGTCCTTGAAAAAATTATCAAAAAATATCCCTTGAAAAAAAGTATCAAAAAATATCAAAGTGCTAAGAAAATCAAATTCACATAGAAACAAATCTTTTCCTTTTTTTTCCCCAACGAACTGCATTGTAATCTCACCAAGTGAGCATGAATTTGTGGTGAAATACTTTTTAAATTGTCAGCAATCCCCCCTTCCCCTCTCAGACCCTCTGAGGACCAGCAGAGAGGGCGGTGGGGAGTGGAGAGGGTTGGGAGGGAGGGGCCTCCACTGACCTGGGGTCAGCCTCCACTGGGCACCTCTGAGCTGACTGGGATTTTATTAGGGGAAGAAGCCACCGTGGTTCAAACGGAAGAAGCGATGCAAGGTGCTGCACAGACTAAACATGGCAGGAATCTCCCTGAATAGCTTTCTTTGTGGGGAATTGTAAACCCAAAGAGCTCAAGGAAGCCAAGGGGGAAGCCAATACACACGGGGAATACTTTAAATTCCCAGGCCCCCAGGAGCCCATCAGCCTGGGGGTGTAGGGTCCAGGCTCCCCTGCAGCACAGCAGGGACCCGCTGTTGGCATTTTGGTGGTGGAGGGGTGGGACTGGCCACAGTGACTGGGTGTTCTGACACAGGCACATTGTGGGCAGGTGTCCACAGTGGCATCTGCTGGATCTGTCTGGGGTTGGCCCATGCGCTCTTCCCTCTGGGATGCCCCATGGACCTACACACCCTATGTCAGGCTTAGGCCAGGACGTTTCCCCAGTGAAACCCAGCAGCCATAAGGAGAGTGCCCCTGGCAGGGGGACAGGTGGGAGTGAGCACACAATGTTCTGAGACCATTCAGGGAGGAGGCTGGGCAGCAGCCAAGTGGGAGACATGACTGGGCCTCAGACAGACGGAGAAGATGGCCAGGAATAGGCAGAGTGACCGGCAGGATTTCTGAGGATTGGGGATGTAGGTGTCAAAGGCTAGTAACAACCCCTTCCCCAGGCATTTGATGCTCGGGCCAGCTGCCCTGGCCACCTGCTCTGTGAGGCCCATTCCTGTCTTCCCCTCAGTCCTGTGGCTGCCTCCTGGCTGAGTTCCTGTCATCTACTTCCCAGGTATGTTCCCTGCACTGTGTCACTGTGTGGAATCGCTCACACATCCAGTGGCCAGCAGTTCTGCCCTGGGATGACGGCCCAAAGGAGCCTTCAGAAGTGCCCCTGGAAGGCAGCAGTCAAGGCTACATGGGCATCACCTCGGGTCACAGGGACAAGAGCAACACGAGGGCCTTCATGCAGCATGAGTGGCAGCCCGTGCACCTTAAAAGCACCTTAAAGCACGGCACAAACCAAGAGAATTGAAAACACGTGTTCAAACAAAATGCACAGGCACATCCATAACAGCACTGCTCACGACAGCCACAAGGGAGAAGCAACCCAAAGCCCGTCAATGGATGACTAGATAAAATGTGGTCCATCCATTATCCAACAGAACGTTATTTAGCCATAAAAATGAAGCACTGACACACGCTACAATGTGGAAAAACCTTGAAGACGTCAGGCTGAGTGAAAGAAACCAGACACAAAAGGACACATGATACGTGATTCCATTTATATGAAATACCCAGAAGAGGTAAATCCAGGAGTGACAGAAAGTAGATTAGTGGTTTTCTGGGGCTGGGGTAATGGGAATGGGGAGTGACTGCTAATGGAGATGGGGTCTCCTTTTGGGGTGATGAAAAAGTTCTGGAACTAGACAGAGGTGCTGGTTGTACATAGTGAATGTATTTAGTGCCACTGAATTGTAGATGTTTAAATGTTAATTTTATGTTATGTGACTTTCACCTCAAAAAGGAAGAAAAAAAAAAAACCTAGGCACATGAAGGCTGACCCATGAGTTTTCTAAGAACACAGGGAATAGAACACCAGGCAAGCAAGAAAGTCTGCCTGTAGTGAGGGCCAAGACAGACAGTGCTGTGGGCCTCGCATGCCATGTCTCAGGGGTTTCCTCCCCTCTAGGCAGGGCTGGACTGAGGAACATCATCATTAGAGGGGAAAAGATGCAGGTTTCCACCAGGTCCTCCAGTCCAGGGCATCGAGTTCTGCATCCTCACACTCTGTAGTCTATAGCAGAAGTCTCTGTGGCCCCACTGGCTGGGCGGGGAAGGTTAGTCTTTGGGATGGCACATGTGAGGGGCAGACGGCACAACAAAGACACAGTGAGTGATGGTTCCCACAAGTTATTTTACTTTGAATATATAGGAAAAGAAATCTACAAACGAGAAGCTATGTTCTACGGTTATGTCTTTTAAACAATTCTTGTATTTATAGAATTTTTTTTCCTGATTAAAAGCACCAGCTGAAGATACAGGCTGCTAAAAACATAAGACACTGCAAACCCATTAAAAGACGGTATGCCAAACATACTTACTGAAAACCCTTTAAGGAAACAAAGACAATGCAACCAACAAATTTACCAACTGTGCCAGGCAGCCCTTTCCTATTTCCCTGCCTGTGCTCCCAATAAATGGGATGGGGAGTGCTTACCCAAGGGGGAGGACCCTGGCCTCACCCATGGGCGACTGGGGGGATCCAACAGGGGAAGGCAGCTGGCAACTCCTGGACCAACGTCCCCAGAACCGTAGGCCCTGAGGGCCACCACTGCTCATAGGAGGAAGTGGGAGGCGCACACAAGGGGTTTGACCAGCTTTTTTGTTTTTTTGGCGGTACGCGTGCCTCTCACTGTTGTGGCCTCTCCCGTTGCGGAGTACAGGCGCCGGACGCACAGGCTCAGGGGCCATGGCTCACAGGCCTAGCCGCTCTGTGGCATGTGGGATCTTCCCGGACCGGAGCACGAACCCGTGACCCCTGCATCGACAGGCGGACTCTCAACCACTGCGCCACCAGGGAAGCCCTGGAGTTTTATTTATCTGTTTTTTCCTGAACACTTAGCTATATGACACTAGCTATAATGTCTCCCTGGGGGCTTGTTTCCGCTGTCTTGAGTTCTTATGATTGAGAAACTGTGAGGCACTGAATTTGGACTCACAGGAAGGTATTTATGACAGCTTTATATAATTGAAAGGTGCTGCAGTGAAGGGGACATTCAAAGCTCACACACACGCACGCAAGCAGTACACACGGGTTGGCTTCCATAAAGCTAGAGTGGAATATTAAACATCGAGTACTGAATTCTTAACTGTAAACTTAAGAACTTAACCTTAACTTTACATATACATAGATAACAAAGTGGTCACTAAAAGCACTTTAACATCAGGACAGATGTTAAGTCTTGAGGTTCTTATTTCAACTGCTCTACATACAAAATGTCCTAGAAGCAAAGAAAGGTTTAAATAAATACACAGAGACAAGCATGATGTAAAGTGTGACTGAAGAAATGTGGGTCTGGAGAGGTTCGACAGTGTGGGGTCCTGGCCTGCAGGCGCAGCTTGTAGCAAGACAGGTGCTCTGTCCCGCGGGTGGAGGGGAGGACCTGGGGGGCACCCTTGAGGGGGGAGGAAGACAGGATGTGGACAGCTTATGACCAGATGTCAGACCCACATTTGCAGACCTCACTGGCCCAGTGGTGTCATCAAGGGGGCAGCCCCAGGGAGCATGGGAGAGGACCAGACTCTTTCGAGTGACCCAGGATGACACAGAGAGGACGGGTCCTCTTAGGACAAAACTCTGCCAGCCCGTCCCTTCAACCAGCCTGTCCCTTCAACCAGTAGCTCACTTGCATGCCTGCTGCGGGCCCCCAAGAGGGCAGTGGCCCACAGCAGGGAGGTCTGCTGACAGGCCTGCTTATGGCTAAGGCACACCCAGGCCTCAGGGCCCAGGCAGCTGACCTGAGCGATCCCAACATTCCTTCCTTCACGGACACCAAGGCTTTGAGAAGCAGCCTTCACGGTGCTGGGTGACTAGACTTGAACCAACAAGCAGGTGTGACTAGCAAAACCACTCACCACCCCTCATCAGGGAGATGATCCCAGGTGCCGGAAGCTAAAGGCGGCAGCTGCTTTGACTACCCCCAACGTCACCATCACCTGGGGCACCTCCTCAACTATCCAAGAGGAGCACAGAACCAAGAATGGCTGGTTGGGCCTGGCAGAGCCTCCTGGGGTCCAGCTCAGGAAAAGTTTTCAATGCTGTTCTGAGACCCAAGGCAGGTAGGTTTCCCCCTCCTTCCCTCTGAAAACAGGGCAGGGGGCCAAGGGAATGGCTGCCTGCAGGCTGGTGGAGCTTCAGGTGTCTGCAAACATTCTCCGCCAAGGAGGCTGCAGAGCTGCCAGGAAGCAAGCCCCTATGATCCGGCACCCCGAGTTGGGCTGAGGAAGGTCCCTCTCCCCTGCTTCTTGCCCCGCGCTATGGATGCTGACAGGGGGAGGGTGGCTGGTGCAAACACAGGAGTTTCTGCTCTGGGCGCCAGCTCTGTGAAGCCCCCCCCCCCCACACGCACGCGCGCACGCACACACGTGCTCCCCCACGGCTGGACAGTGAATCCAGTCAAGGCTCAGATGTTTGGAAGCCAAGTTCCTGGGTCCCCCAGGGCCCCTAGCTAGAGGCCCCAGCTGCCAAAAGGATGGATGCTGGACAGAAAGGCAAGCTGAGAAAAGCATTGTGGCAGGACGTGCATTTTTTGTCCCTGACATGAGCAACGACTTCTTCCCTCTAATTTTGGGCCAGAAACTGGTGTCTTGCCTCTGGGCACTGGAAGCTGCCATGAGCAGAGGAAACACTCCAGCGCAGCATAGAGGCCCAGGCGATGGAAGTCATGTGGCACCTCGGTGGTAAGGACCACCCCTGCATGCAGAATCAGGAGCTGGCCGGTGGCTGGCACTCCACTCCCCGCCCAGACACACTCTCTTGAAGATGTGACTCAGTCATGGAAGCAGGACTGGCAGCTCAAGTCCACTTTGAAGGATGGCTCTGGAAAGTTGGCTCCAAAATCCCACCTGTGAGCCTCAGCACCTGGACTCCTGGTACTCGGCAAGAACGGCCAGCCGGCCCTTCCTGGGAAGATGGGAATTGGCCCTCCACACTCCCCAGGGACTTGGAAGCTCTGGAGACAGTCGGGAAAGAAGCCTGGGGACAGCCACGCCAGCACGTCTCTAAGGAAAGCTCAAGTGCCATCTGGGTGGAAGTCGGGGACACACCAGGCCCCACAGAGGCCCAAAGAAGCTGAGTGGCCCTGTCCAGGGGTCTCACAGGAGGCTGGCCAGGCTGGTGTTGGGTCCATTCTGAGCTTGGAACTGCACAGGAGGGGGGCCGTCTGTCCACTGTTGGGGGAGAGGACACACAAGTGAGGTCCTTCTTAGAGAGAAGCAGGGGTGTGCTGGGCCACATGTCTGCGCCTGGAATGCTGCCCTCCTCAGGCTGGTCACCAGCGACGACCCTGCGTCTTCCACACTTGAGTCAGATGGGCCCCCAGGAAGCAGCCTGCATCACCCACTTGGGTTGGTGCTATCTTGCCCATCCAAGGGGGCTCCTGAGGCCAGGCTGAGTTAGGGATTGTTGGAGAGATGGAAGGAAATGGTAGCCAAGTGTGTACTTCCCTCCTCAGGAAGCGTGTCCCCCAGGGGCTACAGACCAGGTGAGCTGGCCCCAAGGAGCCAACCAGCACCCTCATTTTGTCTCTCCCACCCTATGCCCATACCGTGATGAGGTTGTGCTCAGGGAGGCTGCATGCCTCGATGTGGTCCTGGAGCAGCTGCTGCGAGAAGTTCTGGTGCATCTGGGCGGCTTCATGGGCATCCATGGCATTCCCGCAGGCTTTGTTCAGGTCTGAGGGTGGGATACGCACAACGGATGGGCCTGCTTTGGCCTGCCACTGCCCCCACATCCTCCCCTTGGGTGGAGCCCTAAAGTCAAACCCCAGCTCTGCCAGTGGGTTGCTGTGTGCCTGGCACATCACCTGCCCTGAGCCCTGTGTCAAGGTCAGCAAAGCCCACTTGCCAGCAGCCCTCACATGTGCCCTCCTATGTTCCTGAGTCCTTTGTCCTTGGAGGTGGATGAGCAACAAGGCCCATAGGGGCATATATAAGGGCTGGTAGGGCACTGAAAGTCCCTGGGGCTCCCTGTGGATGCAGCACTCAGCACTCCCAGGGATTTCCCGGCCAGCTAGCTCTTGGGCACCCAGGAGCCAACCGGGAGCAAGGCACCCAATGCTCACTTCTGAGGCAGGAGGACTGAATGGGTGCATGAAGTCCACTGCAGATAGGATAGTCCACTGCCCTCTACCTCCTCCCCAGGTCCCTGGGTGAGTCTATGGACCTCAGTTTCACAACCTGTAAATGGGAGAGCAGCAGTAACAACAATGACACCTGCTGAGCACCCCGGCTCGTCCTGCCTGACAGAAATGACTGCCATCCCCATTCATGGGAAAGAAACTGAGGCCAAGTGCCAGGGCTCACAGCTCAATTCTTCACTCAGATGCCAAGAACTAGCCTTGTGGGTCCCAGAGAGACAGAATCAGATTCTGCATAGATCTCACTATGTGAACGAGCCCACTGCCCTCAAACAGGGCCTCCTGAGAAGCCTGAGAATGTGCTAGAACTGGGGCTATGGCCTGCAGAGGCCCAGTCTGAAGCAGAGGCTTAGCAAGGCTTACCTAGGATCCTCTAGCCTTTGGCTCTACCCAGAAGCCCCAATCTCTTACTCACCTCTTAGCAGGGCCGATGACCACAGCTGCACTGACATGTCTGGGATCTTGCTGGCTAGCTGCATGGCCGGCACCACCATGTTGTTACTCTCCTGTCGATCGAGAGCAGTAGAGGAGTCAAGGGCGGGGGTTGGTGGTAGAAAGGGCTGGTGGCAGGGACAGCGTGGGCCCCACCTGTGACCTCCTGCTGCTTGGCATATACCCACTCCTACTTCAGAGCCTATCTCAAATAACCCTCTCCGAAGTACTCCTCAACCACCTTGGAAAAATAAACTGCCCCCACGCCTCAGCTCTGCATGTGCCTCCTCCCTGGGGTACGGCCATGGGCAACTCTATGTGCCTTTGTCTTTCTAGCCAGAGGAAAAGGCACTGGTGGCAGTCAGCCCTGGACCCATATCAGGAGCTGATTAGAAATACAAATTCAGGGGTCCCAGGGCTGGGCAAAGGCAGCAGTCTGTCCTGGCAGGAGCAACAAGGGCTGAACGGACAAGAGAGAGGAAGAGAAGTTTCTCTTCTATGTACGAGCCTGCTCTTGTGCAACGCCACCTGGGACACACAGGGCTGTTGAGGCAGCAGGATGTTTAAACCCTCCAACCCTGACTCCACCACGTGATTGCAACAGCGCCCCCAGGCCCTAATCCCCAGGAGGAGCTGAGTGAGAGCCGCTGGGGGCTGTAAACACCCATCCTTAACCCCACAGTGACCAGCAGCACTGCTCTGACTCCACCCAGTCCAGAGACCACAGCCTGCTGGCCTAAATGTTGGGTTCAGGGTGACACTGGGAAAACTCCCAATGCAGCAATACCTTGCAGCCTGGGGGACACTTGGCACGTAGCCCAGACACGTACAAATCCTCAAAACCAACTCCTGAGGCCCAGATTCAACATGGCCACGGTTGTGCAGGACATGCCACCACACAGACACAAAAGCCCAGTGACTTTATGCTGCCCTGTGGCCAGCACCTTGAAGATAAGCTCCAGGTGGGTCTCAAAACTTTTCAAAATTGAACCAAGCCCTTCTAAGACCTCAGAATGCACAGAACAGGAAAAACTACTCTCCTCCTCTAGGCCTGGGGCTGGGAGGGAGCTTCCAGGAGGGAGAGTCCCCCTTGGCTCAGGTTCCCCCATGACAGCTTGGGGCTGCCCCACAAAACCTGGGTTTGAAGAGCGGTGTGATCCTGAGAGCGGTCCTGTATGACACCACCCGCAAACTTGTAATGCCTACGGACACTCTGGCCTGGCAGGCCCGGGGCAGGCAGTGTCTCCCCCAGACCTGGAGCTGCTTGAGGCGGGACCTGGGTTTGAGGACTCTTGGTGGCCCCATGTTACCCCACGTGGGCCCAGGCACAAAGGGAGCAGCAGAGGTTCCCAAATAAGCTCTATAATTTCCTCCGGGACTGTCCCAAACATGAACCAGAAGCTGCAGCTAAAAAGCTGCTCTGCCCATCCTAAAGGCGGCTTCTGGACAAACAAGAGCCAACAAGGTCTGGGTTCTAAGCCTAGGTTTGCAGTTTGGGGCTGTGTCACTTTTTTTTTTTTTTAACTTTATTTATTTATTTTTTGGCCACGCCATGCGGCATTCGGGATCTTAGTTCCCCAACTAGGGACTGAACCTGTGCCCCCTGCAGTGGAAGAGCGGAGTCTTAACCACTGGACTGCCAGGGAAGTCCCTTTTTAAAAATTTTTATTATTTTTTTTAAATTTGGGGCTCTGTGCCTTCAGTCTCCCCATCTGGCAACGAGGTAATCACAGCCACTGCACCAAGACACAA
The DNA here is from genome assembly GCF_963455315.2 of Globicephala melas. Lineage (NCBI taxonomy): Eukaryota > Metazoa > Chordata > Mammalia > Artiodactyla > Delphinidae > Globicephala > Globicephala melas. Next base: position 160,489,460 of record NC_083316.1, on the reverse strand, counting down.
GGCAGTTGGCCTACACTCAGTGGAGCCTCACGTTGAGCACCTTGTCCCTGCCTAACCCCCAGATACACACTGAGGCCACTGCCCTCACTGTGCTCAGTGAGTAGTGTGACAGGTATTGTAGAAGGAGTGGAGCTACACTCAGAAGGGAGAACTTAGTACTGGTCCTCCTCCTTTCAGGGTGATGATACCCCACAGGGTTCAGGCCACAGCTACAGGGCATGTTGGCCTGGCAAATGCTTACCACATGACTGTGGGGAAGGGGGTGCACCAGGCTCCTTAAAAGCACTCACCCTTCAGAAGCCCCAGGGCTTGATCAGATAGAACTTTATGGGCCAAGACAAGTACCCTGCACTATCTGTCCCCAAAAAACAGCTGAAGTGCATTTGGCTAAACTACGGAGTTGATGCAGCTTAAAAATTCTCACTGTCATTAGAAAAAAGCTCCAACACAGTGGTGCACAGAAAGACCAGACATAAAATTATAAAACAGCCTGATAAACAAAACCTATGCATGGGCAGAGGCAGGCAATGGAAAAGAGCTGGAAGACACAAGACACGCGATGACTTTCTCCTTTGCTTCTCAGACTTTCTATGAGAAATAAAATACATGCCGTATTTTATACTGACAAATATTTTCTTTAAAAAATTAAAGACCCTGTATGGTCGATGGGTTAGAGCAAGTGAGATATACATACAACCCCAGATGGGGAGACTCCGAGTCAACTGATCCCACCAGAGACCAGCTGGCATGGGTGGGGACCAGGCCTAGGGGGGCACTGTTGGTGAGGGTAAAAACACAGAGTGCACTGAAGACACCATGTGTGATGGGCAGAGATGGAATCCTTGGGATTGTGACTGAGAGGACACACTCCTTCTCCCCAAGTATTAACAGGAAAGGGAACCTGCCCTCAGCCTTGCCAGTTTTGGGCAGCCTGACCAGCTCTAGCTCCACTGAGCCCTGGGGCTTTGCCTGACGACTGCCCATGACCAACACTGGCCCTGTCTGCCCCACAGATGCATCCTCCAGGGATCCAAAGCTCCCCCAGCCCTGCCTGCCCAGGCTGGCTGAGCCAGAGTGCCTCTGCCCTGGCTGAGACTCACGGAGCAATGGTGGGTGAGGGGTCAGTGAGACGCGATCATTGTGGGGCACAGAATGGGAGGCACTTCCTTGCTAGGTTCCCCCCACTAAGCACCACCCTGGCCCCATGCCCCTCAGCCTGACCCCTGACACTCACCCTATGGTTTCCCAACACATAGAAGATATGGCCCAGGAGCACAAGGGAGCAGGCTGTAAGCCGGTTCAGGTCCTCTGCATTGGACATCTTCAGGGTTTCCCGCAGAAATCGCCTTCATGAGAAGAACAGATGATGAGGCCCCATTGGGAGGCCTTTGGGGAAGAAAAAGCAGCAGTGGCCTTGAGGTCCTGAGCAGAGGGCCACCCACCCCATCGGGCAGTAGGTGGGAAGGGCAGGGACAGGGGACCTGGGCACATGCTGCTGGGGGAAGAGAAACACCGGGAGGTGCCGGGCACGAGGCCACCTGCCCTCTCCCAGTACTCACTTGGCCTCGTTATAGCGTCCCTGGAAGAAGGAGAAGAGCCCACGCACGTAGAAAGCTGCTGCTCGGAGGCAGTGCGAGCTGAGGGGAGAGCGGAGCGTCACACCTTGGTGGGGTTTTTGTGAAAGCAGCAGATTTACAAAAGGGGAGTGGGTGGGGGTGTATGAGGTGTTGGGGTACATGGGGCAGTCTAGGGCCCCACAGGTGCTCACGCCACCCCAAAGAGCAGAGAAAACATAAGATAGCTAGTAAAGTAGAACTCAGGGCCTGGGGCAGCCTACCTGACAGGGAAGCTGTGGTCTGGATTGATCCTCTCCAACAAACTGTACAGCTGTGAAAGAAATGTCTGCAAGTTAGGATAATTCCGCATTTCTAAATATGAGAGCTCGGCCCCAGATATGCTAGTAAATTGACTAGGGCTGCCTGCAACTTCCTGAGGAACGTGCCCGTACCCCAAATCCCATGCCTGTAAGCAACCTGCCGGGAGAAGGGGCAGAACCTGCAACATCACTGACATCTTAGGTGCCCTTTGGCTGTCATATGGAGGGTGTGCTGGTGGATGAGGGCTGAAGTGGGCTGAGGCTTCACCCAGTACCCACACAGTCCCTTCAGGAGGCAGACAATGGGGTGGGGGTGGGGAGGAGACACAAGGGAACCAAACTCCTCCGAGACCACCAAGGCCACACCAGGCCCTCATGACCCTGCCCACTGTGCTTCCTGACTACTGGAGCAACCGCACTGGGCTTTCTTTTTTAATAAATGCGGTGTTTTTAAAAAATTAATTAATTATTTTTTTTTGGCTGTGTTGCGTCTTCGGTGCTGCGCGTGGGCTTTCTCTAGTTGCGTCGAGCGGGGCCTACTCTTCGTTGTGATGCGTTGGCTTCTCATTGCTGTGGCTTCTCTTGTTGCGGAGCACGGGCTCTAGGCGGGTGGGCTCAGTAGTTGTGGCACACGGGCTCAGTTGCTCTGTGGCGTGTGGGATCTTCCCAGACCAGGGATTGAACCCATGTCCCCTGCATCGGCAGGCGGATTCTCAACCACTGTGCCACCAGGGAAGTCCTGCACTGGGCTTTCTACCCAAAGCATTCAAGCTAACCAATCACCTGGGAAGTCAGCTAGGCTTTTTGTAGCCAAGAGGTGATAGTAGCCTGAACTAAGAAATGAAGGCCACAGGGGTGGAGACAAGTGGCTGAATCTGAGATACTCTAGAGGGGTCAGGGCTGGGGGGGATTGCAGGGATAAGGGGGTGTTGCAAGGGGAACCTAGTGGGAGGGACTTATCCTGCGAGGTCAAGCTCTGGCCCACCTCCCCGCCTCAGCAGGTTGGGGCACCAGAACAACCTAGGGGCCTAGTGCAGACAGCTGCCCAAGCTGTTGCTCCTCATAACTGAGCCATGAGGCCTCACCAATGTTCTAGAACAGACATCTCAGGGTACAAGAAATTGGGTTTTTTTCCTGAGGGATTCAGTAAAGCTTGGCTCATTTTCAGTAGGGAAAAGTGCTTACTGGCTATGGTTACGTTTCTGTCCTAGACTTGGCCTTCCCCCAGCCATGCCTACGCTCCGCTGCGTGGGACACCTTGTTGGAGGGCAAATACGCCAGGGCTGCTGAGATTTGCTGGTGCCCAGGACAACACTCCCCCCACGCCCCCCTCCAAGTAAGAGTTGAAACAAAGGATACCAAACATGAAGCATGTCACCTACTACCTCTTGGTGTCTATTTCCTTCCCGTATATACACACTCGCCAGATTGGTCACGATGAAGGCCCACAGCTCCTGGTGATTGGTGAGCTGGAATGGGAGACACAGGGCATTAGGGGGCTGGGCTGGGCAGTCATGTCACATGGGGGCCGCTTGGCGGCATCAGAGCCACCCAAACGCTCCACAGTGGCTACCTTGGAATCTCCTTATTATTTTCATTCAGACACACACCCCTTGCCTCCTAAACCCAAGGACAACAAAACTGTTAGTTCTTTTCATTATAAAACAATCACCCACGTTATGGGAAATTCCGGAAACAGAAAAGAAAAGCCGGTCACCCTGATCCTGCCCTCAGAACACACCACAGCTTGGTCTATTCTCTGCTGTCTCTCGGTCTGAGACCTGGCTGGGCCCTCCCTCTACACCACAGGTGGTAACCCCAGGACCCGTGTGCTGACACAGCAGAGGAGTACGCTGATCCTCGGGGAGGCAGGGATCCTGCCTGGAAGAAGCTGAAGCTGTTAGAGACCAGAAATGCTTCTAACGGCTGGTGGTGGACAGACCCTGATCCCCAGTTCTTCTGGGGGGACAAGAACTGCCACGAGAGGGACCAAGCTGAGCAGGCTGAGCATTACCAATGGGGCTGAGGGAGCGCAGCTGTGAAGGGGGCCAAGGGTGCCTGGGAAGCACAAACTCCACCTGGAGGCCCCTGGCAGGTGCCAAGGAGGTCCAGAGGGTCATCTGATCTGAGCAAAGATGCTCCAATATGTTTGTCATGGGACCACAGGAACAGCGTGTGGTTGGGGGTCACGCGGGGTTTGGGCCCAAGTCCTGGCTGCACCACCACCCCTCCCCCAGCCAGTGGGGAGGACTTCCTGGGACAACACACCATCCGTCGGGAATTTTGATGTTGAACCAAACAAGCAGCAGCCACTTGTGTAGGAACTGAGATGGGGAAGGAGGGTCCAAGAGACCTCCATAGGGCCGCGGGCAAGGTGGGGTGGTCCTAGCACCACTGTAGTGAGCAGCACCAGCCGACCAGTAGCTGTGACACAAGTCACAGCTGTGACACAAGTCAACGCCACCTGGCAGGCTATCAGGAAGACTGGGAATCGTGAGCGAAAGTGGCTGAACAGGCCATGGCACCAGCCCTGAGTTAGCTGGGGAAGCCCCACTGCAGGCTAGCCAGGAGCCCCCTTGCCCACAGCTATCCCTCATTAAGCTGTGCTGCGAGTGCTGGCCTCGTCTGCAGCTGAGCAGCACAAGACGTGACACAGAAAGCCCTGGATAAATGGTGCATCACTGTCACCACTGGCATCAGGCTGAATGCTGGTGGAGTCACCCGCTGACCATGGTTTTGTATGGCTGTTGTCCTCATCACAGACCACGCCCGACTCCTTACTGAGAAGCACTGCCTGCCCCATAAAGCGAGGGTCGGCACCTTACCCGCAAAGCTGTGGTGAACTGGGCTTCAGCGTTGTCCATGCAGTTGACAGAGACACAATACAGGCCCTGGAAGAAGAAGATGCTGAGGGCTCAGAGCCACATGCAGCTTGCCCGGGGCTGCACAGCTGCACCCAGGTGAGCCTGACAAGTGACTCTACTGAGCTGGCTACATCTGAGCTTTACCCTGACAAACAGGGAGAAAGATGGCATGCTTAATTATTCCTGCCTCCCGGGACCTAAGTCAACTTGGACTTGATGACATGCTTGTCAGAGTGAAGTCCACAGGGAATGTTCTGAATTCTGCCGGGGGTGGTGGTCAGAGGGTTACTCGCAGGGGTGGGGTTGGGGGTGGGCAGCCCGCATGCACTCACCAGCAGTGTATGCAGCTGTGCTGCGTGGTTGGAGAAGAGCCGGGGGGATTGCTGGCACAGCTGACAGACCTGGGAGATCTGCCGGGAGAGAGCATGTCTGACATCACTTGGCCTGTAATGTGGGACCCAGTGTCCCCGCAGCATTGAGGAGAGACCACAAAGCCGGTGGGTGTGCCCATGTCGTGCCCACTCTAACTTGGGCACAAAGTCCCAGCGGATGTGCCCATTGTGAGGATTAGGCACAGCCTTGACCTCTTTGAGGATGGTGACCCTTATCCATTACCCGCCGTCTCCCTTTCCAACTTGTGTCTCAGCTGTACAGTACCTTCACCCTTATCAAGGCCCCCATGCCCTTTCAGGAAGGTGGGCATAAGGGATTACGGATCACAGGGCAGGAGGAGTGCTAGAACTGCCGTCAGGGGACCCTAGAACTCCAGATCCCATGTTCCTTGGGCATGCCAACTTTTAGGTAAAAGGCTCTGATCAGTTGTGTCCACACAGGGTCGTGGACTACCAAGTTATAGTCATATGACAGATGACGTCCTGCTGACACGCACTGGCGACACATTTACATTCTCCCACACGACACCCTCCGAGACCCAGCAAACTCAAACCACTCTACCCCTCAGCCTTCCCACCCTGTGTGTGTAGCCCCCAGTGGCCTCACCTCCTGAAGCGCTGTGGCCTTGTGTCCTGTGACGAGCCTGCACATGATGATGTGCTCGAGCAGGATTACTTGGAAGGAGGACAGAATGGGGCTGCAGTCGAGCACTGGGGGTGAGAGGCAGGGGTGAGCATTCGAAGCGTGAGCGGAGGAGACAACTGAGGAGACACTGACCCCTGCCTCCTAGGGGCTTCAAGCCCTCCGGCCACACCTGGCCCATAGCTACCTGGGTCTGAGCCCACTTGCTCCGCTGGACATTGGCCCAGCACCCAGTCTGTCACTTTGCTCGGTGTCCACAGCACCCTTAAGCGAGGGGGTGCATCTCCCTGTCTAGGTGAGGAAACAGGCTCATAGCAGGCTTTGGTGACCAGAGTATTGTAAGAGCAAGAAATTCTGGAGGGATCTGTCTTCCATCCTCACCACACCCCGACCCAGCTGAGTGCTCAAGGGCACTCTGGACACAACACATTCTAGAAATGCTGAAGTTGTCTGGGAGACTGAGACCACGTGATAGGCCTCAGGCAACAGTGGGGGGACCCGAGCTTCTGGCTGCCCCAAGCGGCTGTCCTCACATTGGAACCAGACAGCACTTTCCCAACTCATCTGAAGGGAAAGAACTGCAGCCCCCGCGGGCGTCGTTGGTTCTCTGGCTCTAAGGCTCTTCCCCAGCAGCACTGACAAGGGCACAGGGAATGAATGAGGTTAACAGGCGCACAAGCCAGCCAGGGATGTGTGGGGCCCTGGGTTCCTACTAGTCAAAGGTCCTTGATCTCACAGGATGGATTAGTCAAGCATCCAGGAAGAACCCAGGGCCTCCAGAGGACCTGCTGTCAGTCAGTTCCAATCCCAACCTCACCCTGAACACAATCCACATCACGATACTGATAATAGACAGCAAAAGCAGCCAACACCTGTTTCAACTGAGCACTGCCGCCCCAGCAGCCCCCAATGGAGTCCCGCTAACCCTCGTGGCTGTCTTGTGCAGTGAGGGGGACAGGACAGAGACGGCCCAACCACCCCACAACACAACCCCTTGGGGATCAAGGATCCAGTCCAGGCCTGGCCTGCTCTGCCCGAACCTGGATCGTCCCCATCTGCCAACTGGCGTAACAAGACCCATGGGGCAGGGACCTGTGCTGCAGTCTTTAAAGGTCCTTCAGGCCCAGCATAGGAGGTGGTGATCGGGCCACCCACCAGGGGGCTACTTGACCCACTGAGCCCCACAGAGCCTGACTTACTCTTGAGCTTCTCCAGCTGCATGAGAGCCTTGTCTGTGTACTTCTGTGCCTTCTCTAGGTAGCCGGCTTGCATGGAGTGCATCACAGTCACCTGGTGACAAGATCAGATGGTGGTGGTCACTGGGGCCCTCTCCTCTCTCACCTGGGCCACCAGGCCCCGGCCCCTCCAGGGACTCACCAGGTAGACAAGCACGCACATGTGCTCCTTGGGTAGCCAGTGGAAGAGGTCAGCGGGGTTGCTGGGCAGGATCTCATCATCGTGCAGTGTGGAGATGGTCTGGATGCACTGCTGCAGCTGCTTCAGGCATGGCTTCACACTCTTTACCTGCAGCAGGCAGACAGCAATGCACACCTGAGCACCCGTCTGCTCCTATCAGGTGCCAACCACCCTTAGGAGGCAGATCCCCACAGTAGCAGCTAGCCAGGTCCTGCCTGCCCATCAGCCCCTCAGCCCTTCCTTCCCGGGAACTCCTACCACACCCACCACTTGCAGGAAGCCCATCCCCCCAGATGGGTCAGCCAGCTTTCAAGGCACAGGGCAGGGCCAGGAGGGTCATCTGTGGCACTGAGGCTCCACCCGCCCCAGCGCAGGGCCCAACACCAAGGCCTGGGAAAGGCCTGTTCAAAGACCCTGCTCCAGCCACATTTTCTCCTTCCTGCAGTGACCCCAAGAGAGGAGGACACGGCTGGTTATCCTGGGGGGTGTGAAGTGGCCACTCGGAGTCCTGCAGGTGCCGTGGTTTATACAGACTGGCCTTTCTGCACCAGGAAGCCCCATCCCGAGGCCCTACAGGCCATCTCCACAGCCGTCAGCACCCTGTGAGAATTTGCACTGTGCTCCTTTGTGTTGACTGAAGTGCTCGGCCCAACAAGCAAAGGTGGGTGTGCGTGGGGGAACTGAGGAAGCGTGACAGGGTGGGGAGGGTGCGTGGAGCAGCACCTGTCCAAAAGGCTGAGACGTTCCCCCACATACAGGTACAGCTGCTCCTCAACCATATGAGGGTTATGGGCTTTTTGTGTATGTGCCTCAAACACAGCTGATTTTGTTAGTCCCTACTCAACTCCCGCAAAGCTGTCATTAACTGGGGGGTGGTGGACAGACACTGCTTGAGCACCTGCTGTATGCCAGGCACCATGCCAGAATCCCCAGTGTATTTTCTTGGATTCCCCAAACTGCCCTCAAGGTCATTTGACCATTCACACACTGAGTAGATGTGTGTGAGGCCACAGCTATTCCCGCTATAAGGGCAGAAATGGGACAGACCCATTCCTTGAGTGCCCTCTGTCCACAGAGGCACAGTATTCATGCCAGAGCACAAAAGGGTTGTGGGGGAATCGAGCCCCGAATGACAGACGTGCCCAGTGGTGAGGGACAGGAGGAAATCACAGAGCTGATGTCTTAGCTTACAGGCCCACCCACCACCTGCCTCCTCCCCAGCAGCCCTCAGGTGAGAGGCACTACATACCTGCCCAGCATCCAAGTAGTGGGTCACCTGGAGCACCAGGAAGAAGACACGCAGAGACTCTTTCTGGATGGGGTTCCCTTGCCAGTTCTCAACTATCTGTCCACAGAGGGTCAGTAGTGGGTGGACTTCCTGCAACTTGCGCTCCATCAACAATAGCTGGGGAGGGAGAGGTGCACGTGCTGGGAGACCCTCCTGGTACAAAGGACTGCCACCCACCTGCCCACGCGCTGTGGGACTGCTGGCACCACGAAGGGAGGGTGCATAGCCGGGCTGGAACCCAGGTCTAGGCAGCTCCAACCCAGGCTGCTCTTCCATCAGCACAGATCCCACAACCTGGAACCTGAGTTTTACCTCTGAATCCAGCTGGGGGACACGGGCCTGCCCCTCGTGGCTGCCTGCCATGCGTGAGGGTCTGGGCGCCTGAGGGGCCACAACATGGCAAGCAGGCGAGGCTTTGGCAGACCTCATGGGGACCCAGCCTCACGTCCACCATACCAGTCCCATCCCATCCAGCCTCCACTTACCATCCCTTTGCTGAGCAGGAACAGTGCCCTGGAAAAGAGAGGGGTAGTCAGATCTGGGAGACTCAGGCACCCCCTGGGATGACTGTGCCATCTCAACATTCACAGGAACCTAACGAGCCACCTCTGGGACAGTTAAATGGATGACAATGGACCCTGGCCATTTAGGTCTGTTTTATTTATAAGAGGGCTCTATTTTGTTCTATTCTATTTGTCTTTAGCTTTTTCCCGTTTAGACACTCATGTGGTTCAAAAGCTCAGAAAGCAGAAACATGTGCTCAGAAAGCACAGAGGGGCAGGGTACAGGACAGCACATCCACCATAACCTTACTCTCGCTGACACAGCAGATCACAGGTTCCATGTCTGGGGACAGCACAGGCTGAGGCAAGGAGAGAAGGCGGGTAAGTAATCAGCCTCAGGTGCCCGAACCGAAATCTGCACCTCACCGTGGCCCCTCTGTGCCCCCACTTCCTTGCCTATAACCAGCCAAGCCCCCTTGGGCTCTCCTGAGGGCTAAGGGGATGAAACCCAGGAAGCCTAGGCATGTCAGCAGCCTCGTTGCCCGCTGTCCCCACCCTCAAGGGTGGCGTGGCCAGGAGATTTCTACTGTCTCTCTTAAATCTTTCTGCACTTTCTAATAAACAAGCACGTACTGCTGTCATCAGCAAGAAAAATAATAAAATGAACACATTAAAAGGTTTACGAGACTGCCAAAAGACAGAGGAGGGCAGCCCAGCCTCACCCCAGTGCCTAGGGGCTGCTCACGGCACTGGCGTTGGGACAGGCTTTTAGGATCGGCTGTTGGGCTGTCGTCACAGTTTGTTCAACATCTAAGTCTTTGTCCCGCCAGTCTGTGCAGAGTCCCCATGTGCTGCAGCTGACACCCCGTCAAATGGGCATCATTCCAGGTGAGTAGACTGAGGTGGAGGGGGGGTCCCAGTCACACAGTGAGAGATGTCTATACTCCCAGCCACCTCGCCATTCCTTGTTGTTACCTCACGGTGTGGACACTCTAGGGTCTACTGTCTGACTGCTGAAATCTAAGGCCTCGAACTTCACGTCAAGGTTCCCATATTGTCACATCACTAGGCCATATGCCCAAGATCAGAAGTTCTATGTCAGGCGACCTGTAGGCGTCATGCCCTAGTGAGGCCCACCCAGGTCCCCCGCCCACAGTGGTACAGAGACCTGTTTGAGGACACTTGTGACTGAACATGTGCAGTGTGTGGCCATCCCCATGCCCTCCAAGGCATGAGTGTCACCCTGAATCCAGTGATGGCCACAGCACGAGGAGGATAAGACGGGCCAGGAACACAGACCAGACTGTGTTACAGTGTCCATCCCAGGGCAGGTTGGTCGAGGGATGACGGCCTGTGGGGAACTGTGTGGACTCCTGTGAGCACTGGCAAGTCCAGAGCTTAGAGAATGGAGTTAGGGACTGTTCTGTCCCAATAACCCTATGGGACAAGCTTAGATTTTGTGTTTCCAGAATCCCAATGCACAATAGAATAAGAGCGCTGCTACCTGGAGTCTGGAATCCTACTACAGAGGATTCTTCTCTTTAGGGGAAAAAGAGACAGACTGGAGGCTCTCTTAGAGGGCACACAGTGAAGCACTGGTGGCCTCTGACCCCTGACCCCAACCCCAGGGCATTAGCCTCCAGGTAGTCTAAGCAGTTTCATGCATAACATGAACCTATGTCCCTTCTTTTACACAAATGTCCACTTACTCTGTCTCCTGTTATGTATCTAAAAACTCCTGGGTGTCCCCTGAGTGGGGACACTGGTTGCCAAGCACGCTGCCCACACTCTCTACAAGCACCACTCTCGCACTGCACCAGGAAGGGGATCAACCCAGAAAATCATACGAGCCCTTTTTATTTCAAGAGATACTAGAAACGTGCAAGTGCTGACGGTGCTGAGAATGCCAGCTGCCCCTCACCCTCACAGTCAACTCAACTTCTTACTTCATGAATCGATGGGGCACAGCATCTCAGTGCTGCCTTAATTTGCATGTCTCTTACTATGTATAAGGGTGGCCATCGTTTCATGCTGAAATGCCATTTCTATTTGTTGTCCAGGATCAAGATGGCCAAATTCTTTCCAAGTAAGAGGAGGAGGGGCCAGGGAGAGAGTGCCTACCGTGTGTACTCAGATCCCACCACCCGGGCGTACTCGGCCCCCACACCCAGGAGGTCACAGGCTGACACCAGGTCCTTCTCAAGTGTGTGCAGTTGCTGAAAAGAAGAAAGAACAATGACCCTCATTTCCAAACCACTTGCTTTACAGTACCTGACCTTATGGCTGGCGAGTTAAACTGAACCTCCCTACATCAACAAAATTGCCTCAGTGTCAGTTTTCAGCTAAACTAAGCATATTATCTCATCAACAGTGTTTGGGTGCAGAACTCCACTTCGTTTATAGTGTACATCATCTAAGCTTAATGGTGCATACAGCCAGCAGTTAACACTCACAGGTGCAGACCCCTCCAAGGCTGTGCGAGTATGTTTGAATGCTTCCCAGGTCACCTTCAGGGGGTGGTCACTAGGGGAGCAGCCAGAGGAGCCTCAAACAAGGAGGGACTCTTTCAGGGGTAAGTACCTATGGGAGTTTCAAACCCAGGAGCCTTGACAGGCTGAAAGGCAGGGACACCTGTGGAGCCTTGGTTGAGATCTTGGGATCCGTGCTCACAGCACAAACCAATACTGTGACTTGAGGCAGGTGACTCACCGCCTGGCCTGCTTCCTCCTCTGCCAGCAGGCACAAAAGCACATGGAGGATAAAAGGAGGACAGTGCACGTGCAGGGCAGAAAAAAGCCTGGAAAGAAGGCAGGGGCCCAGGCTAGGTGAGCTCTTCTCAGCAGGGGACCCTCTGAGCCAAATCCTCCTGGCATTAATGCTCCCCCAGGGAGGGACACTTGCAGCCCAGCACCCACTGTGTGTTCAGGCAGGTGATGGAGCTTTATCATGGAGGGTGGGCGAGAGGTGGCCTGGTGGGTAGGCTGTGTCAGGGTCAGGAGAGGATAGAGGATGGCCAGTGCTGGGGAGGTGTGGGCAGACCCCAGGATGAAGAGGCACTCCTCATGAAGGAGTCTACCCAGCACCTGGCCCCCACTGTAGCCAGGAAAGCCCAGCCTAGAGAGCCCCTCACCACCTGAGCATCTCAGAGTGCAGGGACCAGGCACCACCTACATCTGAGGAGCTTAAGGGAGGCTGAGGGCAGAGGGGCTGTGTGGAGACCAGGGTGAGGCTATACCCCAGCAGGCCCCAAAAGTGGGCTCTAGGAGAAAAGGCTTGACTCCAGCATTTCTTGCCCAATAGGCAGTCCCTTGGAATCTCTGCGCAGCTCTCAGAAAACAGAGTGGATCTCTGGCAAGAAATGCTCCCTAAATTTTGATGAATGCAGGCCAAAGGGAGCAACAGGAGGGAGGGGAACATGAAGACTAGGCCCCAAGTCAGCTCCAGGGGAAGGATACTCCCACCAATCACCCCAGGTGCTGCTGAGTGAGAGGCCCACCCTGGGAGTACCGCCTCCTGGCGACAGTCTGGAGGGGACTTGTGAGCAGGTCAAAGAAACGTTCCTGTGTCCCCATCCGCTCAGTACAGCAGCCTGAGGAAGACCCGTGTGTCCCAGAGTCTGCTTATTTGTACTTGAGGCAGCCGTGCCCCAAGGTCACGGCCCCCAACAGGCACCCACGCATCTCAGCCAGGCCCGCAGTACTCACAGCAAGCTGGAAGAGCAGGCGGCAGTGCCAGTACGGGGTCTGCTGTGAGATCTGGATTGCTTTCCGCAGCAGTGGCTTTGCTGCATCAACGGAATTCTGAAAGGAAACAGTGAAGTTTGGGGAGGAAAAAACAAGCTGGATTCCTTATGCAGCAGCTGCGGAGCCAGGCGGCCATTCCTGTTCACACTTACCAAAGGATTTGTGGGTTGCCAATGTGCTTGATTAAAGAAGAAAAGATATTTTATTAGACTCACTGGCTGGGAAGTTTTTGTATCGACCTTAAAATAACTCCCCACTCAACTAAACAGAAACTAGCTTTAGTTCAAAATCCTGAACAGTCAAATTGATAACAATTGCTGTCTTTCCTGTTCTGCAACCAGAGAGAGGGGTCAGGGGCGTGAAAAGGGGTCACTGCTCAAAGCTGGGAAATGCAGTTTTCAGCTACACCTGACATCAGGAACCAGCTTAAGGTAAACTATATAAACTTGTTCAGGAACTAATCATCTTTAGCCTAGGAATCATCTTTAGCCTAAGCCTAAACTATATAAATTTGTTCAGGAACTAATCATCTTTAGCCTAGGAACAAGGCTGTTTTCCAACAGTCCTCGGTAGAAAAAGATTCTGCTAGCCTTTGTTAGCAAGTGATCACCCATGGCTGCCCCATGCCAGGCGTGGGAGATAAGAAAATTATGAGAAGTCTTAAAAGCCGGAAGGGAATCCACTCCTGAGAGTCCCAGTTTGCCACTGTGCTTTGCTACAGGGAGAGGGAGTTTGCTTTCAGAAACCTTCATATGTTCTTACCTCTTGACAGTATAATTCAGACAAAAGACTTGCTGCTTCAAATTTAACATCTTCAAACTGCGGGATCTAATGACGTCCAGTTAAGGAAGTAGAGACACTGCAAAATGGTCAGTTTAAAAGGGCCACAGGGCTTCCCTGGTGGTGCAGTGGTTGGGAGTCCGCCTGCCGATGCAGGGTACACAGGTTTGTGCCCCGGTCCGGGAGGATCCCACGTGCCGCGGAGCGGCTGCGCCCGTGAGCCATGGCCGCTGAGCCTGCGCGTCCGGAGCCTGGGCTCCGCAACGTGAGAGGCCACAACAGTGAGAGGCCCGCGTACCGCAAAAAAAAAAAAAAAAGGGCCACAGCTCAGCGTTCTTACACTGCAGAGGCTGGCCGGACGGGCATATCCCCACCCACTCTAAAACCCCTAGTTCACATATTCCCCCAGTAATCCCTGAGCTTGCTGCTGGCTGGGTGTGGAGCTAGAGGCTGGGGCATGAAGAGGAGCACAGCACCCAGGGAGAAGCTACTGGTCTGAAGGGATGCTCCAGGTAATCTGTGGGGCAAAGCCCAAACCCAAGGTGTGCATTATAGGTAGGATTCAAATTTATAACACATTTTTTTTTTATTTAGAAAGAGTTTTCCTTAAAGGGAACAGTACCAAGAAAAGGATACTTGCTGTGATATCAACCACTGAAAGAGAAAGAAAAAAGCATTAATTCTCAACCATACGCTTTGCACCTGCTTAACTGGCTCCACTTTGGGGTTTACACAGGTTGCCTTGTCACCAGAGGCTGCAGGTGTTCGGTTAAGTGGGAAGATGGACTGCTCAGCCTAAGAGGGTGGGCTTGCTTTTCCTCTAATCCAGCAACCAGGGCGTGTCTGGGGGAAAGGGAACATGAACTTGCTCCCCCACTCACGGGCTTCCCATCCTGCCAGGCTCCGGAGTCAGAAATTGGAGCCCTCTCCCACTACAGCAGCAACACTTCACAAGGGGAAGGAGCACAGAGGGGCCACCACATGACACTCACTGTAGTACGCCAAGAGCAAATCATGACGTGAGGAATTAATTACAATTAGAGAGTAGGTCTGTGGGTGTCAGTCCTTCCTGGAGAAGTGACATTTAAAAGATGTTTGGAAATGAGCAAAGTTAGCCTCAGAGGGGAGGGAAGAGTACTCCAGGAAGGACTGGTGTGGACAGCACCTGGCCAGGGGTAGCAGGGATGATTCTGAGTTCTGAGCTCACCATCCCTCTCTGCTAGTACACAGGCTGGGACATGGTTCAGATAACGACATGCTCCCACTTGGCCATAACTGTGCCCTGGAGTTTCACATTCCAACAGGAGGCGGTGAGGTCCCAGGACAGTCCGCCACACCACCACACTGACCACAGTCTGTCAGACTATCAAGGACTCAAGCATACACCTGACGCTGTTCCTGCTGACCCACTCGTCCTGCAAACATTCTCAGAGCCTCAGCAGTTGCTGGAAGGCAGATCCAGAGCCCAGAAGAAGACTCTTACTTGCCATGCTCTGTGGGAGAACAGTGTGTGTGGTATGTGTGTGTGGTGTGTGTGTGTGCACGCACGCGCATGTGGAGGGAGGTGGTGGGGGTTGGGGTGTCTGGGGCTGGGCCTTGAAGGATGAGAATGTAACTATGGGTGTTACCAGGCAAAGAAGGAAGGGGAGGTGCTCCAGGCAAAGAGCAGAGGGCCAGGGAGGTGAGGCTGGAAGGCCCATTTGGTCTCTGTGCCACTCATGTGACTGTGGGTAAGAATGCCCTGATGTCACCCCTGGAGCCTGACCCAGTCAGACGCATAAAACAAAAGCACCCAATCAGATCCAAGTTTTAAAAGCATCTTATATGCAGCAAAGGACGCAGAGGGAGGAGGAGAAAGAGGAAAGAGGCTGAAGGCCCATGGGTCTGCTGGCCGCCAGGGAGAAAGGCCAGTGACGCCAGCGGGACAGCCTTGGAGCTCGAGATGTCTCTGGGGCTGAGTGGTGGCCACGGAAGTCACCAAAGAGGCTCGGCAAGACTTGGAGCTGGTCTGGAGACCAGCTGCCTCAGAGACACAGGTGGGCCAGGAGGGGGAGCTATGGGAGTAGAGGAGAGGGACAGAACAGAGAGAGAGAGGAAACATGGAGAGCCACCAGGCTCCTGTGTCTGTCACACACACATACAAGTGCACGTGCACATAGAGCCCAGGCAAAAGGCACTCCGCAGCCAGCCCGGGTATCCCCTCCCAAGGCTCCCCTGCAACAGGGTCAGGAGGAGCTCAGGGTCCCAAGAGGGACACGGCCAGTGCCTGCTGCCAGGAGTGTGGCCCCAAGTGAGGCTCCTTGGCTGAATACCACCTACATGGACAGTGGGGACAGGCCTAGCTCCAGCCTCGTGTGACGTCATGAAGCTGGTAAACACATAAGTAGGGGCTTGCTTTCTACAGAAGCCACTCCTCCTCACTGGGAAGGGCAGTCGAGCTAGAGACACTCCTGAAGGCCACCAACTGGGAGGAGGGACAAGATACCGTGTAGGAAACTCTGTGACTAAAAAGCTGGGTTAGGGACATGCTAAGACCTGGTCCCACCTCAAGATTCTGTAGTTCCATGACTTAATCTCCACATGCAAGACACATCTCAGGCAAGGCCTCCATACTCAAGGGGAGCCCTTTAGAGAGAGTACAGGATGGATAAAGACACACATGAGAAGCATTTGCCTTCCACTCGGAGCGCCGTGTGGCTTGCTCTCAACAACCCAGCCTGGTAGCCAAGGCGGAGTGGGCTCAGTAAATCCACCACCTACAGCTGAGTTTCCAAGTCAAGCTTGGCCATGCCTCAGGACCTGGCGTAAAGCTGACTACATCTGTGTGTCACTGTTCCCCAACAGAGGTGAAGAGGGCAACAAGAGGTGAAACTCCTCCAGTGGGGCGAAGAAGCCTTCCTTATGAGTCTGTGGCCCAGGGATGCTCTCCCCACTGCACAAGGCATACTCCAAATTCACGAGAGGACAGTCCACAGAAGTATGTCCATGGTGGGCAGACTGTGAGGGGACACAGCCATTTGCCTACTGCCTGGGGAGGGCCCCACTATGCTGACTTCTCCAGCACCTTGGCCTGTGCTGCTGGGCCCAGGCCCACATGGGCCCATCAAATGTCTCTGCATTTGGGGATTTTATGTGGTTAACATCTATTCAGTAGACATTTGGGCTGGACCCCACTAACACCTTTTTTCTATAAGTCAGATGTGTCTGTTAATGATCAGTTTCTGTCTCTGACAGTTCTGTTTTCTGACCTGAGGGCTGGAGAAAGAGCATCACATCCCCCTGGGGCCTTTAGTGACCATGGGGAGAGCTGGAAAGTAATGTGTAAAGTTTGAAGACTCAAACCTTCTGGAAGGCCTTGTCTGTCAGTGTGAGAGGCTGTCAGGAGCGCTGCTCTAGGGGCCAGAGGACAAAGTTTGAGGTGTGGACCCACATGGGAGTTAGCAACACTCCAACTCCTGGAGGAGCTGGATCCTAGTGGTCCTTAGCATCCATTTCCCAGAGCCATGATCTGCCACCATTCTCTCATGCATGCACTGTGGGCCACCAGCCCCCAACACACCCCCCAACACACACACAAATTGGGGATGTTGGATAAAGCCCCATAATGTGCCTCATCATGATTCTGTGTCCCCAGTGCCTAGAAGGGGCTGATACATGGGAGGCTCTCAGGAAACATTTGTTGCACGAATGATGACTTTATCTATCATCACAAGGAAATGAGGGCTTCCTCATGCACAAATGGCCACAGAACTGAGGCTTTTGCCTTTTTTTTTTTTTTTTTTTTGGCTGCATTGGGTCTTCGTTGCTGCGCGAGGGCTTTCTCTAGTTGCAGCAAGTGGGGGCTACTCTTCGTTGTGGTGTGTGGGCTTCTCATTGTCGTGGTTTCTCTTGTTGCAGAGCACGGACTCTAGGCGCTCGGGCTTCAGCAGTTGCAGCATGTGGGCTCAGTAGTTGTGGCACACGGGCTTAGTTGCTCTGTGGCATGTGCGATCTTCCCAGACCAGGGATAGAACCCGTGTCCCCTGCATTGGCAGGAGGATTCTCAACCACTGCGCCACCAGGGAAGCCCAGGCTTACGCCTTTTAAACACAAAATTCTAATTCCTAAGTGGCATCAGACATCTCCTTGTCTTTAAACGTCACTGTTTCTTGCTCAGGCATCAGTGTCAGTGACACCTGAGCCGTCCCCAAGATGACCCATTTCTGAAGCTGTAGGACTAGCTCCATGTCACGGAGAGCCAGTCACTTCCCCAGGATTGTCAGTCAGAAGCCAATCAAATCACTTTGCTTTTGTACCTTTTTTAACTTGCAACATAAATTCATAATCAGAAATCTAGATATTAGAAAATACGTCCATCTCACAAATTACCCAAGGTTGCTACCTCAACCTATGTTTTACTTTGTAACATTAAAATATAGTTTTTACGTCTTCTTCCTGTCATGCGAAAGCAGCCAAAGTGAGAGTCCCGTCACTACCAGGAAGCCTGCAGGTGTGAGGCAGAGATGTGAATGACCCTACCAGAAGCCTCTGGGGTCACCTTGGGGTTCTCAGGAAAAGCAAGGGTCACCACAGGGATAGCACACACCCTGAGGGGTGGAAGGGCTGGGATCAGCACGCTTCTCATTCCTAGGGCATTCAGTTCAGCTGAGTGTTTCAAGGCTTCTTGTACCTCATAACCAAGGTAAGTTTTTCTTAAAAATCAGGTTTTTTTAAGTCACCAAAATGTGTAAAAATAGTTATCAACTGAAACTCCTCTGGGATGGAAGCACAACATTTAGCAGCCAGCCTTGCCTCTCTCTGCCATGTGACCACGGCTACAAGCATCCCGGTCAGTACTGCCATCGGCAAGTCGGAAGTGGTCTCTACCTTGTGGGTTTGGTGAGGATCCAAAGAGACAGTGCTCCAAGAACCATGAACGCAGAGCCTGGCATGTGGAAAGCACCAAGAATACTATAATAATTCCCAGGCAGGAACCGGAAGAAGTACGGGTTGCAGGGGAGACAGGGGGCAAGTTGGTAGCATCATGAAGTAAAGGTTCCTAAACACATTTCACTTCCTGAAGTCAGGGGAGACTCAGAGAATGAGTGAAGAAAATGGAAATGCGAACAGGAGGAAGCACAGATACTCTTCCATGAAAATGCTTAACAGCAAGTTCTGCAAATGCAGCTTCTGTACCAGGTTCTGCTCCCAGCTGATGTGGCATGGAATTTACCAGGACACAGCCATGATCCTAAAGGATGAAAGATATGCTCCATCTGTGCCTGATGATGAAAGGCCCAGAATTGAGCCCTTTTAGGCCTTAAAATAAGAAAGGGAAGCTTTTAATCACTTGCTGGGAAGGTAGCCATAGACTCTCGGGCTAAACCTGGAAGCACAATTAAGGAGTATCTGACTGGCAGTTTGGAGCTGCTTTCTAAGTCAGACGAACAACCACTAGAAAGTAGCCCCATTGCAAACACACAGAGAAAGCAAACATGGCATCAACACAGATGCTGCAGTCACTAAAGACCACTGTCCAAAGAATGACTGCCTGGATTATAGCAAATAACGAACAATCCATTCCAGAGAAGTAGCATTTATTCCTCTGTGGCTTTCAAATCAGCAAAATCTAAGGATGATGATGCACTTTCCAGATAAATTAAGAAAGTTAAGGGGGAAATAAATACACATCTAAGTACAGATATAAAGATTCTCAGTTCCACAGTGGAAGCACAAATGACTGAAATGGAACTGTTTGAAAAACAGTAAAATATAAGAGAAGACTGAAAATTTACACAGGAATACTATGTAGCAAGAGGAAAGACAACAAGGCAAAACTGAAATGAAAAAGAACACAATCTGACAAAACCTGTAGAAATAGCTTCACAAAGTATCTAGCCAAGAGATTTTGATGTAAAGTGACATTCCTTATAATCATGAATGATTTAGTCAGAGTCCCAAAGGAGTCAAGAATTCTGTTGAGGGGACTTCCCTGGTGGTGCAGTGATTAAGAATCTGCCTGCCAATGCAAGGGACACGGGTTCGAGTCTTGGTCCGGGAAGATCCCACATGCCATGGAGCAACTAAGCCCATGCGCCACAACTACTGAGCCTGCGCTCTAGAGCCCGTGAGCCACAACTACTGAGCCCACGTGCCTAGAGCCTGTGCTCCACAAGACAAGCCACCGCAGTGAGAAGCCCTCGCACCGCAACAAAGAGTAGCCCCTGCTTGCCGCAACGAGAGAAAGCCCGTGTGTAGCAATGAAGACCTGACACAATAAAAAATAAATAAATTAAAAAAAAAAAGAATTCTGTAGATACATCCCCATCCCTGCCAAAACCATAAGCAAAAAGAGAAGGCTCTCTGGTGAAGTGTCTTGTCATGCACTGTAATAGTTACAGGACCTGCTGAACAGATCCAGGGAATGAGGCAGCCAGCAGGTACTCCGAAGGCCTGCAGAGGCAGGTATGACTGAGAGACCAATGGCTGCAACTTGGATAAAGCTGCTGAGGAAAGGGAGAAATACCCTCCGTCCCTCTGATGGGAACCCTTAACAAATGAACTGATGAAGCAGATGGGTGAGTATATTACACATTCCTTCTGGAAAGCTTACAAATACAGTTGAGGAAACAGAAATAACAATCTACCCTTATATATATAAAAAAGTGATTACAAACGAGGTTAAAGTCTCTCATAGGGAAAGCAAAAGATGATGAAAATAATAGTTAAGGAAGATGAATGTAATACTAAGTTCAGAGGTCAATTAAAAGTTTTATCTATAGCACTTATATGATTCTTTACCTAGTAAAGAATGAAAGGAAAGGAAAGAATAAAAGTTGACAGCTCCGTGATTTGGAAAAAATGCACAGCTAATAAAGAATGAAGTTTAAAAAAAGCATGCTTGCATTGCAACACAAAAGGACATCAGAAACAACCAAAGAAGGAAAACATTACAAAGAATGGCACTTTAACTGAAATCTGGACAAACTTTCACGTGGGGATGCACCTGACAGAAAGAAAGGTATTTCCAGGTGTAACGACAGTGCGACCTAGGAGGGTACCCTGTGGCTCTATGGAAGACCCCACAAGATTTAGGGTTCTGTAAAATCGAGGGAAAACTCTCCACGATGATAAGGATTTAAATTATGGGTCCAAAGCCAGGCAGCTACAAGGAAGCAATCTGAGGCATGGCTGCTTCTCCTCGACGGCACTGAGTGGGCAAAATATGATAAGGACAATATACACAGTGACTGGACTTCCCCGGTGGCGAAGTGGTTAAGAATCCACCTGCCAATGCAGGGGACACAGGTTCGAGCCCTGGTTCGGGAAGATCCCACATGCCACAGAGCAACTAAGCCCGTAGGCCACAACTACTGAGCCTGTGAGCCACAACTACTGAAGCCTGCATACCAAGAGCTCGTGCTCCGCAACAAGAGAAGCCACTGTAATGAGAAGCCCATGCACTGCAACAAAGAGGAGCCCCCGTTCACAACAACTAGAGAAAGCCTGCATACAGCAATGAAAACCCAACGCAGCCAAAGATAATTAAATAAGTTTATAAAAATATATATACATATATATATATACAGTGACTATGAACCACTGCTAGAAACAGGCTGAATGGAAAGGAAAAAGTAAAACTATCACTGTTTGCACATGACATGATACCATATACAGAAAATCCTAGAGTTGTCACCAAAAAATATAATTTATAAATGAATTCAATAAAGTTGCAGGATACAGAATTAATATACAGAAATCTGTTGTGTTTCCATACACTAATAATGAACTATCAGAAAAGAAAATTAAGAAAACAATCCCATTTACAACTGTATCAAAAAGAGTATGGGCTTCCCTGGTGGCGCAGTGGTTGAGAGTCTGCCTGCCGATGCAGAGGACATGGGTTCGTGACCCGGTCCGGGAGGATCCCACATGCCGCGGAGCGGCTGGGCCCGTGGGCCATGGCCGCTGGGCCTGCGCGTCCGGAGCCTGTGCTCCGCAACGGGAGAGGCCACAGCGGTGAGAGGCCCGTGTACAGCAAAAACAAAAAAAACAAAAACAAAAACAAAACAAAACAAAAAAGAGTAAAGTAGCTAAGAATAAATCTAACCAAGGAAGTAAAAGTCTTATACTCTGAAAACTCTAAGACATCAATGAAAGAAAATGAAGACTACAGAAACGAATGGAAGCTATACTGTGCTCATGGATTGGGAGAATTAATATTGTTAAAATGACCATATTACACAAGGCAATCTGCAGATCCAATGCAATCCCTCTCAAAATACCAATAGTATTTTTCACAGAACTAGAACAAATAATTCTAAAAATTTTATGAAAACACAAAGGACTGTGAGTAGCCAAAGCAATCTTGAGAAAAAAGAACAAAGCTGGAGGTATCATGTTTCCTGATTTCAAACTATGCTACAAACCTACAGCAATAAAAACAGTATGGTAATGGCACAAAAACAGACACATAGATCAATGGAGAATAGACAGCCCAGAAATAAACCCATACTTATACAGCCAATTAATTTAGGACAAAAGAGGCAAGAATACATAATAGGGAAAAGACAGCCTCTTCAATAAATGGTGTTTGGGGCACTTCCCTGGTGGTCCAGTGGTTAAGAATCAGCCTTCCAATGCAGGGTACGTGGGTTCGATCCCTGGCCGGGGAACTAAGATCCCACATGTTGTGGGGCAACTGAGCCCACGCACCACAGCTAGAGAGAAGCCTGAGCACCACAACTAGAGAGAAGCCCACGCACTGCAATGAAAGATCCCGCGTGCTGCAACGAAGACCCAACTAAACCATAAATAAATAAATAAATAAATATTTTTTAAAAATGGTGCTGGGAAAACTGGACAGCCACATGCAAAAGAATCAAACTGGATTACTTTCTCACTCTATATAAAAAAATAAACTTAAAATGGATGAAAGACTTAAAGACCTGAAACCATAAAGCTCCTAGAAGAAAACATGAGCAGTGTACTCTTTGATATCAACCTTAGCAATATTTTTCTGGATCTGTTTCCTCAGGCAAGGGAAACAAAAGCAAAAATAAACAAATGGGGGCTTCCCTGGTGCCGCAGTGGTTAAGAATCCGCCTGCCAATGCAGGGGACACAGGTTCAAGCCCTGTTCCGGGAAGATACCACATGCCGCGGATCAACTAAGCCCGTGTGCCACAACTACTGAGCCTGCACTCTAGAGCCTGCGAGCCACAACTACTGAAGCCCGCGCACCTAGAGCCTGTGCTCCACAACAAGAGAAGCAACTGCAATGAGAAGCCCGCGCACCGCAATGAAGAGTAGCCCCCGCTTGCCACAACTAGAGAAAGCCCACGCAGCAACGAAGACCCAATGCAACCAAAATTAAATAAATAAATAAATTTAAAAAATAAATAAACAAATGGGACTACACCCAGCTAAAAAGCTTTTGCACAGGAAGGAAACTATTAACAAAACAAAAAGGCAGAATGGAGAGAATGGGAGAAGATACAATTGTCCCTCAGTATCCTCAGGGGATTGGTTCCAGGAGCCTTTGAGGATGCCAAAATCCACAAATGCTCAAGCGCTTATATATTTTTATTTTTTAACTGAAGTATAGTTCATTTACACTGCTGTGTTAGTTTCTGGTTTACATCAAAGTGATTAAGTTACATATATTCATACATATACTTTTTCATATTCTTTTTCATTATGGCTTATTACAAGATACTGAATATAATTTCCTGTGCTATACCTTGTTGTTTATCTGTTTCATATATAGTACTTTGTACCTGATAATCCCAAACTCCTAATTTATCCTTCCCCTACCTCTTTTCCCCCTGGTAACTATCAGATTGTCTTCTATGTCTGTGAGTCTGTTTTCTGTTTGAAATAAGTTCATTTGTATCATATTTTAAATTCCACATATAAGTGATCTCATATGCTATTTGTCTTTCTCTGACTTACTTCACTTAGTATGATAATCTCTAGGTCCATCCATGTTGCTGCAAATGGCATTATTTCATTCTTTTTTATGGATAAGTAGTAGTCTACTATGTATACATATACCACATTTCTTTATCCATTCATCCATTGATGGACATTTAAGTTGCTTCCATGTTGTGGCTATTATAAACAGTGCTGCTATGAACATTTCAGCGCATGTAGCTTTTTGAATGAGTTTTCATCTTTTCCCGATATATGTCCAGGAGTGGGATTGCTGGATCATACGACAACTCCACTTTTTTCTGTTGTTTAATATATACGTTGCTGCCGGTATCTTTTGGTTTTTTTTTTTAGATTAAAAAAAAAATTTTATTTATTTTATTTTTGGCTGCACTGGGTCTCCGTTGCTGCCCATGGGCTTTCTCTAGGTGCAGCAGGTGGGGGCTACTCTTCGTTGCAGTGTGCGGGCTTCTCATTGCGGTGTCTTCTCTTGTTGCAGAGCATGGGCTCCAGGCACACAGGCTTCAGTAGTTGTGGCGCATGGGATCAACAGTTGTGTCTCCCGGGCTCTAGAGCACAGGCTCAGCAGTTGTGGCGCACTGGCTTAGTTGCTCCGAGGCATGTGGGATCCTCCCGGACCAGGACTCCAACCCGTGTCCCCTGCATTGGTGGGTGAATTCTTAACCACTGCATCACCAGGGAAGCCCAACAACTCTATTTTAAGGAACCTCCATACTGTTCCCCATAGTGGCTGTACCAATTTACATTCCCACCAACAGTGCAGGAGGGTTTCCTTTCCTTTACACACGCTCTAGCATTTATTATTTGTAGACTTTTTGATGATGGCAATCTGACCGGTGTGAGGTGATACCTCAATGTAGTTCTGATTTGCATTTCTCTAATAACTAGCAATGCTGAGCATCTTTTCATGCACCTATTGGCTATCTTCTTTGGAGAAACGTCTATTTAAGTTAAAGTCCCTTTTTTAAAAAAAATAATTTTATTTATTTCATTTATTTTATTTTTGGCTGTGTTGGGTCTTCGTTGCTGCACATGAGCTTTCTCTAGTCGTGGCGAGCGGGGGCTACTCTTTGTTGTGGTGCATGGACTCTAGGCACGTGGGCTTCACTAGTTGTGGCTTGCGGGCTCAGTAGTTGTGGCGCACGGGCTTAGTTGCTCCGCGGCATGTGGGATCTTCCCGGACCAGGGCTCGAACCCATGTCCCCTGCATTGGCAGGTGGATTCTTAACCACTGTGCCACCAGGGAAGCCCTGAAAAGGGGGCCCTTGTGCACTGTTGGACTGTAAATTGGTGCAGCCACTATGGAAAACAGTATGGAGGTTCCTCAAAAAATTAAAAATAGAACTACCATAAGGCTTCCCTGGTGGTGCAGTGGTTAAGAATCCGCCTGCTAATGCAGGGGACACGGGTTCGAGTCCTGGTCCGGAAGATCCCACATGCCGTGGAGCAACTAAGCCCGTGCGCGACCACTACTGAGCCTGTGCTCTAGAGCCCGTGCTCCACAACAAGAGAAGCCACCGCAATGAGAAGCCCGTGCACCGCAACGATAGTAGCCCCCGCTTGCCACAACTAGAGAAAGCCCGCGCACAGCAACAAAGACCCAATGCAGCCAAAAATAAATTAATTAAATAAAAATTAAAAAAGACCCTACAATATTTCAAATTAAAAAAAGAAAACAAAAAACAAACAGGTTGAATGGCCTGAAGACAAGGGAAAGGAGGTGGCAGGATTTGTTGTTAACTGAGAGAAGGGAGAGCTTCAGAACCAGCACATCCACTAAAGGCACTGGGAGTCAGGCCCGGGCAGTCACAGCCTCCACCCTTCCCACACCCAAGGAAGCTTGACACTTCGTTTGATCTCAGCCTCATCACTGCTCAGGAGAGACCCTGATATCAACCAGTCACCAACAGCTCAGGCACTCCTCGGGATTGACCTGAAACTCTGAGCGCTTCTCAAGGCTTGCTCCCCCACCTCATTCAGGACTCTGTTCAAATGTGACTCCCACAAATAGAGACCCCCTCATTACCTTTGCTAAAAATAGCTCCCTGTCAACTCCAACCCTCACCCTGGTTTTCATGGTTCTTCTATCGCTGCCTAACCTTTTACTATATATTCATTGTTTGTCTCCCTCACAAAAACATAAGCTTCTGTGGGCAAGGACTGCTTTAGTCACTGTTGATCCCCAGCACCTAGAATAGGTCTTGGCACCCAGTGTGAGCTGATTAAATATCTGCTGAATGAATGAAAGAAAAGAACTTCACAAAAACAACGACGTGGACTTCCCCGGTGGCGCAGCGGTTAAGAATCTGCCTGCCAGTGCAGGGGACGCGGGTTCAAGCCCTGGTCCGGAAAGATCCCACATGCTGCAGAGCAACTAAGCCCGTGCGCCACAACTACTGAGCCTGCGCTCTAGAGCCTGTGAGCTACAACTATTCAGCCCATGTGCTACAGCTACTGAAACCCACGCGCCTAGAGCCTGTGCTCCACAACAAGAGAAGACATTGCGGGGCTTCCCTGGTGGTGCAGTGGTTGAGAGTCCGCCTGCCGATGCAGGGGACACGGGTTCGTGCCCCGGTCCGGGAAGATCCCACATGCCACGGAGCAGCTGGGCCTGTGAGCCATGGCCGCTGAGCCTGCGGGTTGGAGCCTGAGCTCCGCAACGGGAGAGGCCACAACAGAGAGAGGCCCACGTTCCGCAAAAAAAAAAAAAAAAAAAAAAGACACTGCAACGAGAAGCCCGTGCACTGTAATGAAGAGTAGCCCCCGCACACTGCTCCTAGAGAAAGCCCGCGGCAGCAATGAAGGCCCAACACAGCCAAAAATTAATTAATTAATTAATTAAAAGAAAAAACCAACCACCACCCACGACTTATCGTCTTGGCATGGACCCTGGCGATCTTGACCTTAGATTTTTTGTTGTTGTTGTAAATTTATTTATTATTATTATTTTTTAATTTTTGGTTGCGTTGGGTCTTCATTGCTGCGCTCGGGATTTCTCTGGTCGCGGCGAGAGGGGGCTACTCTTTGTTGCGGTGCGCGGGCTTCTCATTGCAGTGGCTTCTCATTGCGGAGCACGGGCTCTAGGTGCACGGGCTTCAGTAGTTGTGGCACGGGAGCTCTAGAGTGCAGGCTCAGTAGTTGTGGTGCACCGGCTTCAGTGCTCCGCGGCATGTGGGATCTTCCCGGACCAGGGCTCGAACCCGTGTCCCCTGCATTGGCAGGTGGATTCTTAACCACAGCGCCACCAGGGAAGCCCTTGAGCCTAGGTTTGAGCTCAATTTTGTTAATAAGTTGCTGTGTGGCTTTGGGCAAATCACTTTACCTCTTTGGGCCCATACTGCCTCATTCGTGAAACAAGGAAGTGGATCAAGAAAGAACTAAAGTCCCCTTCCAACTCTTTACAGTCTGCAAAACAAAGATCTGATTATCCTACCAAAGGCAATTTGTTACTAGCCACCGGTGGGTTCAGATTTACCTCAGGATCAACACATTTTTAAAATCGAAGTTGACTGTATTCAAGAAGTCTTGGGCTTCCCTGGTGGCGCAGTGGTTGAGAATCTGCCTGCTAATGCAGGGGACATGGGTTCGAGCCCTGGTCTGGGAGGATCCCACATGCCGCGGAGCAACTAGGCCCGTGAGCCACAACTACTGAGCCTGCGCATCTGGAGCCTGCGCTCTGCAACGAGAGGCCGCGATAGTGAGTGGCCCCCGCTTGCCACAACTAGAGAAAGCCCTCGCACAGAAACCAAGGCCCAACATAGCAAAAATACATAAATAAATTAATAAACTCCTACTCCCAACATCAAAAAAAAAAAAAAAACAAGAAAAAAACTCACCTCATACCTCTGGCAGGAAGAGAGGAAAGTAACCATTAAAAAAAAAAAAAAAAAAGAAGTCCCTCCTCTAAGCAGAATAAAGCTGGGTGAACGGCAATTGGACACACCGTATGACAGGAGCGCGGTGTTGCTCTGAGTAGAAACAACTGCACAGCCAGAAAGGGCAGAATGATGGCCACTTTCCCACATTTTTTGAGGCACCAAGATCCCACAGGTCAACATGGGAAGATAGGGCCTGCCCTCTGAAGGGGACGGTTGAGTGGATGGTGGGAGGAAAAGAAATCACAGGTAGATACGGAGAAAGCAGGAGCCCTGAGCCCTGGAATCCAGACACCCCTCCCACCCCCCGCCCAGTTCTGCCTTTTGCAGGACTTTAAACGACTGCTTCTAGGCTCTGGGCCTCTGCCTCTCACCTATGACTCCCCTCATCATTGATGGGGGCACAACCCTGTTGCTCCTGAAAGACGCAACTCTCGGAGTACCCGGACCGGAGTCCTAGGCCTCTGCCTGTCACCAGAAACATTAAGTACGGTACGGGGCGAGTTCCCTCGGGTCCCCTGAGAGGCTCACGTCTTCGGGGTCTTGCTGCTGGTGCGGAAGTCACGCCCCAGGTCCCGGAGGAGCGGCGCCGGCGGCCCCCGCCCGCCAGGGTCGCGACCCCTCAGCCCAAGCTCGGAAAAGAGCCTGCACCTCCACCCTTGCGGCCCGGCCCGCGCTCACCGCCTTCTCCAGGTGGCTGCGCGCCTGCTCGCTGTTCTTGGTGTGGTGGTAGAGCACGGAACCGAGCTGCAGGTGTGTTCGGGCCTCAATGCGCTGCGGCGGCTTGAAGGGGAACACGGCCTGCAAGCAGTGCACACATAGGCGGATCTTGGGCGGGCTGGAAGTGCGGAAGTGCTCGGCAAAGCCCAGGAGCGCCAGGTACCACGACTCAGCCGCCTCGGCCTGCGCTGCCTGGGCCGCCGCAGCCTGAGCCGCCGCCGCCGCCTGAGCCGCCATTTTGGCCTCCCCAACAACAAACTGCCGCCACAGGGAGGCGGAAGCAGGCGCACGGGGCGGGGCCGGGAGCGCCTCGCGTTTCTCGCGAGAGCTTCTGTACAAAGCATCCTGGAACATGTAGTTTGTATTTGGAGTGGCCGCGGCTCCGGGAAGGTCTGAGAAAAGGCGACACCATCTGGTCCGCGGGACTGTGACCGGAGATTTCCGGTGGGCTGAGGTTTGCATTCCTAGGGTGAAGACCCCAGGTGTCCAAGCAATGGCAGGGCGTGGCTTGCCGACGCGGACTACATCTCCCATCAGGCCATGCGTACTATAACAAGCGCCCCCCGCCACCACCACCCCTCCGCCCCCGGGGGCGCCGGAGCATTGTGGGATTGGATGAGTCTCAAGATGGACAACCGGGATGTTGCAGGTAACAGCCCCCGCCTCCCCGCAAGCGTCTGCCTGGGTGTTCGGGCTATGAGTCTTTGCTTAGCCCTACCGTCGGGCCTACCTCAACCCGCCGGCCCTTAGCCTCAGCTTCCCGGTGGCTGGAAGAGGCGGCTTCTGCACCACCCCCGTCTCCCGAGACCCCAGACCAAGTTACCCCGCCCCCGCCCACCCCACCCCCAACCGCTGGTTTGCTGAGGACGCCAGGCTTTCCTTAAAGGCCGCCACCGGGATCTGCCCTGCGCCTGCTTTCCGAAATAACCGCCTTCAGGGCTGCTCAGACCTCCGCTCCCCGAGCCAGTGGCAACCTTGGGCTGTCCTGCGCCTCTCTTCGTGGCAGCTGCTGACTGGCCTGTATCCCGCTTTCTGGAAAAGCTGTTTTTCCGAACTGCACTTGGCCTCCCTGTACACATTTTCCTGGGCCTTTAGAGCCCCTACTTTAGCACAAGCCTTATTCTTTCCCCACCCCAGCCCTAGCCCTCCACCCAGACTGGGATACATTGAAGAAATATTCATTGTGTGCTAGGCACTGTGCTAGTTGCTGAGGATGTAGTGTAACCAAAACGGGGCCATGCCTTCCTGAAGGCTACTTTCTACTGGGGCATCACAATGCACAAAAAAGGAAATATTTACAGAGAGTGAGTTATAATGATACGAGAGAGTGGAGGTGCAGGTTGCTGATATTGGGTGGTCAAGGAAAGCCTTTTTGAGCAGAAGATACTTGAGATGAGAAGATGCCAACTATTGGAAGGCCTGGAAGGCAGAGCCTTCTATGCAGAGGGGGACAGCAAGTGCAAAAGCCTTGAGAGCTTGTCATTTTGAAGAATGTCAGGGATGAAGTGGAAGTGGGGAGGGGAGCCATCTCTGGCAGCGTCTTGAAAATCGGCTTTCAGAATTTGGATTTTATTTTGAGTCCCATGGGGAACGTTCGAGGTGTCTTCTCCATCTCCACAACTACCACCCTTGTCTGAAGACACCATCATCTTTTGCTTGGAGCCAGTAAGCCTCCTTGTTGGTCTCCTTGCTGCCTATGCACTCTGTCCAATCAGTAGACAGAATGATCTTAAAAATAAAAATACCAGTTGGATCTTATCAGCTTAATACTCCCCAGTCACTTCCTAAAACCCTTTAAGTAAAACTCAGACTCCCTATTTTGCCCTACCCCCGCTAGTCCCACCCCTGGAACCGCCTGCTCTGACCACATTGGACCTCTGCTTCTTACTCTGCCCAGATCACTCCCCATGTGGCTTTTCAGGAAGCCACCTCTTTATCTTTCTGGTTTTAGCTTAAATGTCCCCTTTTTTAACGGTTATTTTCTGGCTAGCTGTATAGGTGGTCCTCTGTTATGCTTTCTCATCTTTTTTTTTGTTTCCAGCAGAGAGCTCTTATCATGATTTTGCAACTACTTTTTTGTTACAAGTCTTTTGTCTCCTCAGCCAGAGGTGAATCCCACATGGGCAGAGGCCCCTTCTGTCTTGATTAGCACCAAGTACAGCATCTGGTGCATAACTCAGTAAATGTTTGCTAAATACAGCATCTGGTGCATAACTCAGTAAATGTTTGCTAAATAAATGAAGGAACAGATGTGTGAATGTCAATCTGAATGTTAGTTGCTGCCTGAGAGGGCAGCTCTGGGCTGCTCCCATAGCAGCTGGGCTGCTCCCATAGCAGCTGCTGGGCACGTTTTTGGAGCAAAGGTGATTTCTGATGTACTTCTTTTACCTCCCCAGGAAAGGCTAACCGGTGGTTTGGGGTTGCTCCTCCCAAGTCTGGAAAAATGAACATGAACATCCTTCACCAGGAGGAGCTCATTGCTCAGAAGAAACGGGAAATTGAAGCCAAAATGGAGCAGAAAGCCAAGCAGAATCAGGTGGCCAGCCCTCAGCCCCGGCATCCTGGCGAGTAAGTCTACCCTGAGACTGGATTAGGGTCTTTGAGGGTCACCAACAGAGGGTTTTGCTTGCGAGAGTAGTCGAGGTGTTTCTGCATCTAGCCACAGCCTGATGGTGCAAGGAGGAACGCAGGTGCACTTTCAGGAGGCTGTGTGGCAGGAGAGAAACAAGGGGTATATGGGAGCCCAGAGGATGGCTGCCAACTCTTTCACTCAGTGGTTATTTACTGTTGACCTGTTGTGGGCCAGGGACCAAGAATACAGCACGGAGCAAAAACCCAGATTCCATCTCTGCCTTTATGGGGCTCACAGTCTACTTGTGAAGGGATGCTCTGGTAGGTAACATGAGGCAGTGTGCTCCCAGATGCAGCAGCTGCCGTAGGGATGCAGAAGAGGCTCTGCATTCTGAAGGCCCCAGGCAGAGCCAGCCCTTTGAGGAAGCAGGAAAGGACAGCAAAGGGCAGAAGGGAGGCGAGCCCCTGTGTGTCAGGCAGCTCGAGCTGCTGCACCAAAGGGGCTGTTTCTGAACCAGGAGAGAGGGTTTCCTCCTGACTGTCCTGAGAGGCTCTGAGGGCACCCAAGAGTTTTGAGCAGGGGTGGTGTGATCATGAGGGCACCCAAGAGTTTTGAGCAGGGGTGGTGTGATCAGGGCGACAAGATCCAAGAATTTCAGGCTGGAGGTTGACAGAGACAAGCCCCTTCCTCTGCGGTCTGAAGTGTGGAGCATGTTAGCCCTCGGCTAAGGCTCTGTTCCAGCTCCCACCTTTTCTAAGAGTCCGTGGCTTCTCCTTGAGGGCGGGACTTAGACTTTATTCTTGTTGGAACCTCCAGGGTGTTCAGGAACATGGGGACTGGATGTTGAGTGATCTGTGGGTGGGCTTGTGGACTGTCACCCCTGGGGTTATGGAAGGACTTGCACAAAGATGGGAAAGGCCTGTAGGACTGCTTCCAAGAGGGCCCCCTGGAGGCTGCTGGATCTCAGCGCCAGGATCAGGCAGCCAAAAAGGAACATCAGGTGGGTGGGTGCAGAGTACAGGTAGCTTTGAAAATAAGGTTGTTTTCCCCATTGTAAAAGTTTAGAACACCTTAGAATTTTGTGCTGCAGAAATAAGAAACATTCAGGTTGCCTCAAGAGAAGCATTTTGATATATTCCCTTCCCATGTCATTGCTTTGTTTCACTAAATTGTGGTCAATTTCATATGTCGCTTCCCCCGCCCCCCACTTTTTAAAGGAAAAGCTTCCCCCAACCCCCATGTTACAACTCTTTAGAACCGCCACAGTGTTAAAGTTTTATTTATTTATATTAAGATATGACTTACATGCCATAAAATTGACTTTTTAAGCTATACAACCGAGTGATTTTCAGTATATTCACAGCATTGTGCAACTATTATCACTAATTCCAGAACATTTTGTCACTCCAGAAAGAAACCCCATGCCCATTAGCAATCACTCCCCATTCCCTCTTCCCTCAGCCCCTGACAACGACTAATCTACTTTCTGTCTGTGTGGATTTACCTATTCTAGATATTTCATGTAATACGCGGCCTTTTGTGTCTGGCTGTTTTCACTGGACGTGATGTTTTCAAGGTTCATCACTTTGTAGCATGTGTCAGTACTTCATTCCTTTTTTTGGTGGCTGAATAATATTCCATTGTGTGGATGGACCATGTTTTGTTTATCTGTTCATCAAAAGCCATCATTTAACAGCTGTGTGATAACCCCTGCCATTTTAAAAAAAAATAGATTTTATTTATTTATTTGTTTATTTATTTATTGGCTGCGTTGGGTCTTCGTGGCTGTGTGTGGGCTCTCTCTAGTTGCCGAGGGCTTCTTATTGCGGTGGCTTCTCTTGTTGCAGAGCATAGGCTCCAGGCGCAGGCTTCATTAGTTGTGGCCGGGCTCCAGAGCGCAGGCTCAGTAGTTGTGGCGCATGGGCTTCGTTGCTCCGCGGCATGTGGGATCTTCCCGGACCAGGGCCCCATGTCCCCTGCATTGGCATGCGGATTCTTAACCACTGCGCCACCAGGGAAGCCTCTGCCATTTGTTATGGGTGGTTTTCAAGTGGGATTCGTGTGCTGACATGCTGCTGACCCGAAGTGTTTTTGGGGGGTTTTTTTTTTGGCCGCACCGTGTGGTTTGCGGGGTCTTAGTTCCCTGACCAGGGATTGAACCCAGGCCCTTGGCAGTGAAAGTGCGGAGTCCTAACCACTGGACCGCCAGAGAATTCCCCCCGAAGTATTTTCTTGTCCTTCATTGTCCTGCCTTTTTTCTGTCCCTCCTGAGGGAGGTGCACACAGCATGAGGACAAGGCCAGGGTCACTAGAAGGCCCTGCTTGTTTAATGCCAAGGCTGGTTATCAGCAGAACTTTCTCTTTCATATAAAATAACTTTTACTGCCTTCTCTCTCTCTTTTGTTTTTTAACTTTAAAGATAATTCATATATGTGGTAGAAAACCTGGGAAGTAGAGGAGAAGAAAATGAGGAAGAAATAAAATCAGTTGTAACCCTGCAACCCAGAGGCAAGTGCTGGTTGCATTTGATGGATTTTTGTAACAATTTTTCAGTCAAATATATTTTTACATAAGTAGGACCACCCTGTAGATACTGTTTTATATCCTGCCTTTTTGTTTTTCATTTAACGTTATGCTTGGTTGCTTTATTTATAAGAATTTAACTTTTCAGGGCCACTCCATCTGCCTTATGGATGTCTCGTAATTTATTTAACCAGTGCCCTTTGTTGACTACTTAGGTTTTTTTCCACTTTTACTTCATTAGAACGGATTTCTAGGAGGATAAAACTTCACTTTAAAGGAAAAAGTTCAGACCTGTGGGCTCCCTGAGCTTTTTCAGTTATTGGGTGTGTCTGTATGATGGATGTACCCCTAAAAGCAGCACATACGAGGAGTTTCTGAGGTTAGAGCAAGATAGTATGCTGTAGGAAAAGATGAAAGAAGTAGAACATATGCTATGATCACAGCCTTATTTCCTCTATTTCTAATCTAAGGGGCAAATCAAAGAAGTATATCAAAGTATTAATTGTGGCTCTTGTGAGGTGAGGAGACTTTTTTAGGGTTTTCTCCTTGCTTTCTACATTTCTGATTTTTTCCACGTTCCCATTTGCTCATAATGAGCCTCTATCACTTTTTTGATAAGGAAAGATGAATTTGAATTAAACATTTAGGCCCCTGGGTTTGCTTTTGTGTTCGTTAAAAATAAATTTTTCTTATTTCAAAATAAAACATATTCTTTTCAAAAAGAGAAAGTAATAAAAATATAAAATTCCCCTGTAATTCTTCCACCAAGAAATTGCTTTGGGTATTTTCCTCTGCACATGTGAAACCCACAGAAGCGCTGGCTGACCCAGGCATGGAACTGCGGTCACACGCAGGTACAGACATAGGCCCTGCCTTTGAGAACTCTGCAGTCTAGCTGGGAAAACGGACGTAAGAGTCAGTGATAGCCCAGATGATTTGTTAACAATAAGTATGGCAGGTGGTTCTGAGCCATCTTCTTGGGGAGGCCCTTTGGACCGGGAAGGTCAACATGCGGGTAGAGAGAACACCAGCACAGGTGGGATTGCTTTGACTAGAACAAGATTGTTCCATCTTACTTCTCTGAAGACTGCTCTGTGCACTCAGTTGTTCCCTGGCATCTTTGGGGGCCTGTTTTGGGTCCCCTTAGGTGAGAACACAGGGATGGGGGTGGGACTGAGGCCAGCAAGGCGTGCTCCCTCCCCTCTTCTCAAGGCTTACCCTGTCTGTCCTCTGTCTCGGGTCTAGAATTGCAAACGCACACAACTCTAATGTTTCCAACAAGTTTGCCAACGACGGCAGCTTCTTGCAGCAGTTTCTGAAGTTGCAGAAGGCACAGACCAGCACAGGTGAGTGCAGTCCCCCCGTCCCATCTCACCTCCTCCTAGAGCTCCCCCTGCTGGCTTTCTCTCCCAAGGGTCCCTCAGCACCTCAGAAATGGCAGGTCCCGCCTTAGACTTGTTCCTCTCACCCCTCGTTCATTGAGCGCCCTCATTCTACTCGTCCTCACACTAAACGCCCAAGGGGCGAGTGCAGACCTTGCCCTCTAGATGCTTACCCCCAAGAAGTGGAGACAAAGAAGCCAGGTTTCGATCCAGGGGGTAGGGGCCAGGACTAAGCATGCCCCAGGGTTGTGGGACTGAGGCTTGAGTCAGAGCGGCAGCCCAGGTGCAAGGAACAGGACCCTCTTCGGGCGGGGGCGGGGGGCAGGTGCGCTTGGCCCACAGGAGCCCCATGGGACACGCCAGGTGTGAGAATCACCACCTGTGGGAAGCCCACCTGTATCTGTGGTTGTGCAGTTTACCAGTCTCATTTTTACTGTAAGAAAGTTACTGGTGAAACAGCTGACCTTCAACCTTTGTCAGGTTTCCCAGGTAACAGTGAAGACAGTTAACCCAAGGCCAAGTTTGCCCACAGAGAGGGAGAAAGGGCTATATGAGCTCTTCACTGCAGGGTCTCATGCCATGAGTCGTGTTTGAAAAGTCCCAAATAGACTGGCTCCAGCCCACTACTGACAAGCAGAGGGAGTGAGTGTAAGCTGGACGTGGGGGTTCAGGTCTCATCCGGAAGAGCTGCAGCATCCCTAGTCTATGGATATAGGCATCAGAGGCACCTACTGCCAGAGTTGCCGCCTGCAGAGTCCCGGGCTGGGTGACCACAGTAGGTTCTTCTCTGCGCCTCAGGGGTCCTCATCTGTAAAATGGGGGTGGCGTCCTCCCTGAGTGCTTCTGGTCACCCACTGCCTACCAGTGCTATGCGAGAAGTTAAGAACCCAGCCACTTGGGGCTCAGGGTGTGCAGGTTAGGCAGGAAGATAGGAAACCTGCACCACAGACCTTGAGTGTGGGTATCCTTCCTTGTATCCCAAGATGCCCGCCCGAGTGCGCCCGCTGCCCCGCCTCGTGTGCTCCCGCGCACCGGGAAGAGGCCCCCCCTCATCAGTAGCCCGCCGGGCCAGATGAAGAACTACGTGCATGCCAAGCAGCTGCCCGTGGCCAGCCGCCCGAGCGTCTTCCAGTCTCCTGACGAGGACGAGGAGGAGGACTATGAACAGTGGCTGGAGATCAAAGGTGAGGGGCCGGGGCTGCTGCCCCCCTTCCACGGCTGCCCCTCCAGCTGCTCCAGCAGGGTCCACGGGCACCGGGGACAGCGCAGCCAGGGCTGTGGGGTGCTTGGGGCTGTGGTCAGGGGGTGCCTTCAGGATGAGCGAGGTGAAGGAAGGGATGGGGAGCATGGAGGGGCTGCAGAGTGTGGGCTTCATCCTGGGAGCTGTGGGACCCACTGTCCACTTGTGTGGGGGCTGGCCTCCGGGGGGGCGTTCTCAGGGGAGCATTCACTTGTGCCCTCCTCATCCAGTACTAGAAGAGGAGCTCCTCAGTGCGGGTACTTGTCTCCACGAGTTTGGGCCAGAGGTATGAGCGTGCCGGTTGGAGGGCGTGCTCTCCTGCCCAGGGAAGGACAGTCATTGGCCTTGGGTGAGCCAGTTCCAGCCCCATGGTGGAGGAGGGTGGAGGAGGGTGGTGATGGTGGCACTCCTAGTGCATCCAGCCATGACCATATTCAGAACGAGACTTCGGTGCTGTGTGGAGAACGAGCTGTGTGAAGTCCTGGCCCTAGGCCACCTCTGCTCCAGGATGGCTAGCACAGTCATGTCTGCCTGACAGGACAGACTGAAGCGACCATATAATCATGCCATGACAGCCTCTAGGCCTCTTGTTCTGGATGAGGGTGCCAGCTTCAGGCCGTTTATCTAAACAGATCAGGGGCCAACCTCGAAGCTTGGAGCATTAGTCAGAATGGAGTCAGTGAGTGTGGTGTTTCCTCAGAGAGGGGCCCTGGCAGTTCAAGGGTACCCTGCTGGGAACTGCTACTTTATGAGGGGCAGTGGGTGTCTCAAGGCCCTTGAGGCT
This sequence comes from Globicephala melas, assembly GCF_963455315.2. Taxonomy (NCBI): domain Eukaryota; kingdom Metazoa; phylum Chordata; class Mammalia; order Artiodactyla; family Delphinidae; genus Globicephala; species Globicephala melas. Next base: position 160,452,927 of record NC_083316.1, on the reverse strand, counting down.
TTTATGGCCTGCTGTTGATACAACCTCAGAAAAGCACCTGTGCTTGTAAAGTGACCAGGTCAGGGTCGTTGCCAGGCATGTGGGAAGAGGATGAGGCTTAGGAAAAAGGTAGACACAGAATGTCTCTGAGACCTCTTATAGGTCCTCCTTAGGCCACATGTTGTACCCCGCCACCTCAACCCCGCGAGCTTCCTGGCAGTACAAGCAGCAGGGGGAATAAGAGTGGCCACAGGCTCAGTGTCTGGCCCCATTGCCAGGAGGAGCAAACATTCCTAAACACTGACTGACATCAAGAAATTTCTTCTGGGCGTTTTCATATGAGGGATGTGAGCTGTATGGTGGCTGACAGTCTCAGAAACAGGCCAGCAGTAAATACAAAAGCAAGTTCCATGTGGCTCAAAGTGGAGGCTAATAAAAAAATATATATATATATATACACATATGTATATTTTTTTTGTTTCGGTTTTTTTGTCGGTACGCGGGCCTCCCACTGTTGTGGCCTCTCCCGTTGCGGAGCACAGGCTCTGGGCGTGCAGGCTCAGCGGCCATGGCTCACAGGCCCAGCCGCTCCGCAGCATGTGGGATCTTCCCGGACCGGGGCACGAACCCGTGTCCCCTGCATCGGCAGGCGGACTCTCAACCACTGCGCCACCAGGGAAGCCCCCAAAATATATTTTTTAGTGGTGTTCACTGAAAGTGCTCTGAGGTAACAATTAAACCCGTTGCAATGAGTGTCCCTAGCTCCCAGATGTTGGTCTGGAAACACATGTTCTCACTCATGGAAACCAGGACTTCTTGGAGAAATGGCTGGCTCTAGGTCTGGGCAGGAAGCGTCTGAGATGATCCTGAAGTGCCCTGTCCCAGCAGGTATCGAGGAGGCCATCAGAGACTGGGGTCATGTCCAAAGGCCTCGGGAGCCAGCTTGAAGAGGCTCCACTGGCCACAGAGGGGGTGATTGAGCTTCTATGATGATATTAATTGTGTTGGATTGAAACCCACTGACATCTTAAAATCAGAGTTTGTAATGATATTTAAAAAAAAAGAATTTGTCTTTGAAGGATGAAAGGGAATTGATTTACTGTACTGAACACTGGTAAAGAAAGGGATTGAGCATTCCACAAAAGGAGGGGGAGGGTGGCTATGTTTTCCAACATCTCCCTGCCAGCCTGGGGACTGGCTTGGCCTTTGGGAGGCTCACACACTTTTCTCCCTCCAGCATGTCTCGCAAAGGCTGTCTAGACCGACTCACCCCTCATCATGGTGCTTTGTGCATGGACCCGGGACGCCCGACAACCTCCCGCATTTCACCCTCTTCTCCCCCGACCCCTCTGTCCTTGTGGTCCGTAGAGAGAGTGTGCCTGTTGACTGTGGGGTGTGTGAGTTGAACCCCAGTACTGACAGCCTCCTTAAAGTTTCACCCCCAGAGGGAGCCGAGACTCGGAAAGTGATAGAGAAATTGGCCCGCTTTGTGGCAGAAGGAGGCCCCGAGTTAGAAAAAGTAGCTATGGAGAACTACAAGGATAACCCAGCATTTTCGTAAGTACTTTTGGGAGGGGAAGACCACTGCTACTTAATGTTCTTGCCACGTTAGTACATGCAAATGTTCTTGTAAAACCCTGGTGGTGACTGAAGCTGCCCGGGGCTGGGTGTTTACTTGCGTGGGCCAGATACTGTTCTGAGAGCTTTCTAATTCACACCAGAGGTAGCAAGGGGCCCCAGTGTGGTGTGGAGACTTATTTTTGGGCCCCATCGAGGTGTCTCTGCTCACCAGCTTGCTTTTGCACAGTATGTGTTCAGAAGCTGCATGGGTCCACCCATCCCCGTTGCTCATTTTCCACTCTTTGTTTTACAAAACTCTCCAGGTTTTTGCATGATAAGAATAGCAGGGAATTCCTCTACTACAGAAAGAAGGTGGCTGAGATAAGAAAGGAAGCACAGAAGTTGCAGGCAGCCTCTCAGAAAGGTAGGTGGCTGAAGGGGGTGGGAGGTTCTAGGGAGGCGTGTGGACAAACCACGCCCCAGGTGGAATCGGGGTTCCTTTTCTGGAACCCGTCGTGGTGTGGGGTGGCGTTGACAGTGCAGGTCTATGCCCTCCCAGGGGGCTGGGGTCATGCTGGGACCAGCACTGCCCTCCCTGCCAGTGCTCTGAGATGAAATCTAAGGGTCAAGGTAAAGGTCAAGGTCATGTCCAGGAGCTCAGCCCTGTGCATGTAAACGGGGCACAGGGGAGGAACATTTGCCCCTTGGTTCATGGTCATTTTCACAAGTGCTAATGAGCACCTGATGCGTGCTGGGCACTGAGGACACCTAGAGACAAATGCAGTGACTGACACTTGTCGAGGGGGGCCAGGAGACAAAAACGGTCAGCTGGTGGGATGAGTGTCGGGAGGGTGAGATGCTGCCTGGTCTCCAGCTGTAATGAAGTGAAACCCCAGCCAGGTGCTGGTGGGCAGCAGGGGGATTGATGTTTAAGCCAAATGTGGGCCACAGACGTTGGTTCATCATGTCTGTCACTTGCAGTCCCTTGCCCTGACCTTCTTCCCAGGAGAGGTGGGCCAGGCCCATCCCCCCATGTGACCTGGGGGGACAGCTGCCAGCAGAAAGACTGAGGTGGGGATTCCCATCTCTCCAGCCTGGACCCAGACTCTCCCTCACATTCTGTTCCCATGTCCCAGTGTGGGTCCAAAACCCCCAGGGGTGGGAAGGGGTAGGGTGTGGGGGGCAGAAGCTCAAGATATATTATTATATTAATTCAGGTGTTTGGTTCCAGTGCAGTAATCTGATTCCCATTTGCCTGTTTTTCTTTGTATTGTTCCTAAAATAAACCCCTCTTGTTGCCCGGGGTTCTTAGCAGAAATTAGGCTGTTGGGTGTGGTGAGTTGAGCTCAGTACTGACAGCCTGCTTAAAGTTTCACCCCCAGAGGATGAAGAGGTCAAGAACCTCGCAGAAAAGTTGGCCAGGTTCATAGCGGATGGGGGTCCCGAGGTGGAAACCATTGCCCTCCAGAACAACCGCGAGAACCAGGCATTCAGGTAAGTGGTGGGGGGGAACCCACTGGAGAGGTAACCTCTCACCCTAGTCACAGCTCCCCCGCTGAGAAAATGGGCTTGGTGTGGTATTGAGACGTGCTAGGGTCCCATGGCAAGAAGTTGGCAGGGCCAGGACTCAGGTCCAGGAGTTTCTGACCACAGAGTTTAGGCGTGCCACCGCATAGGCATTCCCCAGGTGCACATCGGTGCCCTGAATCATCTCTGAGGCAGGTGTGTGGGGACCTTTGGGGCCTTGTGTTTTCCAGGTGCCTCATGGAGAAAGTCTCTAGCACTTGCCTTGCTCCCTTGTAACAGAATAGGCCAGGCTCTCGAGCAGAAACTCACAGAATTGTTGTTCACTGTTTGCATCCTGAGGGTCTCATCTTTACGACAAGGGAAATGGCAGGAAAGCAGGGAATGTGATACCTCAGGCTCTGGGGTGGGGGAACCCACAGCCTGTGTGCAGGTTCCACAGAGTGGGTGGGACAAGCATCCTGGCCTCCCTGCTGTTCCCAGCCACAGAGTCACACACCACTCCCTCAGGCTGGGTCTGTGCTCCCCCCGCTCTGTCATTCGTTGGGTGGGTTCAGCCCCAGCTCTTTGTGGGGGAAGGCGGGTCGGGGGGCTGGATGTTGGGGTGTGGGAGGGGTGGTCACTGCTGCAGGGCGGGGGCCGGCAGAGGTTTGTGAGGTGGACGCTGAACCTGTTGTGGAGGTGATGCACCCATGAGGACGCTTGGCCACGAGTAACACAAGTCCCCATTCAGTCAGTGAGGAGATGCGATGGCGCTTTTAACGAATGCGCTAGAGCAGCAGCCATCTGGGCTGGTCGATTCTGCAGCTCTAGACACCATCAGGGGCTCAGGAAGAAAGAAGGTGTGGATGCCGGGCAGGCGGCCAGTCGCATCTACTACATGTGAGCCAGGCTGAGCTAGACATGGAACAAAGTGAAGGGCGTCTGGAGGGACTGCCACGCAGGAGTGAAGTGGCAGAGATGGCGGGCGCTGTGCCACCTTGGCGGGGGGGCAGGGTGAGCGTTGACGCAGTGCAGATGGGCCTTGGAGCCGGGCCGGGCTGGGTCCCAGAGGGCTCAGGTGTCCACTGAGAGCCTTTGGAGGGTCTGCATAGGGAGTGACAGGGTCAACTGTTCTTCCAGGATCATCTGGCCACAGTTGTGGAGGGTGGTCAGGCACACCAGGTTGAGGCACATGGGGACAGAAGGGAACCATCGCGTGGGGCCGGGGGTGGGGAAGGGCTGCTGAGGGTTTCAGGTGTCCCTGTGTCTGGTACCTGGGCAGCTAGGAGCTTTCGTGGGGGCTGTGGGGTGTTTGGGTCTAGAGTTCAGGAGACCCAGGATCTCCTCACAAAGTAGTGATATCGGCCACCACTCTGCACTACCCAAACCAGTGTTGCAGTGTTACGGTATAAGTCACTACGTCTTTTTTTTTTCTTTTTCATTTACCTAAGTAAGTTTATTTAAACAGGAAACTTAGTGTACTGTCACTTAGCGTGACAAGAGCTGACAAAAAATCTATCTCAGGCAAAGTAGGCGAGGTAGTGGAATTCTGTACAAAACCCCCAGCGCAAGTGGCTCTCCCTGGTCACAGGGGTCCAGGGCTCAGCAGCTCCAGCCGAGCCTTTTCCCTGGGGTCAAAGCGAAGAGACATTATCACCACAAGTGACTCCAGGCCCTCCCTGCAGCTCTTGTGCCTTGTGGGGGCATTACTGGCAGGCATCCAGCTTGTTGGGTGTGGCTTTGATGGAGGCTAGAGGGTGACTGCCACGGATGAGGACAGAGCCTGGGGGTGTCTGGCAGAGAAGTAGCTGAAGGTGACCAGCGTGGTCTGGGGGAGCTCATTTCAACACCAGAGCTGAACTACAGTTGGCACTCCACACATTGGACCTGGGCAAGGCATGCAGGTTCATACCAAGCAGACTGTTTCATCTTCACATGGGGTCAGGTGCAAGGCAGCTCCTCTCACCCCAAATCTAACAGCCACCCGTGTTCCTGCTGCTCTGGGCCCTTCCCTTCTGATTTCCCAGCAGCTGTGAGTTTTGGGAAACAATTGTAATAGCTGTGCTCATCCGTAAAGAAGCTGGAAATGTCTGTTCCTTTGACCAGTCATTCTACTTCTGAGATGCCATCCCCAGAAATAATGTTATATATATAGCACTGTCATAGTCTTGAAAAATTAGTAACACAATGAAAGTCCAGCCCCAGTGGGCTAAACTCCTATAACTGCATCTCCCCAGTGGAATCGTGGCCATCGGAAGGCAAGTTGTTGAAGGTGGTAGCAACCAGCACACCTCAAGCCACGTGTGACTCTTAACACATCACCCGGGTGAACCATGTTGTTCTTTACAACTGCCTGGCGTGTTGGCCTTTAACAGGTGAGCAAGGCAAGGAGGCCAGTTGGTGGAGATGCCTTTACCACCATGCTACACTGCATTCTGACAGGAAAGCTTTATGTTGTCGGGTTAAGAAATTCTTAAAATATCAGGATACGGAAAATAGAATCACAGCTCTGTTCAAATAAATCTGCAGTGGAAAAAGTCTGGAAGGAAAAGACACTAAAGTGATAACTTTGGTTAACCCTGTGGGTGGGATTACACCAGTCAGAGGGGGTCTTCGTTGTAGAATTCCCTGCACCTGTGCCCTGGGCCCATAGTGAGCTGTTATGCTCCTCGCAGACAGGCATACCCATGGGGGGCTCTTGGGTGCTGCCTCTCAGAGAATCAGCATGAATCAGCAGCTGAGGCCAGGAAGAGGCAAGCTTGTGAGCCTAGAGGAGACCCACCCCGTTAGGAGCTGCCCCCCTGCCCCAGTGGGCGAATTCCCCAGTCTGCTTTTCTTGGAGGAACCAAATCACTTTAAATCCATGTCCTGGTTGCTACGAGTCTTTTTTAAATTCAGCCATCTGCTCCCTTCCCTCTTTGAACGACTTCTTGCTTTCGTCTCTTAATTTTTTTTAAGATGTTATTTTTTGAGCAGTTTTAGGTTCGCAGCAGAATTGAGGGGAAGCTACAGAGACTTCCCATGTGCCCCCTTCCCCGAAACATGCACAGCCTCCCCCATTATCAACATCCCCCACCAGGATAGTATATTTGTTACAATTGATGAACCTACGTTGACACATCATGATCACCCAAAGTCTATAGTTAGGGTTCACTCTTGGTGTTGCGTATTCTATGGGTTTGTACAAATGCGTAATGACATGTATCCATAATTATGATATCATACAGAGTATTCTCACTGCCCTAATATTCCCTGTGTTCTGCCTGTTCATCCCTTTTTCCTCCCTAACCCCTGGCAACCACGTAGTTTTGCCTTTTCCAGAATGTCATATAATTGGAATCATAGTATGTTGCTTTTTCAGATTAGCTTCCTTCACTTAGTAATATGTATTTAAGGTTGCGCTGAGTCTTTTTGTTTTTGTTTTGTTTTGTTTTGCGGTACGCGGGCCTCTCACTGTTGTGGCCTCTCCCGTTGTGGAGCACAGGCTCCGGACGTGCAGGCTCAGCGGCCATGGCTCACGGGCCCAGCCGCTCCGCAGCATGTGGGATCTTTCCAGACCGGGGCACGAACCCATGTCCCCTGCATCGGCAGGCGGACTCTCAACCACTGCGCCACCAGGGAAGCCCTCTGAGTCTTTTTTTGGCTTGATAGCCCATTTCTTTTTAGCACTTAATAATTTTCCATTGTCTGGATGTACCGCAGTTTATTTAATATTCACCTCCTGCAGGACATCTTGGTCGCTCCCAAGTTTTGGCAATTATGAACAAAGTTGTTGTAAACATCAGTGTGCAGGGTTTTTGTGTGGACATAAATTTTCAACTCTTTTATACCAAGAAGTGTGATTGCTGGATTGTATGGTATATTTAGTTTTGTAAGAAACAGCCTAACTGTCTTCCAAAATGGCTTGTACCATCTGCATTCCCTGCAGCAACGAATGAGAGTTTCAGTAGCTCCATATCAACATTTGATGTTGTCAGTGTTTTGGATTTTGGCCGTTCTTATAGATGTGTAGTGATATTCATTGTTTTGATTTGCATTTTCCTGATGACATGAAGGGAAGTATCTTTTCATAATGCTTACTTGCCATCTGTAAATCTTTGGTGAGTCATGTGTTAAGGTCATTGGCCCTATTTTTTTTTTTTTTTTTTTTTTTTTGGCGGTACATGGGCCTCTCACTGTTGTGGTCTCTCCCGTTGCGGAGCACAGGCTCCGGACGCGCAGGCTCAGCGGCCGTGGCTCACGGGCCCAGCCACTCCACGGCATGTGGGATCTTCCCCGACCGGGGCACAAACCCGTGTCCCCTGCATCGGCAGGTGGACTCCCAACCACTGCACCACCAGGGAAGCCCCCATTTTTTAATTGGCTTGTTTTTTTTATTGTTGGGTGTTAAGAGTTCTTTGTATATTTTGGATTTTTTTGTTTGTTTTTTGGTTTGTTTTTTTCTGGCTGTGTTGGGTCTTCATTGCTGCGCGTGGGCTTTCTCTAGTTGTGGTGAGCGGGGGCTACTCTTCATTGCAGTACGCGGGTTTCTCATTGCGGTGGCTTCTCTTGCTGCGGGGCATGGGCTCTAAGCTTGCGGGCTTCAGTAGTTGCAGTGCATGGGCTCAGTAGTTGTGGCGCACGGGCTTAGTTGCTCCATGACACGTGGGATCTTCCCGGACCAGGGATCAAACCCGTGTCCCCTGCATTGGCAGGCGGATTCTTAAACACAGCATCTCCAGGGAAGTCTTTGTATATTTTGGATAACAGTCTTTATCAGATGTGTCTTTTGCAAATATTTCTCCCAGTCTGTGGCTTTTTCTCCTCATTCTCTTGATGTTGTCCTTTGCAGAGCAGAAGTTTTTCATTTTAATGAAGTCCAGCTTATCAGTTGCTTTCATGGATCATGCCTTTGGTGTTGTATCTAAAAAGTTATTGCCATACCCAAGGTTATGTAGGTATTCTTCTATGTTTTATAGTTTTATGTTTTACGTTTAGGTCAGTGATACATTTTTAGTTAATTTTTGTGAAGGTTATGAGGTCTGTTTCTAGATTCTTTGTTTGTTTGTGGTTTTTTTGCATGTGGATGTCCAGTTTCAGCACCATTTGTTGAAAAGACTGTCTTTGCTCCATTGTATTGCTTTTGCTCCTTTGTCAAAGAACAGACTATATGTATGTGGATCTGTTTCTGGGCTCTTTATTCTGTTCTGTTGATCTCTTTGTCCATTCTTTCACTAATACCCCACTGCCTTGATTACTGTAGCTTTACAGTAAGTCCCGAAGTCATGTAGTATCAGTCCTCCAACTTTGTTCTTCTTCTTCAGTATTGTGTTGGCTATTGTGGGTTGTTTGTCTCTTTATATAAGCTCTAGAATGAGTTTGTCAGTATCCACAGAATAAATGATTTTGACTGGAATTGCATTGAATCTAGAAATCAAGTTGGGAGTAACTGACAACTTGACAACATTGAGCCTTCCTATCTTTGAACAAGGAATAGCTCTTCATTTATTTAGTTCTTCTTTGAATTCATTCATCAGAGTTTTTTAGTTTTCCTCGTATAGATCTTGTACATATTTTGTTACCCTTTACCTATTTTATATGGGGGAATGCTAATGTAAATGGTATTGTGTTTTTAGTTTCAAGTTCTACTTGTTCATTGGTGGTATATAGAAGAGTGATTGACTTCTGTATTTTAACCTTGTATCCTGCAACCTTGCTATAATACCTTATTAAGTTCCAGGGTTTTTGGGTCTATTCTTCCATCTGTGTTTTTTATTTTTATTTTTTGTCGCGCCGCATGGCTTGCAGGATCTTAGTTCCCCAGTCAGGGATTGAACCTGGGCTCTCAGCAGTGAGAGTGCAGAGTCCTAACCACTGGACCACCAGGGAAGTCCTTCATCTGTTTTTTCTATGTAGACGATCATGTTATATTTCCTTCTTCTCAGTATACCTTCTACTTCCTTTTCTCATCTTATTTCATTAGTTAGAACTTCCAGAATGATGATGAAAAGCATTGGGGAGGTGGGATATTCTTGGCTTGTTTCTGTTCTTAGTGGAAAAGCTTGAGGTTTCTCATCATTAAGTATGATGTTAGCTGTAGGTTCTTTATAGATATTCTTTATCGAGTGGAGGAAGTTCCCCTGTACTCCTAGTTTACTGAGAGTTTTTCTCATGAATGGGTATTAGATTTCATTAAACGCTTTTTCCACAGTGATTGATATGATCATGTGATTTTTCTTTTTTAGCCTGCTGACCTGATGGATTACATTAGTTGATTTTCTTTTTTTTTAATTTATTTTATTTTATTCATTTGTTCATAGTTTTTGGCTGCATTGGATCTTCACTGCAGCACATGGGCTTTCTTTAGTTGCGGCGAGCAGGGGCTACTCTTCGTTGCAGTATGCGGGCTTCTCATTGCAGTGGCTGCTCTTGTTGTGGAGCACGGGCTCTAGGCACGCGGGCTTCAGTAGTTGTGGCACATGGGCTTCAGTAGTTGTGGCTCGCAGGCTGTAGAGCGCAGGCTCAGTAGTTGTGGCGCACGGGCTTAATTGCTTCACGGCATGTGGGATCTTCCCGGACCAGGGCTCGAACCCACGTTCCCTGCATTGGCAGGCGGATTCTTAACCACTGCGCCACCAGGGAAGCCCACATTACTTGATTTTCAAATGTTGAACCAGTCTTGCCTGCCTAGAATGAATCCCACTTGGTTGTGGTGTCTATTCTTTTTATATATTAGTGGATTAGGTTTGCTAATATTTTGTTGAGGATTTTTACATCTGTGTTCATGAGAGATGTTGGTCTATAGTTTTCTTTTCTTGTAATGTTTTTGTCTGGTTTTGGTATGAGGGTAACTGAGTAAGTTAGGAAGTATTCTCTCTGCTTCTATCCTCTGAAAGGGATTGTACAGAATTGGTATAATTTCTACCCTAAATGTTTGGTGAAATTCACCAGTGAACTTTTGGAAGGTTATTAATTACTGATTCAATTTATTTAATAAAAATAGGCCTGTTCAGATTGTCTAGTTCTTCTTGGGTGAGTTTTGGCAGATTGTACCTTTCAAAGAATTGGCCCATTTCATCTGGGTTATCAAATTTGTGGGCATAGAGTTGTTCATAGTAATCTGTAGTAATTTTAATGTCCGTGGGATCTGTAGTGATGGCCCCTCTTTCTTTTCTGTTGTTAGTAGTTGGTGTCCTCTCTCTTTTTTTCTTAGCTTGGCTAGAGGCTTAACGATTTTGTTGATCTTTGTTTCTTTTAACTTTTACAAATGTTCCACACTGGGTTTTCTGAAGGGTGTACATGCTTGTACCATGACCCAGGAATACAAAGAAGATGACACAGTCTCCCCATCCCTCCATCCCACCCTAGGATGTTAGCGGGATTGGGAGTCCTCCATCCCTCTCCCATCTCTGACGTAGACATGTAGAAATAGTATGTGGATTTGTTCTCTGCTAATTTCCTTTTATACAAAAGGAATTTACAGCATCCTCGAGCCTGCATTTTGCTTTTGTATTACAGCATTGTGCCGTGACTGTCTTTCCAGGTTCATGAGTGCAAGTCTAGCCCCTTCTTGTCAAGGGCTTTGTAATCTCTGCTGTGCACAGGTTTTGCTATGTGGAACTGGGCTGTGACTCTTCACTCTAGAAGTGGGACTGTTGGCTCAGTACATGCATAGCCTGAGAGATGCTGGGCAGGTGCAGAAGGAGCTGCAGCCTCTGCCGGCTCTGAACCCAGCACCTCCTGCTCTGCACTTGGGGACCAACAGCTACCAGCAAGGCTGCTAGTGAGCTCCCTGTCTGTTCTGATGTTTAGTGTCTTTGTTTTGTCTCTGTCCACTGTTGATGCCTCTCAGGGGTGCATCAGAAAGGAGCACAAATATGCTCAGCTGTCAGGTTTGGGACAAATCCTGCCCTTTTTGGCACCAGGTGTCTCTCGCAACTCAGGATTTCTTGGTTTGTAGGCACTGGTGCACTCATCTAGGACAGCAGGGGAAGAAGCCTGGCAGAGCCTGGGGAAGGTCTGAGAGAGCCCGCTCCTTTTCCTTCGAAGCAGGGAATCAGTGATACTGTGATGGGCATCCAATAAAGATGGGGTAGGGGCTTGCAGTGGCCCTCAGCTCACAGGAACAGCATCATGACAGACTGTGGCCATGTCACACTGTTCCTCTAGTTTGGGCCACCAGCACCAGCAGCCACTGAGGCCTGGCAGGGCAGGGGTCACGACAGAGACCTCCATCTTAACATGACCCCGAAGTGACCTAGCTGGCCCCAGTGTGCCTACACAAGGCCCAAGCTTCTTCTGCCCTAAATCAGGGGTAGGGGGCTGAGGCCCAATGACGGTGTGCCCCCCACTCTCTTTTGCAGCTTTCTGTATGAACCCAACAGCCAAGGGTACAAGTACTACCGCCAGAAGCTGGAGGAGTTCAGGAAAGCCAAGGCTGGTCCCACGGGCACCCCCACGGCACCTGACCTCGGACTGAAGCGCAGATCTCCTCCTGAGACCCCCTTGGGGTCCATGCCCACCGCCACTGCCTGCCCTACCTCATCTGCCCCCTTGCCCAACGTCAACCCATCTTCAGCTGCCCCAGGGAAGCCAGCCACCACAGCCAACATGAAGAGGAAGCGAAAGAGCCGGTGGGGTCCTGAAGAGGACAAGGTGGAGCTCCCGCCTGCCGAGCTGGTGCAGAGGGACGTGGATGCTTCTCCCTCACCTCTGTCAGGTGGGCCGACCCCCTCCCTCAGCCTCCTGGGGAGGGTCTGGCATCTTTCACTGAGCGTAATGTTTTCAAGGTTCATCTGTGTTGAAGCACATGCCAGAATTTCATTTATTTCCACAGCTGAATAGAATTCCAGTGTACGGATAGACAGCATTTTGTTTATCCATTCATCAGTTGTTTAGAAGCTTGGGTTATTTTCACTTTTTGGCGATTGTGAGTAGTGCTGCTGTGAACACTGGCCTACAAATACCGTTTGGACCCCTGATTTTGATTCTTTTTTGTATATACCTAGGAGTGGAATCACTGGGTCTTACGGTAATTCTGTTTCACTTATTGAGGAATTGCCAAACTGCATTCTGCAGCAGCTGCACCATTTTACATTCCTATCAGCAGTGCACAAGGGTTCCAGTTTCTTCTCATTCTCGCCTTATTGTATAGCTATTCTAATAAGTATAAAGTGAAATCAAATTGTAGTTTTGATTTGCATTTCCCTAATGACTAATGGTGTTGAGCATCTTTTCATGTGTTATTGGTCAGTTTATAGTTTAGTTGGAGAAATGTCTGTTTTAGTCCTTTGCCCATTTTTTAATTGGGTTGTATGTCTTTTTGTTATTGAGTTGTAGGAGTTCTCTAAATGTTTTAGATATTAACCCCCATTCAGATACATGATTTACAAAAATTTTCTCTAGTTTTATGGGCTGTATTTTCATCCCCTTAATGTCCTTTGATACACAGAAGTTTTAAATTTTAATGAAGTGCAATTTATTTTTTCTTTTGTTGCCTATGATTTTGGTCTTAAGAAACCGTAGCCACATCCAAAGTCTTGAAGATATGCCCTTATGTTTTCTTCTAAGAGTTTTATAGTTTTAGCTCTTAAATTGAATTAATTTTTATATATGTTATAAGGTAAGTGTCCAACTTCATTTCTTTAAATGTGGAGATCCAATTTTCCCAGCACCATTTGTTGAAGAGACTATTGTTCTTTCTCCATTGAATGGTCTCTTGACACCCTTGTCAAAAATCCCATAGAAAGTTTATTTTGGGGCTCTCTGCTCTATTACACTGGTTTATATATCTATCCTTATGCCAGTAGCACACTGTTTTGATTACTGTAGCTCTGTGGGAAATTTTGAAATCGGGAGTGTCAGTCTTCCAACTTTGTTCCTCTTTCTCACGCTTTGACTATTCGAGGTCCTTTGAATTTTTGTATGAATTTCCAGATGGGCTTTTCCATTTCTGCAGAAAACATTGTTGGGATTTGATAGGGACTGTATTAATCTGTAGATTGCTTTGGGAGGTATTGACATGTTAACAACATTTTAAGTCTTCCAATCTGAGAACATGGGACAGCTTTCCATTTACTTAGGTTTCCTTTAATTTCTTTCAATGTGTTTTGTCTTTCTGTTGTACAAGTCTTGTACCTCTGTTAAGTTTATTCCTAAGTGATTTACTCTTTATGATGCTGTTGCAAATGGAATTTTTTTTTAATTTCCTTTTTGGATTATTTGTTGTTAGTATAAGAAATACAACGGATTTTTTGTGTGTTGATTATGTATCTTTTATCTTTTGCTAAATTCATTTATTGGGGTAACAGTCTTTAGGGTTTTCTACACATAAGATCATGTCATCTGCAGATAAGGATAGTTTTACTTCTTCCTTTCCAATTTGGATGCCTCTTATTTCTTTTTCTTGCCTAATTGCTCTGGCTAGGATTTGCAGTACTGTGCTGAACAGAAGTGGTGAAAGCAGGCATCCCTGCCTTGTTCCTGATCTTAGGGGGGAAAGCTTTTCTTTCACCATTGAGTATGATGTTGTTGTATGTTTTTAATAGATGACCTTTGTCATGTTGAAGAAGTTCCCTTCTGTTCCTAGTTTATTGAGTGTTTTTATCATGAAAGAGTGTTAGATTTTGTCAAGTGCTTTTTCTACATCAATTGAAATGATCATGTGGGTTTTTCCCTTCATTCTATTAATGTGGAGTATTACATTGATTGATTTTTGTATGATGAAACCACCCTTGCATTCCTGGAATAAATCCCCCTCCGTTTTAGTAAATAATTAGTTTACTAATTATTTACATGCTGATGGATTTGGTTTGCTAATATTTTGTTGCAGATTTCTGTCTGCATTTATACTCATAAGGATTATTGGTCTGTAGTTTTCTTATATTGTCTTTGTCTGCTTTTGGTATCAGGATAATGCTGACCTCATAGAATGAGTTAGGAAGTGTGTCCTGCTTTAACTTTTTGGAAGAATTTGAGAAGAATTGGTGTTAACTCTTCTTTTAAATCTTGGGTAGAATTTACCAGTGCATTTATCTGGTTCTGGGCTTTTCTTTGGTGGGCTGGAGGGGAGAGTTGATTATTGATTCAGTCCCCTTACTTGTTATAGGTCTATTCAAGTGTTCTGTTACTTCTTGAGTTAGTTTTGGTAGTTTGTGCCGTCCTAGGTGATCCAGTTTGTGCCATTCTGAGTATTGCGAGGAAATCTCGTGCTGTCTGTTCCACCCTGCCTGGGATGTGAATCATCCCTTTGACCAGCATATCCCACCCATTAGTCACCAGTAGTCACTCCGTTATCAGATTGACTGTCATGGTATTGCAGTGTTTATGTTCAAATAATCCTTATTTTACTATTTTACTTAATAATGGCCTCACAGCACAGAGTAGTGATGCTGGCAATGTAGACATGCCAAAGAGAAGCTGTCAAGTATTTCCTTTAAGTGAAAGGGTAAAAGTTCTTGACTTAAGCTGAGGTCTCCAAGATCTATGGTAAGAACAAACCATCTATCCGTGAAATTGTGAAGAAGGAAAAAGAAGTTTGTGCTAGTTTTGCTGTCGTACCTCAAACTGCGAAAGTTATGGCCACAGTGTGTGCTGAGTACTTAGTTAAAATGGAAAAGGCATTACATTTGTGATAAGATATTTTGAGAGGGAGAGAAAAACCACATTCACATAACTTTTATAATAGTATGTTGTTGTAAGTGTTCTATTTTATTATTAGCTATTGTCATTAATTTCTTACTGTGCCTAATTTATAAATTAAACTTTATCACACGTATGTATGTATATATAGTATACACGGGGTTCAGTACTATGTGTAGTTTCAGGCTTCTACTAGAGGGATCTTGGAATGTATCCCCTGCAGATAAAGTGGACTGCTGTATCCCCCTGTTGTTTTAGTAGTTGAGTCTTTTCTGTTTTTTTCTTAGGCAGTCTGACTAAAGATTTGTCCATTTCGTTGGTCTTTTCAAGAAACCAACTTTTGGTTTCATTGATTTTTCTCTCGTATTTTGTATTTCCTGTTTCTTTTGTTTCCATTCTAATCGTTATTTCCTTCATTCTGCTAGCTCTGGAATTAGTTTGCTCTTCTTTTTCTAGTTCCTTAAGATGTACAGTTAGGTATTGATCAGAGGTCTTTATTTATTTATTTAACTATCTATCTATTTATTTATTTATGGCTGCATTGGGTTTTCGTTGCTGCACGCGGGCTTTCTTTAGTTGTGGCGAGCTGGGGCTACTCTTTGTTGCGGTGCACGGGCTTCTCATTGCAGTGGCTTCTCTTGTTCTGGACCTCGGGCTCTAGGCATGCGAGCTTCAGTAGTTGTAGCACACGGACTCAGTAGTTGTGGCACCTGGGCTCTAGAGCACAGGTTCAGTAGTTGTGGTGCACGGGCTTAGTTGCTCTGCAGCGTGTGGGGGCTTCCCAGAGCAGGTCTCGAACCCGTGTCCCCTGCATTGGCAGGCGGATTCTTAGCCACTGCACCACCAGGGAAGCCCTATCTTCTTTTTTAACGTGAGCATCTACAGCTATACATTTCCCTCTTGGCACTGCTTTTGCTACACCCCAGAAGTTTTGGTGTGTGCTGCGCTGTTGTGTTCATTCATCTCTAAGCATTTTCTGATCTCTTGTGATTTCTTCTTTGACCCATTTGTTGTTTAGGAGTGTGTTTAATTTCCATGTTTGTGAATTTTCCAGTTTTCCTTCCATTACTGATTTCTGGCTTTATTCCATTGTGATCAGAAAAGATACCTGGTATGATTTGTCTTTTAAAATTTATTAAAATTTGTTTTGTAGCCTAACAAAGGATCTATCCTGGAGAATGTTCCATGTGTACTTGAGAATACTGTGTATTCTGGTGTTGTTGGATTGCATGTTCTAAAGATATCTATTAGGTCTGGTTGGTTTATAGTGTTGTTCAGTCCTCTATATCCTTACTGATTTTCTGTCCATTATTTAAAATAGGGTATTGAAATCTCTAACAGTTACTATGGAACTGTTTATTTCTCCCTTCAGTTTTGTCAATTTTTGCTTCATTTATCTTGGGGCTCTGTTGTTAAGTCTGTGTGTATATTTAATTGTTATATCTTCTTTCTGTATCAAATCTTTGTAAATATATAACATCCTTCTTTGTCTCTCATAAACCTTTTTTGATTTAAAGTATATTTTGTCTGATAGTAGTATGGCTAGTGCAGCTCTGTCTTGGTTACTATTTGCTTGAAATTTCTTTTTCCTTCCTTTGACTTTCACCTACTTGTGTCTTTGTATCTAAGGTAAGTCTCTTACAGACAGCATATAGATAGTCCTGTTTTCTCCCTTAAGCTTTAAAGTACTTGGATTCAGTTTTGTCATAGAAAGCTCAGGAAACGCACAGTGATAAGAACAATTATTGCTACAGTCAATTTTGCACAATGATCTCCAGCGTCTCCCTCCTTGACAACAGTTTCAGGGACAGCCAACGTGTGGCCTCATTTCTCATTTTCTACCACAAACCCATAAGGGTGGGGGTCTGTTGTCATCACATTTTGCAGATGATGTTGGTGACTGTTAATTGGCCGTCTCATGCCGTCTGTCTGACTCCCTCACCACGCAGCCTGCACCATGGGCAGAACTCTCTCAACCTCCCTCACCCCTGACTTCACTGGAGCTGGACACACAGGCACAAAGAAGAGCCATATATGCCCTGGCGCCAACACCCACATTTGCCACACAAGGATGGGCTGAGGGGGAAGGCATCTCCCCCAGGTCACAGGGCTGGCCTGGCCTGTTGGCCCTGCCCGCCCAGCTCTGAGAGTGGTCTCTGGCTGAGTGCCTCCCTTGGCCAAAGAGAAAAGCTGCTGACTGAAAAGTCTGGTACTCCCTGGGGCTCTAGATAGCACTTCTACCCGGGGTTGAGGGTGCCTAGGGTCGGACTGCTGCTCAAGTGCCAAACCTGGTGCCCGCAGTAAAGGAGGGTGCTCAGATGTGAGGGCTCTTCTGACGCACGCACACCCCCGCCTCTGAGATCGTGTCCGCAAGGTCCAGCCCCAGCTGCCAGGTCCTTCACATTCTAGGGGACAAGTACAGGCTCCGAAGTCTCAGGTTCAGATTCAAGCCCCACTGGCCCACATTGTCCCCAGGGGAGCGTGGGCAGCCCCCACCTGCCTGCTCACTGGTGAAGTCGCCCAAGGAGGAAAGGGACTGTGGACGTGATCCAGGCACACAGCAGGCTGCTCAGACCTTGGCTCCCTTGCTCTCTCCATGGGGCTCTCCAACATCTTTCAGAGCCCCCATAGACCGAGGAGGGATTGGTGTGCAATCTTAGGGTCCAGGAGCACCTGCGGGTGGTTCTTGCAGGCGACAACACAGTCCCGTTGAGCTGGGAAGACCTGGCTCTTTCCATCCCCCCAGAGGGGCCTCTGCACCCCGTTCTGCCTGGCTTCTTCCCCAGGAAGCCACCACCTGAGGGGTGGTTGTTTCCACCACCCAGATGGGGCCATTGCAGCATCTTGATGTGAGTTAGCGTTGCAGGCTCCAGCCAAGCTCCAAAGGGGATGCCAGCTTAAATGTCAGTTGCTTTAAAGATGGTTGGCTGCTTCCCCAGAAGGAGCTAACAGAACCACGCAGCTGAGTCTTCTGCCAGACTCCAGACCTGTGTGTCTACATAAGGTATCTGCTCACCGTGGGGCTTACTTCCAAGAGCCTGTGTGCAAGCATCTCTGGCTTTGCAGATTCCCTGCCTTGTCACCCATTAGCTGTGTGACCTTGAGTGAGGCCCCAGACCTCCTGAGTTTTGGTGTCAGCATTTGCAGAGTGGGGTCACAGAGCCTGCCTGGAGCAGTCATGTGGGGATGGAACTGAGTACACACGATAGAGCGGAGCAAAGCCCCCCGAGGTCATCAAGTGACATGCGTACTAACTGTTCCAACTTAAGTGTCCTGCCACATGGGCCACGTGCGTCAGGTGTCATCAGCACATGGACTCTGCCTGGGACACAGATGCACGGCCAAGCCCACGTGTCTGTTGCTGACCAGCCTGTGTCTTGTTTCTAGTTCAGGACCTCAAGGGTCTAGGCTACGAGAAGGGGAAGCCCGTGGGTCTGGTGGGTGTCACAGAGCTTTCGGATGCCCAGAAGAAGCAGCTGAAGGAGCAGCAGGAGGTAAGGCCCTGGGGGGCAGGGCAGGCAGGCTCCGAGGGGCTGGTGGAGTATCGTCTCCCACCCTGCCCCGTGGTGCAGTGGTCACGTGTATTCTTCCTGTGCCTCCCTGTGCCGGGTGAATCCACAGTCAGGGGAGAGGCTCTTGGGCAGATGGGTCCCCCATCAACGGCAAGCCACCCCCTGAGGGCCCTCCCAAGCCCACAGTTGGGCCCAGAGCCTTCTCATGCTGCCTGGGCAGCCTTCTCAGCTGATGCTCCACAGCTACTTCCCACTGCGCTCGCGGGCTGGTCCTGACTGGATAGTCTCCATTTAAGTTTTCCTTACAGTTCCCTGCAGCACTCAGTACAGGATAAGCCTGTCTGGCACTGGGTGCCCTGGATGATGCGACAGCTGTTCAGTTGGTGTTGGGCAGTTTGGGAGTGAGGGCTGGCTCAGCAGGGAGCTCTGTGGCCAGGATATGGACAGCTGGGACAGCTTACCTGGGCCACCTCCTCCAGGCTGGCAGCCCCATCACATCACCCTCGACCCTCCCAGTGGTCAGGAGCCCACGTCACCCTCATTTGGTCCACAGTGATGGTACCCAGGATATTCCAGATTCCAGGCCGGGGTCCTCCCTGCTCAAAATAGAGATTCAGGGAACCCAGGGCATGTCCTGACACAGGACTCGGTGCCTTCCTGAACACTTGCTCTGAGCCCTGCTCTTGTGCCTGCTCCAGGGAGGGGGGAAAAGGGGTGCCCAGCATGCACAGGGGAGGTGAGGGGGCTAGCTTCCTGCACGCACAGTGCACGGCCTTGCTCACTGGCGTGTGCCGCCCACAGATGCAACAGATGTACGACATGATCATGCAGCACAAGCGAGCAATGCAGGACATGCAGCTGCTGTGGGAGAAGGCGCTGCAGCAGCACCAGCATGGCTACGACAGCGACGAGGAGGTGGACAGCGAGCTGGGCACCTGGGAGCACCAGCTGCGGCGCATGGAGATGGACAAGACTCGGGGTGGGCCAAGGAGCGAGTTACAGGGGTGGGGTGGAGGGTGCCCTTTTCTTCAGGGTGCTGTGGGCTCAGGAAGCCCACTCACCGGCCCAGGAAGTGCCTGGAGACACCACATTGGGGTCTTAAGCCACCTATCCAGCCTGTAAGGCCTTGAGCAAGAGACTTGGCCTCTTTGTGCCTGTTTCTTCAGTGGCAAAAGGATGGTCCTCTGAGTGTTCACTGGCGTTTGAACACGGTACACAAGGGCTGCGTGGGAGAGCAGGGCTCGAGGTCTCAACCAGCTACCTCATTCCCCACGGCCCCAGACTCCCCCTGGGACTCATACTTCTGCTGTGGGGCTGCCACACCCTCCTTCCTCCTCTCACCTTTACCCCATCTCTGGGCAGAATGGGCGGAGCAGCTGACGAAGATGGGCCGGGGCAAACACTTCATCGGAGACTTCCTGCCACCCGATGAGCTGGAGAAGTTCATGGAGACCTTCAAGGCCCTGAAGGTAGGCTGGGAGAGCCCCCAGGCACCAGCCCCTGCTGTGAGCATGTCTAGCAGGCAGCCTGCGCAGTGTCCCAGCCCCTCCTGCAGCCTCCTCAGGTGGCAGGCACCTGCGGTGGCCTCAGGGGCCTGCTCGCTCACAAGAGGGGTAGGACCCTCTTGCCACGGGTGGCACCTGCTTATGACAGGTGCCATCTGTGTAGGGAATTAGCAAATAGCATCTCAACTGCCGCTTTAGAGACATTTGCTGAGGCTTTAGGGAAATTCTGCTTCCAGTGGAGCCAATTAAGTGCAGTTTACAGGCAAAGCATTTCTCGGGCAGACGCCCCCATGTGTTGGGCTCTCCAGAGTGAAATTGTTCTTCCCATGCTGTTTTCATGCTCAAGAGGAGAGGGCTGACAGAACATTCCACATAGGTTTTTGAGGGGTTTTTTTAAACTGCTTTGTACCACATAATCTCACCAATGTGATGGTCACCTCATGTGACCACAGCACTCTTTTTAGCACTCTGTGTAACAAATTGCTCTTGGAACATGGGATTTTTCTTCACTGGTGAACCATTAATCTTTCTCATGGTAGACAAGGCCTGTGTGACCTGTCACCTTGCCCTCTTTGACTTGGCCACCAGGGAGCTCAGTACTGCTTCTGGTCCTGGGGCCTCTGAGAAGGGGCAGCTTGATCTCTTCTCAAGGAGTCTGACTTAGTGGTGGGGAGGCAGGTGGGCAGGTGGTCCCAGCGGCCAGTGAAGCCATGTGGGGGTGGGGTTTCAGGCCAGAGCTGGGACTGGGGATGGCTGCAGCCCTGGTGGATGACGGCTACCTCCTCCCCCTGCAGGAGGGCCGTGAGCCTGACTACTCAGAGTACAAGGAGTTCAAGCTGACGATAGAGAACATCGGCTACCAGATGCTGATGAAGATGGGCTGGAAGGAGGGCGATGGCCTGGGCTCAGAAGGCCAGGGCATCAAGAACCCAGTCAATAAGTGAGTGTGGCCTCCAATGCCAGGGGGGAGGGGGGAGAAGAGAAGTCCCACACGGAGACATAGGCCCAGGGCCTGGGTCCAGCCCTGTCACTGGGCTGGGAGTCAGGGATTTGGACTGTGGTGGCTGGGCCGTCTTAGGCTCTCCACCTTCCCACAGTGCCAGGAGTGTCCCAGACAGATGTCACCCAGCCCAGCATAGCCCCCACATTGAGCTGCATTGGGGTGCTGCTGCTGAGCCCAGCCACGGCGGGTGAAGCCTCCCTGCCCCAAGCTCAGGTCCCTCACCCCCCCTCTTGCCGGCACCAGCCTGCTCCCCGGCTCACACCACCCGTTGCCCCAATGCAGGGGCACCACCACGGTAGATGGTGCTGGCTTTGGCATTGACCGGCCAGCCGAGCTCTCCAAGGAAGATGACGAGTACGAGGCCTTCCGCAAGAGGATGATGCTGGCCTACCGCTTCCGGCCCAACCCCCTGGTGCGTGTGTCCCTATCCCCCTATATTGCTTGTGGCCGGGCCGCCGCAGTTCTTCCGCTGTAGGCGGGTGGTGGTGCTGATCACAGAAGTGTCCCTCCTTCCGCAGTCCGGCTAGGCTCTCCAGCAGACCCACCCCACCTCTCCACCTTGTTCGAGCCTGCCTCGCCTCCCCAAAGCCTGCCCTCCCTTCTAGAGGATGTGGGCTAGCTGCCCCCACTAGGTTCTAGACGGGAGGAACTGCTAGCTCCCTTTAGCACAGCATAACCACCTCCCCTTTTATCTTTCTTGCTTCCCACAGAACAACCCCAGACGGCCTTACTACTGAGTATTCTGGAAAAATGCACAAATGTACTTTCCAAAAGACCGACCATTCCTGGACTGTGGAATGTTCCAGCCTGCTTTTCTGCCCGCCCTTCCCATTGTTGCGAGTGTCGTGCTGTGTATTAAAATCCCGGTGCTTGCCTGCCATGGCAGCCTGGTCTTGCCATCACCAGAAACCCCTCCTGTTCCTTAGCAGGGCCAGGCCGGACAGGTGGGGACAGGATGCTGCTCTGAAGGCTGCCCAGCACCAAGGAATCCTGGAAAACCACCTGGACCTTTTGTCTGCTTATGGGGTCCCCCATCGGCCTGGGTTGGAGTTGAGGGGAGGACCTTTGGAGAGGGGAGGGGCGGCCAGCTGGCCAAGACCTGGCTGCACCTGGGCCAGGGGCATCAGGGACTCCCCTCCTAGCCTAGCGCACTGCACTGCAGAAGGAGGCTGGGGAGGGGTCTCCAGGCAGGGCCCATTCCTCCCTCAGACCCACAAAGCAGGTGGACCCAGGGCACACCTGTGCCCCTCAACCTCTCTTGACAGGTGGCATTGACAGGGCCCCCTCACACACACACGCACAACAAACCTGGCTAGTGATGGCTGCAGCCCAGGCTACCCTAGCTGCCCTGGGTCCTACAGCTATAGTGGACACACGAGTCCCTAGGGCTCGTGCCTTTGGGGGACAGCTTCATGGACGGATACACCGTACTAAGACATCACACGCCTCCTGGAGGAGGGGAGGCTAGTGGGTAGCCCAGACCAAGGAGAGCTTGCCACGTCTCCAGCGCCTGTGCGTCACACTTGTGCAGAAACCACCTGGGGATCTTGTGCAATTGCAGCTGCTGAGTGAGCAGATTGGGCAGGGTCTCGGAAATCTGTGAGCCATGCTTGGAGTATCAGGGCCTGGCAAACTGAGGAGCCCCTACCTCTCATCCCCCTGCCTCATACAGGTACCCAGTAGGTCCTGCTCAACCCCTGTGAGCTTATGGGGTCTGAGGACTCAAGCTGGCGTCAGGCTCCTGGGCCAGCCTGCAGTTCACACAGTCATTCAGCAAACACTGAGCACTGACTGTGAATCACATGGATGGGATTTGCCCCTGGGCACCCACAGTCTGCTGGGGCTGTGGCCATTAACCTCTAACACAATCTGAGACTGATAAATGCCATAAAGAGGAAGTGGGAACTATGGTGGAGGTGGCCTGGGGGGTGTCTCAGTGAGGGAGTTCAGGGTCTGGAAGTCTCAGCAGCAAACCCCTGGCTGGCATGACACGTACTACCCTGTTTCCCCACCATGGACGCTGTGCCCAGGGCAGGGCAAGGGGGTGTGGTGGAGCCTGCCCTGGGGAGCCAGAGTCCTGAGCACAAGCGTATAGGTCTGGGCAGCCAGAGGTCCCAGTGATGGGGACCCTGGGCCTCGGTCCCAAACACCTCACTAAGTCAAGGTCACCCCTCCATTTAATTCTCAGTGACCAGAAGGCTCGCCAGACTCAGACCACGGACTTTAGCCCCAGCCACGGGGACAGTTGGAAGAGGAGGCTTCCAAATGCTGTGTGGGTGTGCAGGTATCTCCCAGATACAGGATGCGAGGCCAGACCCGTAGACAGAGCTGCACCAGACACCCCTGGCCCTCCAGGGGGAGAAGTGGGGCTGGAGTGGCAGGGAGACCTCCCTGGAGGAGGGGACACTGGGGCCTGCTTTAAGGGGTGAGGAAATACGAGAGGGTCCATATTGCAGATAGGAGAGAGGCATGTAGCATATTGGCACCACAAGAATTGAGAAAAGTCAAGAAATGAGGCTGGAGATTCAGATCAGCCCAGAGAAACCTGAGCTTCACGCATGAGCAACAGGCACCTGGGGAAGGAGGCTCTCAGGTCAGTGGCCAGAAGATCATCTTGTCACCCAGGCTCAGAGATGGGACCCAACTGCCCTATGGAGAAGGCGGGGGCTGGGCCTGGTGGGAGTTGCGGGGATGTGAGGGTTAGAATTTCCCCCCAGGGGATTCCCTGGTGGTCCAGTGCTGTGGCCCAGGTTCAATCCCTGGAACTAAGGTCGCGCAAGCCACATGGCACGGCCAGAAAAAAAAACTGGGCCCCCTAGGGCAGGAAACAGGTGGGCACCACTCACCCTGTTTCCTGCACCCACAAGTACCACGTGGGCAAGAGTCCGAGGCTCCTTGGAGGGGTTGACAAAAAGTTGCCTCCTAATTCTCCACCCTGCAGCCCCCTCCCTGGTCCAGCCCTGCCCCCTTACATATGCCCCCGAATGGAGCCCAGCCTCCTCCAGGCTGTTCAGAACGCTCCCAAGCCCACCCCACCTTGCTCCATGACCCCACCACCAACCCCAGCCTTCAGTGCTTCCTTTCTGCAGCTCATCCCCAAGCCTGAGCTATTTTTTCCTGCCGGGAGCACCATTACGAAACTCCTCACCAAACTGACTCCATCCCCACTTTATAATCTCAGCCACCCCTTGGACCCCATCCCTTGGACCTCGCCCACATGAGCAGGGGTTCAGGCTACACGGAAGGAACACAGCAGAGAATCATGGAGTCCTTCAAGGTGTCCCCAACCCTGGTCCCTGACCGTCTGCCTTGAGTTGGCCCCCGGGACCAGTTAAAACTTCACACCTGGACACATTTAAATTTGTCTGTGGCCACCGCATGAAAACTCAAATCTAAGGGCACTGAAGGGAGCTCTGCACCCAAGCGGATGAGGTTCCTCTGTCAGCGCGCACATACAATGCCCACATACAATGCCTTGATCCTGGGCTGGAGGGAGGTCTGCGGAATGTGAAGAGTTAAAAGGGTCCCCCTTCGGGGTCGAGGTCGAGGCTAGGATGCCTGTGCCTTAGGGTGAAGAAAGAAGTGCAGAACGAGGTCCGGGGAACGAATTCCCTTAGACCGAAGTGGCCTCCAGGACGCAGAAGCGGAAGCATCCTGAGGCATCGTATTCTAGCATTAGTAGAGAGGGAAACCGGTTGGGCGACGGGGACTGCCAGTGGGGACAGCGCAGAGTCCGGCGAGGCTATCAAGGCGGGGTGGGGCCACTGCGAGAGGGAGGGGCCTCGCAGGGCAGTCACAGCGCGGGGGCGACCTTTGCGCAAGGCGGGGCCGAGCCGGGCTGGGTCCCTGGCAGCTCCGCGCCCAGAGGCACCGCCGCGCAGAAACCAAGCCGGGGTCCCGGCACCGCCGCTATGGACATCCCGCCGCTGGCGGGCAAGGTCGCAGTTCTGTCGCTGGGCGCTCTCCCGTTGTCCTACGCGCTCAACCACGTCTCGGCGCTCTCGTAGTGCGTGCGGGGAGGGGCCGGGGCGGCCTCCTCGGGGTCTGCGGGGCTGGGCTGGGGTGTGGAGGGGGCGGGATGGAGGATGCGCGGGCTCCCCCGAGCCCAGCGGCCCCGCGCCGCTCCGGCCCGCGAGGACAGGGGCTGGGTCAGAAGAACCCCCCCAACCTCCGACCGGAAATCGCCTTCCAGCAGGCCCGGAGCTGTGTGGTGGAGCTGGGGGCGCTCCTGGGACGTTTGGGGCCTGGGGAGGAGGGACTTTGAGAAGCAGAGCCCCTAACAAGGCAGGGTTTTGGAGGGTTTCTGGTGTTTTCCCAGGGATGTGCCCAGCACAGGTTCCAGAGTCCCCAAGGGTCAAAGTATTGCCCCAGATAATGCCCCAGTGACCCGGCTCTTGCCACACACACGCTCTGCTGCACCACCCCTACCAGACTGTCACTCCATTGCCTGTCTCAGACCTGGGACTTTCTTCTCTTCAGGGCTGGCCCACCCTGTCCCTAGCCTCAGTTTCCCCTACATACCTCGACCTCCCCTGTCCCTATCTCCTAACCCTAGGCCTCAACCCTGTGGATCCAGCTACTGGGTACCAGGCAACCACAAGCCCCTCACACTCCCAAACCCAGTGCAACCCAAGACATGGGGTAGAGGGAGTCTTGACTGTGGAGTTGGTTCCTTGGGTACAAATTCCTGGCTCCATCCTCCTGGACCCTGAGTGAGACAGGTTGCCCCGGGAGCCTCAGTTTCTTCCCTGTGTAATGAACATAATTCTAGAGCTCATCCCATAGTTACAGTTTGGGATTACAAATTGTGTGCCAAGATGCTGGTGTGGTCTCATGTGATTACTATAATTGTCATGTTGGTTAGATGGGGCTAGGAATGGGGATCCTAGGGGTTAGAGGAGTTCAGGAGAAGGTTGGGGCCTGGAGAGAGTGGGGGGGGGAATGTGTGACCTTGGATATGTCTCCCACCCTCCCACCCTTGGCCTTGGTTTGCCAAGAGTTGGGGGCTGCCCAGAGACCTGGCTTCTGTTATCTCTGCAGCTGGTTGACTTGCCTTATCAGGTTGATGGGAACAGATCAGGGCAGGGGTGGGGTGGAGTTGATGGAAATATTTGCACTTTACCTGAGGAGTCAGGAGCTTCAGACCATGAGGTGTACAGAGCTGAGCACTAGAGACCCTCTGGCAGGTGTGGGCACTGGGACTGGCCACAGAGGGTCTTGGAGCTGTTGAATGACAGAGCAAGCAAACTGTCACACACATCAGCAAGTGACTGGATAAATCATATAGTCAGAAGTGTTGACAGATGCTCTCTCTATGCCTGGCCCAAGTCAGGCAATGATCCTTTCTGAGGAGTCAGGGAGGGCTTCCCTGGAGGAGGAGCAATGTAGATGGGCCATGAAGGATGAGTAGGAGTTTGCCAAGTGGAAAGGAGACTTTTGGAAGGAGTTTCCAGAAGAGGGAAACAGCTGGGGCAAGAGCCTGGTGCTAGGAAAGGGGAGTTTCGGGGAATGGCTTTCCTGGATGGACAGATGCTTCAGCCTCCTCACCTGGAGCTTCCTGGAGTCTGCTCTTGCCCTAGGGTGGGGCAGGACCTCAGAATGAGCCTGGCCTCCCTGACTTGGTTTTCCTCTCCACAGCCCCCTGGGGGTGGTGTGGATGAGCGCCCTGATCCTGGGTCTGCTCTTCTTGGCTATATACAGCTTGTCCCGAAGTGACATCTACTATGACCCACTCTATGCCGGTGAGTTGGTGGGAGGGTCTTAGGGAAGAGAACTGTCTGGGCAAGGGCCTCCTCCATCAGACTGGCAGCCGTTGAAGGGCCTTCATCAGACTGGAGAACCTCAGAGACTGGAGAACCCCTACTGATTGGGGAACCTCAAGGGGCCTCCCCCTTCTGACTTGGGACTCCTGAGTGCAGGGACAGTGCCTTTCCCATCAGCCTGGGGACCCCTAAAGGCAGGGACTGTGCCTCCCTCTGAGGTGGGCTGTGGGTCATGTGACTTGTGGGGTGGGGCCTGGGAGCAGGTTTGTGCAGAGGCTTTGCCCAGAAACTGGGTGGCCGGTCACCGACCTGCAGTCTCAGGCCCCGCCCACACGTGGTCTGTGCCCCGCCCACACCCTGCCCATGCCCTGCTACTCTCCCCGTAGTGTTCGCGGTCTTCTCTTTCACCTCCGTGGTGGACCTCCTTATCGCTCTCGAGGAAGATGGCTACATGGGGAGCTTCATGGCGTTCTACACCAAGGAGGTATGTAGGGAGCTGTCTGGGATGCCCGCAGCCCTACTGCGCGTCTGAGCCCTGCCCCTGCCCCTGTAGGGTGAGCCGTACCTGCGCACGGCACATGGGGTCTTCATCTGCTACTGGGATGGCACTGTTCACTACCTCCTCTACCTGGCCATGGCTGGTGCCATCCGTAAAAGGTGCGTGGGGTGGGCAGCGTGGCACCTGGACCCTGGGAAGGAGGTGGAGTCCTTAGGTGGGAGGTCCCAGGTCAGGATGAAGCCAGAAGTATCTGTAGGGGAAATCAGGAAGCCTCTCTAGGGCTCTAGACAGGAGTGGCCAGGAGAAGGATCCAGGGAACATCACAGGTGTCAGTGATGGTCGGTTCTCTTCTCTACCACCCTGTGCCTGGGCAGACACTACTGTCCTTGGACAGAGCATCTGACTGTTCATTCCCTCATTCAACTTCCTGTTGTCCCTTCTGTTCTGGGTGACACTGAAGGGATCCAGAGCTGGGGATCCCAGATTGGTCTCTGGACCCTGTCGGGGGCTCTGAGACTGGGGGACAGGGATCTACTGGTCACCCCTCCATCCCCTGCCCAGGAAGAGGTACCGGAACCTTGCACTCTACTGGCTGGGATCCTTCGTCATGAGCATCCTGGTGTTCCTTCCAGGAAACATCCTTGGTAAGGACTTGGCTCTGAGGAGTCGTGTCTCCCTGGGCTGGGTCACTGCCCTGTGTCTGGAAGTTCCCAGTGGATCCTGCATACCCTCTCCAATGTCTGCAGAGGGCAACCTCCTCCCCACCACATGCCTCTCCATTCAGAGCCTAAGCCAGCAGCCTTTCCCCACCTCCCCCCCATTTTCCTCTTGGAGGAGTGGAAGCACATTCCATTTCCTCCCCAGCTAGCTGGTTCCTGACCCCAGGGGCTTGGCCCAGAATGCTCTTGACACAAGAAGGGAATTTTAAGGTGGATCCAGAGGGCAGAGTGAAACCTTTGTAGGTAGGTCTTAGGAGGCGGAGCAGAGAAGGCAACCAGGGATGTGGGGATGGCTGTGCAAGAGGAATATCCAGGGTGTTTCTAGGGGGAGCAAAGAACAGCTGAAGTGTAAGAGCCATGTCCAGAAGGTAAATTGAGGCAGGCCAGGCTGAGGAGCATGGACATCATCTTATGGGCACTCGGGAGTCAGACGTGTTAGGGCTGAGCTAGGACGGCATTTGTGAATCACAACTTCCAGCCAGGTGCTCTGACATGGCCCAGCTAAAGGGCCCGGCCGGGCCTGGGGGATCCTCGCTGCGTGACACCCTGTCTCTCCTACCATGGCAGGCAAATACAACTCAGAGATCAGGCCTTCCTTTTTCCTCACCATCCCCTACTTGCTGGTCCCCTGCTGGGCTGGCTTGAGGGTCTTCAACCAGACCCAGGCACCAAGCTGCTGCACTCCCAACATGGTGAGTCCCTTGCCCCCAGATAGGCCTTGTGCCAAATGCCTGAATGTCCCCCATTTGAGTTGCTTCTGGTCAAAGACGTTATCTCCTTGGAAAGATCTCCTTGGTAATTAGGGAAGAGGGGATGAGCCTTCATTGAGTGCCTGTTGGATACCAGACTTCTCATGCTGTTTCTCATGGGGCAGGTGGAGGAGGAACAAAGAAAGGGCCTTCTGCGGCGCCCAGTTGACCTGGCCCTCATCATCTACCTCATCTTTGCTGCGTTCTTCACCCTCTTTCGGGGCCTGGTGAGTCTGCACTGGCCAGCCTACCTGCCTCCAACTCCCCGTCCCCAGCCCATCCCTCACTCCTTTATCTTCATTATCCAGTGCAAAAAGGCCACTGCTCTCCCATCTGATCATCCAGGGAAGTTCATCGAGTCTGACCTGAGTGTTCCATCACAAAGCCCCATTCCCTGTAGCCTTCTCCCCAGCTCAAATATCTGTGGATTCTCAGCCAGAGGAGAGAACCAAAGCTGGGGCAGGCCAGAGCCAGGGGTACGGGCCTCTCCTGGGAGGCTGGGGAAGGCTTCCTCTGGGAGGGATATTTGAGGCTGTTGGTTTGTCTGTGGGCCCCAGGTGGTGCTTGACTGCCCCATGGATGCCTGCTTCGTCTACATCTATCAGTATGAGCCATACCTGAGGGACCCCGTGGCCTATCCGAAGGTGCAGGTGAGAGGGCAGATGGGAGGAGAGGGCCACGGTCCTGCCGTGGTTAGGGATCTACTGGGCCCCTTTGAAGCAGGTGCCAACAACACAAGTCAGACTGGTGGAAGCGCAAATGGAATTTATTGTCCTACCAAAAAAGTAGAGACATTCTCTTCAGGTATGGCTGGATCCAGGAGCTCAAGGATAGCTCTGTCTCTAGACTGTGTTTTCTTTACATGTGCTCCACTCCCAGGTAGTGCCTTTGTGGTATGGCAGAGACAGCCTTGGGTAGCTCTAGGCTTCCATTCTTTCTACTTAGCCACCACAGAGGAGTGTGAGCCCTTAATTCCTCAGCTTAATATAAGTCTCAGGCAGGCTCTGATTGGCCAAGTTTAAATCACATGCTCATAGCTGATTATTATGGTGTTCTGATTGGCCAGGCCAGGGTCACATGCTATTTCTGGAGTAAGGTGGGTGGGCTCAGTGTGTGGGAGTGGGATGGGTGGGGAAACCCAAGGGAAATAAAGGAGCAATTTGCACAGGGTAGGATGTGCAGAGAGCCCCTGTCTTGGGGGGGGTCTGAGGCTGGCCAGATTCTCCTTGGGTCCACCACCTGAGGGGTATCAGGAGACTCAACTGGGGCAGCCGCTCAATCCATCAGCTGTGTGTCCCCCAGATGCTGGTGAATATGTTCTACGTGCTGCCCTTCTATGGCCTGGCCATCTATGCCCTCATCTTTCCTGGCTGCTCCTGGCTGCCTGACTGGACCTTGGTATTTGCTGGAGCCATTGGCCAGGTGAGGTGGGGTGGAATGGGGTGGGGTGGGCCAGTGCGTAGGGAAGAAAGTTTCTGCCTGCTCATCAATTGCTTTTGTGCTCACCCTGAGCAGGGTGATACTAGGCCCCTGACAGGCTCCACCCCCAGCTCAGTACCCCAGGATTCCCTAGTGTGGGGGAGAAAGAGCCAGACACAGGCACCCCAAACCCCATGAGGTTAGAACTGAATAGAGGGAGGTAGAGAGTCTGAGAGGGATTCCAGAGGGGACAGATTTCTTAGAAAAGGGTGCATAGGCTTTTTTTTTTTCTCTATTGTACTTTACTATTTATTTTTTACTTTGTTGCAGCATGATTGTATATTCAAAGTACAATAAAAGAAAATACTCATTGTCTATTTCTCTTCTGGATATTATTATCATTGTTATTATTATTAGTTGTTTCATTAACGATGACTGTCAAAAATAATTTTGTTGTACAGAAGAGTGCTATAAAAATCTCAGCCATCTATCAAAATTGCTAAGAACGTCTCATTTCCATCCAGCTCTTTAAAGGCAGAAGAACTACTCTTAACTTGGTTTCTTTGTTCTATTTTGCTTTGGAAGCTGTGTTCTGAGTCCGAAGGCTCTGATTACCAACGTTTAAAGTCAAGCTTTGGAGATATTTTTGCTATTTCAAAAGCTTTCTCATGCATAGGCTTTAAAAATTCTTACACACAACATTTGCCTCTTTATTCCATCTGTAATTTATTTTTTTATGTGACGTGAAGGAAGAATCTGAAAATTATATGTTTCTCCTTATGATACTCAATGATACTCAGTATCCGAGGTATTAAAGAAGTTGGACGTATCTAACTTGACAAGTTCAAGAAATTGGAAACCTTATTTCAGGAGGAGGGAAATCTTCTAACATTGTAAACCAGAAGGACTGGATTGATCTTGCTGAGCCCCCGCTATCATCCTACTCTCTGTTTTTATTTTGTGTATTACTATCTAATTATAAAGGGTTATTATTAAGGGAGAATAGTCATTCAAGCATATTCAAGGCTTTGTGTAGAAAATTTCTTTACTCCTTTTAAACATAGATTTTACTTTTTGCATAGTTTTAGGTAGCAAGCCAGTTAGGACTGTTCAGAATTTCTGAAGCAAAGAAAATTGCCATGAAGGAATGTTTTGGGTTTCATGAGGTTTCTGAACTCTAAACCCCTATACAGAAAAAAGGGTTTGGCTGGGCTTCCCTGGTGGCGCAGTGGTTGAGAGTCCGCCTGCCGATGCAGGGGAGGCGGGTTCGTGCCCCGGTCTGGGAAGATCCCACATGCCGCGGAGCGGCTGGGCCTGTGAGCCATGGCCGCTGAGCCTGCGCGTCCGGAGCCTGTGCTCCGCAACGGGAGAGGCCACAACAGTGAGAGGCCCGCGTACCTCAAAAAAAAAAAAAAAAAAAAGGGCTTGGCTAACACTGTGCTAAGAGAGTTGACCAAACTTCAATTTGACTTCCACTTGAACTAGGTTGTAGTTTGTGTCCATAAAGATGACCCCAGCCCTCATGCTGAGTCTTTGCTCAAGAAAATGTGATCCTGCCAAACCACAAAATGTACATTGTCTAACCCACCTTGCCAAACCATTTTCAGTAATTTTTCTACTTACCCCTTTTGTAATTTTCCATTTCTTTTTTTTTCAAATAAATGTTTCTTTTTTTTTTTTTTTTTTGAGCTCTGGAAAGATATTACCTTTTTTTTTGAATTTTATTTTATTTATTTTTTTATACAGTAAGTTCTTATTAGTTATCCATTTTGTACATATTAGTGTATAAATGTCAATCCCAATCTCCCAATTCATCACACACACCCCCGGGGGCATAGGCTTTGATGTATGGGTATGAGTTCTTCAGGCAGGGAAGGGCATTCCAGGAATGGTAACAGCATAAGGATATGCACAGAGGGGGACAGTGATTTAGAGTCCCATAATGTGGGTAAAGGCAGAGACAAGATAAATTGACAGGTGCTAAGGGCTTTGAACTCTGGGCTTGGGGGCTTGTGCTGAGAACAATGGGGAGCTGTAGAAGGTGTCTGAGCAGTGGAGGGCCCAGTCAGAGCTGGGGGCATGTTTCTGGGTTTCTGATGGGAAGTGATAAAGGCTGGGTCCTGGCCAAGGCAGTGGGACCAGGGGGACATCCATTAGATATATTATTATTTTATCGATTAGGGGTAGAATTGAGAGGATTTGTATCGAGGCTGCCTGGGGTGGGGAAGACCGGGAGCTGGACTCAGGGCAGAGAAATAGGGTTCAGGGTCCAGCAGACCCTGAAGATCGTTCTAGTTAGGCAGCTGGGGAGAGGCTTACAGATAGATGGACGAGGATAGACAGGACATGTGGGGACAGGGATATTTAGAGACAGATGGATTGAAGAGGGGAGACAGGTAGGTCAGCAGAGCCAGTGAGATAGAGAAGGGGATACTTTGAGCTCCCCAGGGTGGGATGCTGGTGACGCTGGGGCTTGTTCTCTCCTGGTCTGTGACATCCATCCTCCCTTTTTGGCCACCAGGCACAGTTCTCACACATGGGTGCTTCCATGCACCTGCGCACGCCCTTCACCTACCGTCTGCCTGAGGATGCCTGGGCCAGCTTCTTCGTGTGCAACCTACTGTATGCTCTGGGGCCTCACTTGCTGGCCTACCGCTGCCTGTGGAGCCCTGCCTTCTTCCTACGCCCGCTTCCTGGCCCCCCAGCCCACCATGAGAAGCAGCACTGAGGGGGCTGTGGGACTCCCCAAGATCCTGTTTACATACCCACCTGGCCCTGCCCCTGGAAGGGGGGGTTGGGTTTTTTAGAGGCAGGAGGTGTGTCTCTGGGTGCCTTCGGTCCTGGCTATGGTGATTTCAGGGTGGGATGGGGGGGGCCCAAGGTCCAGGTGTTCCAGCAGAGAAGGCCATGGCCATGCTCAGCTGTCACCTCACCCAAACTCCACACTGGCACCCTCCCGGAATTTATCCATCATCTCCCCATGGATCCTTTCAGTAAAATTCCTTTTGATGCATAAAATGTTGCTCTGAGTGTTTCAGGGGGCAGGGGCAAGGGACCCTCTCCTCCGAACCCACGAGGGCCCACTCATCACTGCCAGCATAGTCATCAGGAGCGGGAGGTGCCGGACAGCAGAAGTCTACCTCTGGTTGGTGTGCCCAGCCCCATCTTCCAGGTAGGGAAAACTGAGGCTCAAAGAGGACCAGAGACCTGCCTGAGGGCACAATCAGGAGAGAAGGGTCCAAAGTCTAAGCTCCACCAATAAATTATAATAACTAACAGTGTGGCACAGTTATTAAGCACC
This sequence comes from Globicephala melas, assembly GCF_963455315.2. NCBI lineage: Eukaryota > Metazoa > Chordata > Mammalia > Artiodactyla > Delphinidae > Globicephala > Globicephala melas. Next base: position 160,419,794 of record NC_083316.1, on the reverse strand, counting down.
TACCATATACCAGGCCAATGGCTAACCTCACATGCTACATGCTGGATCTCACCGCATATTACAGATGGGGAAACTGAGCCTGCAGGAGGTGAATGTCCTGGTCCCAAGTCACGCCTCCTGGATGCAGCTGAGTTAGGCAACGAGCCCCAGCCCCTTCAACCACAGACCCCATAAACCTGCCTCTGCTGTCTGACGGGCTTATATTTGGGGGAAACTGAAGCTGGGGAGGCAGCCAAGAAGCTGGGAGAAGGGCTCATTGCCTCCTGGTTTGATTTTTGAACTTGAGTGCAGGTTCAGGTTCAGGGGTAACTCCTGCCCAAACCACTCTGGGTCAGGGGGTTGATCCCCCTGCTCCCTGCCCTTACCAACACTTATTAGGCACCTATGTCTAGCCATTAGATCTTCACAAAAGACCCAGCACTCCATATCTCAGATGTGGAAACTGAGGCATAGAGTGAGGGGCAGAGTCCCTCTGCAGAGTGTATGATTGTTGTAGGGCCCGCATCCCGCAGAGTGAGCACCCTTTGGCTGCTGGGGCCCAGGACCCTTTGATGGTCACCCAGTGACAGATGGGAAAACTGAGGCGTGCAAGCCAAGCCCCTTTCCCAGGTTACTCAGCTCCCCTGCCCACGCAGGGCATCATCAGGCTCCCCCCTCCTCCATTTTAAAGAGCGTTAAACTGAGACCCAGAAAGTTTCCTCCGGTGGCCCAAAGTCAGCCAGCAGGGAGGCTGGTACCTGGCTCTGAACTCACTGTTCAGGGCAGTCCTTCCTCCGTCTGTGCCCATCATCACCTCTCCCCCAGCAGGCGCCACCACGTCCCCTTTAACGCCCCCCCCCCCCGTCCACCTCCCTCCTCCCCTTGCAGGCAGACGCCGGGATTGCGCCGCCTGCAGGGACCTGCCCAGTCCTTCCTGCGTGTGCAGGGAGCGCAGTCCCGGCACATAGGGGCCGCTGGTCGGGGGCCGCACCGGCAGAATGGTGAGTGGGGCTGTGGGTTCGGTAGGTCCTTCTCTGGGATTCTGTCTCTGTGTCTCTGATCTACCTCCCTCAGTGTTTCTCTCTTCAGTCCCTCTCTCCTTCTCATCTCTCCCATCTCTCTGTCTCTCACCTGTATCTCTTTCCCTCCCACTCTCTCCCTCTCTGCTTCTCCTTCTCTTATTCTATGTCTCTCCCTACTTTTCTCTCCCTTTTTTGGGGGGGGGTCCCTTTACTCTCCCTCTCTCTGAGTCTCTCTGTCTTTCCCTACCCCCCCATCTCCCTCTATCTTTGTGTCTCTTTCCCTGTTGCTCTCTCTCCTTTCTCTCTTTCAGTCTCTGTCTCTCCCTCTCTATCTCTGTCTCTCTCCATCTTTCCTTACTCTTCTCCGAGTCTCCCTCTGGCACTCTCTTCTCTCTCTCCCTTTGTATCTCTGTCCCTCTCCATCTTTCCTTCCTCTGTCTGTGACACTTTCCTTCTGTCTCCATCTCTCCCTGCCCTTCTCTCTGTCTCAGTCTCTTTCCCCGTTCTCGCCTTCTTTCTGTGTGTCTCCCCCTCTCTGCCTCTACCACCCCCACCTGCACGGGTTTGCTGCAGTCTCCTGGCGCACTGATAACCTTGCTGCTGCCGCTGCTCCAGCCCCTCCTCCCTCCTCCCTCCTCACTCCTCCCCAATCCTTGGCCTGGGCCAGAAAAGAAAGAGAGAAAGGTGCGGAGTTCCGAGGCTCTGGTGTTGGGGTCAGGGGGTCAGGTGGGTTGCCCGTGCAGAACTAAGGGAGAGTGAGTCCAGGGGCGTGCGCTTTGCCCAAGGGCAAGTGTGTGAGATCCTGGGAGAGTGGGAGGGTCTGTGGGTGGGAGGGTCTGCTAGCCTTCTCCTTGGGGGAATCCTCTGGGATCCTGGCTGGGCTGGGGACCTGGGCATGTAAGAAGTCCTCGCCGCGGGAAAGGAAGGCCAGGGAGTTAGTCTTCTGAAAGACAAAGGCCAGGAGGCTGCACTGAGCGCACTGTGCCCCCAGGTGTGTGCTCCGGCGGCGGCCCTCGGTCGCGGGGCGCTCTGGGCAGCTGCATGGGGAGTCCTGCTGCTCACCGGCGCCGCGGAAGCGGAGCACGGCCGGAAGAAGGTCGTGCACGTGCTGGGTGAGTCAGGGCCGTGGAAGCGGATCTTGCCCCGCAGAAGCCGTGGCCAAGTAGGATCACCAGGGTGCATGGAGCGGGGAGGACGGAGGGTGCTGGGCGGTCCTGATGGCCACAGTCCCCGCCCCCTCCCTAGTCCCCTTACGGAGCCCCTTTACCCTTCTGATCTCCTGATCCGCACCCAAGTTTTCTTCCCACATCCCTTTCCCTGGGTCCCCCTCCCCAGGTTCCCCTGCCCCGCCCCTAGAACCTCTTCTTAATCCTCTTTGGTTGCCCATAGAAGGGGAGTCGGGCTCGGTGGTGGTGCAGACAGCGCCGGGACAGGTGGTCAGCCACCGGGGTGGCACCATCGTCTTGCCCTGCCGCTACCACTACGAGGCAGCCGCCCACGGCCACGACAGCGTCCGCCTCAAGTGGACCAAGGTGGTGGACCCGCTGGCCTTTGCCGATGTCTTCGTGGCACTGGGTGCCCAGCACCGGGCCTTCGGCAGCTACCGCGGGCGGGCTGAGCTGCAGGGCGATGGGCCCGGGGATGCCTCCCTGGTTCTCCGAAACGTCACGCTGCAGGATTATGGGCGCTATGAGTGCGAGGTCACCAACGAGCTGGAGGATGACACTGGCATGGTCAAGCTGGACCTGGAAGGTGACTAGCCTGTGGGCAGGATGAGGCTCATTTCTAAGGGAGAAAAGAGGAGGGTATTGCAAAGGACAGAAATCAAATCAAGTTGGCCTGAAGGAATTCAGCGGCTTGGTGGGGTAGGATAATGGTTCTGATCTGGGATGATTTTGCTACCTGGGGATATTGGCAAGATCTAGAAGTAGGTTGTGGTGATATAGTGGGTAGAGACCAGGGATGCTGTAAACAGCCCACAACACACAGGACAGTCTCCCCACAGCAAAGAATAATCCAGTCCAAAATGTCAATAGTGAAGACGCCGGGAAACCCTTTGGTAGGATCCAGGCACAGTGAGATCCAGGCATTCACATCATGTCAGAAATCCTTCCTTCAGCTCTGTTTCCCTGGGTGGGCTCTCCTTGGACAAGTTTCCCCTGATGGAACCAAAAAGTAGTGCCAGGCTTCCACCCTCCCAGCTTGGCAATTGATTTCCTAGGAGTGCTAGCTAGAGTTCCAGAGTTGTCCTTCATTGGCCCAGCTTGAGTCATTTGCCTATCCATGGGCCAATCACTGTGCCTGGGAGATGGGATGCTCTGATTGGCTGACTGTGGAGCTGGGAAGTAGGGTTTCTCTCTGAAGAATTCCCTCCCATGTGGTTTGCCTTCTTCACTCCACCTCAGAAGATGCTAGAGAGATTTCAGAGCCCTCACTGCTAAACTTCCCAACAATAGCGAAAAACAACAATAACTGAAGCAGCTCTCCTTTATTGGGTGTTTTCTATGTGCCAGGAGCTTGACTGAAGAGCTCTCTGAGCTTTCATTTAATTTTCCTCAAAACCCTGAGGGAGATGGTATTACTCACAGAGGGGCAACTGGCTCAGAGAGGTTAGAGCCTTGACCAGGGCACATACCAGTGAGTGGCAGAGCCAGGACTGGAACTCTAGTCTGTCAGGCTCCAGCTCTTCTCTCTGGCTGCTGTTTGATCCTTCCTGCATCTGCTGAGAGAAGCATCTGCACCTGCACCCCCAAGGTCCAGCCCACAAACACAGACACACAGAACGCTAGTGAGCGGAGACGACTGTGATTCTGATAAGGGACGAGTTATAAGAACTGAAGGTAGAAGGGAAACCAATGGGAATTGTCCTGGACAATGCTGGAGATCAAAGAGGTCTTTGCCCCGGGTCAAACTTTCGTGGGCTCCCAGTGTGAGGGAGTCAGTTTTGTGGGCTCAGGATTTGACAAGAAGGAAGGTCCCAATGCTGGAAGAATGTCAGAAGCACGTAGAACTGAATGGAGGAGGGTTGTGGGAGCTGGGTTTTGAAGGATGCATAGTAGTTCGACAGGTGGAAAGGTGGAAAGAACATGAACAAAGGTCTCCAGTGGTGGAAAGGAGGTGGACATGATTAAGTATGTCAAGGGGGAGGGTCAAGTGAATCGTAAGCTTAAGGCACAGCGAGTATGAGGGGTGTGAACTGGGGAAAGGCATGGTCAGCTCTGAGGCCATAGTGAGGGATGGCCTGAAAGGTCTAGGTTGAAGAGTCACACGGCACCACAGATGTCAGGTAGGTGGGTGAGAGTTGGGGGGTCCGAGCTGACCCTCGTGTATCCTCTCAGGCGTAGTCTTCCCTTACCACCCGCGTGGAGGCCGCTACAAGCTGACCTTCACGGAGGCGCAACGCGCGTGCGCTGAACAGGACGGCATCTTGGCGTCGGCTGAGCAGCTGCACGCGGCCTGGCGCGACGGCCTGGACTGGTGCAACGCGGGTTGGCTGCGCGACGGCTCGGTGCAGTACCCGGTGAGCCAGCCCCGGGAGCCCTGCGGCGGCCTGGGCGGGGCCGGGAGCGCCGGGGCTGGCGGCGGAGCCTCGGGGGGTGTGCGCAACTACGGCTACCGCCAGAACGCCGAGGAACTCTACGACGCCTTCTGCTTCACATCCAACCTCCCGGGTGCGTAGGCTCCACCCCTGGGAGGATGGTCCTGCCCTCCGCTGGCCCGGGCCCCGCCCCGCGTATGAGACCCCACCCACACACAGGTACCCCTCCCTCTCAGAGTCTTTACCACTCCGCCCAGGTCTCCCTCCCTGTCCTTCCTCTCCACACCCGCCCTCGGGGGTCCGAACCAGGAGATCCCTTCCCTAGTACTGCCTAGGCACGGCAATCAAACATCGCCTGGCACCAGCACTGCTCTAGCCGAGGCTGTGGTCCCGGGCTTCAGGGGAGGGGGTGTATCTGAGCCCTGAGGCTGAGGTCCTAGGCTGCAAGCGGGAGGGTGTCCTGAATCCCGAGGAAGCCGGGTCCCAAGAGCGGCCCTAACCACTCCTCCCCACCCCCCTGCAGGCCGCGTGTTCTTCCTGAAGCCGCTGCGGCCCGTGCCCTTCGCGGGAGCAGCGCGCGCCTGCGCGGCGCGCGGAGCGGCCGTGGCCAAGGTGGGGCAGTTGTTCGCTGCGTGGAAGCTGCAGCTGCTGGACCGCTGCACCGCAGGCTGGCTGGCGGACGGGAGCGCACGCTACCCCATCGTGAACCCGCGCGCGCGCTGCGGCGGCCGCCGGCCAGGTGTGCGCAGCCTCGGCTTTCCTGACGCCACGCGCCGCCTCTTCGGCGTCTATTGCTACCGCGCGCCTGGTGCACCGGACCCCGCACCTGGTGGCTGGGGCTGGGGCTGGGCCGGAGGCGGCGGGTGGGCTGGAGGTGCGCGAGACCCCGCCGCCTGGACCCCGCTGCGCGTCTAGGCCCGGGCCGTGGACCACTGGGGCGCTTGGCGGCTGGCCGAGTGCCCTACGGCCACTTGGAGATGGACCACACCCCTGGAGACTGGCCATGCACCCTGCGGTGCCCTGCAAGTTGACCAGGCCTCCTGCGGTCCTTAAACCCTGGCCACACCCTCTGAGGTCCCCAGAGTCTGGCCAGTCCCGGAAGCCAAGTCCCCTGGAGTCCCCTGGAAATCGACCAAGCCCCGCCTCTCCTGGACAGTGGATTCCTCTCCTCTCCCAACTTTCTCCAGGAGACAGGGCACACCCTCTGAGAACCACTGGAGACCAACAGAACCCGAGGTCTCCTGAACACTGGAAACGTCTCGCGAGGTCTTCTGGAACTACCCCCAAGGTCGCCTGGAGGCTGGACCCCCGGGATTATCAGGAGACTGGGCACACGTCCTATGCATCTCCCTGGAGACTGAAGACTGGTCCCCTAAGGTCACCGGGACACTGAACCCTCCTCCCTATCACCTGTAGAGAAACCAGAAACCTCAGAGTTCGTCAGTTGACCATGCCACCATGGTCACATGAAGACTGTGGGCTCCTGTCCTCTCCTCTAGGGTGACCTGGAGATTGGTTACTCCCATTCTCCCCCCTTCTCCCACGAGTCCCCCAGTTTCCATAGTAACAGGTCGTGTCCCCAGGTCACTGTGGAGAACAGCTCCACCCCTCCAGTTTCAGGGGACACCACCCTTGTCTGTCACTGTTAAGACAGATTGACACGCCCCAGCTGGCTCGCATTACTGGCAGCCGTGGCCCATCCCTTAGGTATCTCTCTGAGGGAGGAAATTCGTCTTCACCGGACGGCCCCTTTCCTGGCTGTCGCCTAAGAGACCATCTCCCAGGCCCAGAGACCCATAAAATCTATGTCATTCACTACAGAGAGAAGCTGCCCCACTTCCCATTGTTACCAAGGCGACCAGCCCAGCTTCTACCTGTCACCTAGAGTCACACAGCCCTTCCTTCATCAGTCACACCCATGGAGTTAGTACCTCCCTCCTCCAGCTGTAACCATGGACACCGCACGTTTACCATCTCACCCACATTCACCCAGAGACCTACAACTTCACTCCCACTGTCCTCACCCTGACCAACAGCCATGGAGACCACCCCCTCCCCTAACTGTCCTGAGAGTGACCCAACATTCGGTTCTCCAGCTCTCACCATGGAAACAGGATGCTCCTTTCCGCGGGGTGCCCCAGCTCCTTGCTACCCTCCAAGCTCCGCCCCCAAGCGGTTTGGACCCACCCCTCCGCCCCCGGCAGCTGTTGCCATGGAGACCACACTCCGGTGTCTGAGGTAACAGAACACCTGTCCCCCTAGGCTTTCCCTTGTCGGTAGGGCCCGCCCCTCCAAACTGTCACCATAGAGACTGTCAACGTCGTCCCCAGGACAACTGACTTCCCAGTTCTCAGGAACTTCTTACCATGGGCCCGAACTGTGTGCCCCATAGGGCTTAATGGCTGCCCCTTCACCAGATGGGCCCAGCTCCAGGCAGCATCTCAGACCCAGGTGGACTTCTGGAGCTGCTGGATATCCTCCGTTTGCACGCTAACTATAACCCAGACAACAGCTGTTCACGAGACACCCTTGCAGCACCCAGATGAACAAACTGAGGCTCTGGCGTGCCCCTACCCTTTGTGCTATGCAAGCAGTAGGCTCCCGCTTCCTCTCTGAGACCACATCCCCATTCTCACTGAGTTCCTCTCTCCTTTTCTAACCTCCCTCCCCCCACATTTTCCTTCTTAGAGGTCCAGGAGAGGTTGAATTGTCTTTAAACCTCAAAATCCTCTCTGAGCTCCATGTTCTAAAGGGTAATTTGTGCTAAGAAGTCAGGACCCAAACTCCCCAGTGTTAACAGCTAGCTCAGGGAGACTGTCCATGAACAAGGCCACCCCAGCTTTTGGAGACCCCAGTTTCGAGGTCTTGCCTGGAGTGGCACTGGGGTCCCTCCTGGAGCCCTCCATATTGTCACATCCATCTCCAGGAAACCCATCTGTGGGTTTTGGAACCAGGTGTGCCTGGGTTCGAATCCTGCCTCTATGACCAAGTGACAAAACCCCTGATCCTATTTCCTCCTCTGTATCAAGGCTGTTCTAAGATCCCAGTGAGTACAAAGTGTACAGCAGGGGCTCAATAAATTTTTTTTTTTGATGAATGAGAAAATGAGACAGCTCGTGGGTAGTTACTTCAAAAATGCACTTTGGTGGACAAAATGTTTTTCAGCTGGGGGTGCTTGGTGATGATTCAGTTGGGAAGCGTCTCCTCTCATTCCTCAGGACCATTCCCTATCCCCAATCTCTCTCCCGTCCCTTCCCCCCCCCATCGTTGTTCCCTCACTCTGTCTCTCGAGCCACCTCCCATGGGTCTGGCCCTTCTCAGCCGTGTCCTAATTGGGTCACTAACCAATCCAGCGATTCCTCTCAGTCCCCTGGGAATGAAGTGTGTGAAACTGGGTGTTGAGTTCCTGCATCAGGAAGGCAGAGAAGTTGCAAATTTTCCCTGGGGTGGGTGTGGAGGTGCGGGAAGGGAGAGTGTGGGCCGAGGAGTATTGAAAGTTTCGTTTCGGGCATACAAAGAAAGGGAGAAGAGGAAAAAAGTGTAAATGTCTGATATGGTTGTAGAAGTGGGGTGGTCGTTAACTGCTCATGCTTCAATGTCAGATGGGACAGAACTCCTAGAGATTCCAACCACTCATCTGAAGCCAGGGTCCAGTCCCTTGGTTAGGCTGCCTTGGGCTCCAGCTGTGCCTTAGCTTCCTTGACTAGAGGAATGGTAGGGGCATTTTTCTGGAGATGAGTGCATGAGATTTATTTCATCCCGCCTTTTCCCTGCTGACATCCTTTCTCCCTTCCATGGGTTCCAGCATCCTGATTTTGCCTCGGGTATGTAAGTTTCCCTCCTCTCATTCTGTGAGTCAGAGGGGCTGACTCCACTGGGCAATGAGGGCTGTGGCTCATCTTCCTGGGCAACCCTAATTGGTCCAGGGGTAGACATGGACCCATGCAGACCAATGAGACTGCCTGGGATTTTGATGGACCAATAGGACCAAGGGAACCCTCTTTCTGCTGGGTCTCTGCATTGTTGGATTGCAGGTCTTTGAGGGTCCACCTGGAGGAGACCTGAGGATGGCAACCAGGGTAGAGCCACTCCTGAAGCTAGTTATTCAGAAAAATGTCTCACTCCTGTCTTCCAGCACCCAGTGCACTTCTCAGAGACATCTAAAATTTCTTACATGTCCTTCAAAAGATGTTTTATATTCATTCAATCAAACATGCATATATTGTTTTCCCCCCATTTCTACACAAATGAAAATATGCAACATATATTTTTTATGTTGTAAAACTTCACATAATATGAAATTCACCATTGTAAACATTTTAAAGTCTTCAATTTAGTGGCATTTAGTACATTCCCAGTGTTGTTCAACCATCACCCCTATCATTTTCATCACCCCAAAGAAAATCTCCTACTCATTAAGCAATCACTCTCCATTCCTCCCTCCCCACTCCATGCCCTGAAAACTGTTCATCTACTTCCCATCTCTGTGGATTTGCCTCGTCTTGATATTTTGTATAAGTGGAATCCTACAGTATGTGTCCTTTTGTGTCTAGCTTCTTTCATTCAGTATAATATTTATGGCTGAATAATGTTCATATATATGTATATATATCACATTTTCTTTTATCAGTTAATGGACATTTGGGTTGTTTCCACCTTTTGGCTATTGTGAATAATGCTGCTATGAACATTTGTGTGCCATATATACTTTATTTTATAAATTTATTTATTTATTTTTGGCTGCATTGGGTCTTCGTTGCTGCGCTCGGGTTTTTCTCTAGTTGTGGTGAGCGGGGGCTATTCTTGTTGCGGTGCGCGGGCTTCTCATTGCGGTGGCTTCTCTTGTTGGGGAGCGTGGGCTCTAGGTGCACGGGCTTCAGTAGTTGTGGCTTGCGGTCTCTAGAGCGCAGGCTCAGTAGTTGTGGCGCACAGGCTTAGTTGCTCCGTGGCATGCGAGATCTTCCCAGACCAGGGCTCGAACCCGTGTCTCCTGCATTGGCAGGTGGATTCTCAACCACTGCGCCACCAGGGAAACCCTCATATACACTTTTGAAGTAACTCTTATTTAACAATATATTTGGGGACTGGTTTCCTTCAGCATGTAAAAATCCGCCCCCTTCCCCCACCAGCATTCTTTTTTTTTTTTTTTTTTGCGGTACATGGGCCTCTCACTGTTGTGGCCTCTCCCGTTGCGGAGCACAGGCTCCGGACGCGCAGGCTCAGCGGCCATGGCTCACGGGCCTAGCCGCTCCACGGCATGTGGGATCCTCCCGGACCAGGGCACGAACCCGTGTTCCCTGCATCGGCAGGCGGACTCTCAACCACTGCGCCACCAGGGAAGCCCAACCAGCATTCTTTTGAAGTTTGGCAAAGTAGTCCCTGTTTGGATGCACCATAATCTTTGTAATCAGTCTCCTAATGGTGGACATTTACATTGTTTCCCATATTTTGCTGTTAGTAATAAGTACCATGGTCATCACATAAGTGCAAGTATAACTGGAGGATGATAGCAGGAATTGTTTGATCAAGGCGTCAAAACTTGCTGGCCGTTTTGTTAGTGATCTCCAACTCTTCTTAGAGGTGGGGCCAATTTATAGCCCATCAGTAACAGATGTACCTACCTATTTCCATATGTCCTCAGTAGCATCATGTGTTATCACTTGTTACCTTAGCCAACCTGATAGGTGAAAAATAATAACTCATTGTGGTTGTCACTTGCAATTCACCTGTTCTATGAAGCTGACTATCCTCCACTTTGACTTTAGATGCAGGAAGTTGAGTAAATCATAAATTATTCTCAGTTCAGGTACATTGTCATCATTGAAATATGCAAGGCCCCTCTCTTGTGAGATTTATTCGTTTATTCCCTTTTATTTATATGTCCTTATTTGTGTATCTTGGTGATCTGAAAATTGTGTATTATTTTGTTGAGCATATGTTGTAGTTTAAGAGCCATCTGTCCTTTTCTTTGAGCTTTTTGTTCATATCCTGTGCCCATTTGGCTATTGGATTATTGGGGTTTTTCGTATTGATTTGTAGGAGCTCTTCATATATTAAGGCAAAATTCCTTTATCTCTGATTTGAAGGATTGTTTCCAAGCTTGGCATTCACCTTTTGTCCTTGTTTATGTTGCCACTATTGTTTTAGAATAAAACCCAAACTTCTCATTACAGCCCATATTGCCCTGAGTGATCCATCCTCTGCCTCTCTGACCTCATCTCCCTCCACTGTCTACCTCTGTCACTCCGCTCCAGCCGCTATGGACTCTTTGCTGTTTCTCAAATGAACCATGTTCCCTTCTGCAAGAAGATTTTCACTTTTACTCTTCCCTCTGCCTGAAACTCTCTTCCTTTCTTCCCTTCTTTGTCTAGTTAATGCTATTCATCCTTTAGATTCCATTCGCCTCCTCTAAGAAGTCTCCCCTGACCACCTCCCAGGGGTCACATCTGTTCTGTCCACCACTATCTCCCCAGCAACCAGCACAGTACACGGCATATAACAGCTGCCCAGTAAGTCCTTGTTGAGTAAATGAATGAAGGAAGGTGTCAGGAGGCAGGTTGAACTGTTAAAAAATTTTATTAAAATGTCCAAGGAGTACATTAATGTCCATAGTGTCAGATACCACAGACCCACGGAACACGGCAGCTGACAGCATAACCAACAGAATCCAAAGCTGTTCACGCGCACACACACTCACACGCATGCCACACATGCGGCACACGCAAACACACACGCACATCTCAAAGGGAAAGACCAAGAGACAAACCACCCACCTTAGAAAATATCAGAGCCCCCTCCCACCATGGAGCTGGGGTGGGGGCAGGGCGAGGGGCTGAGGTGGTCAAGGGTAAGGAGCATAAACCAAGACACCCCCAAAAAAGTTGCATCCCCAGAGCCCCCCACTCCAAACAAAGGAAAATTCTTTTGTGACATGGATGACTGAAGATGTGTTATTGTTTTTATATTTCTTAAACCAAGAGGAATTATCAAACCTAGAAGGCAAACCTATATCCCTGGGTTTTCTCAACAATAACCATAACATGGGACAGTGGATAATGTCTATAGCAGGGGACACTAAAGACCATGGTCAAGGATGCAGGTCTAGTTTGCACTTCTCAATCTTTTCCTAAATCTTCCTGTGTGTTAGAGCATGATTATGGTTCAATTCCTTCCCCCCAGAATAGAGAGCAGGGTTAGGAGTCAGCCAGAGGCAGGACCGAATCCTTATTCCTGTCTTGCAAGCCAGTGCCTTTCTCTTATCTGAGCCTCAGTTTTGTCTTGTGTAAAATGGGAAAGTAATGGTTCCTAAGTCACTGGGCTGTTGAGAAGATTCATGGAGGCAGTGTAAGTCCTTAGCATGGTACCTACTCCATAGTTGTCAATTATGATTAGTACTTCCCAGGAGGAATATAGGCTAAGCCAACACATTTCTTTCTCTACTGAACCCTTAGATGGACTGTATATTTGCTTATTTTTCTTTCCTGCAGAGGGCCATTCTCCACTGTGGTTTTTAACACTAATCCACAGATGTTACCCAGACTAGAGAGGTTGAGAGTTGACAAAGGATGTGGAGGAAAAGCTGTGGCTCTTTCCGCCAGAGATCAGGAAGCTGAATCCCGACTTCCGGCTTGGGGAAAGTTTTTACAGGTTTCAGATTCTGGGGAGGAAGGCAAGGTGAGTTCTTTACTGCTTAAAAAATTAAAAAACTAAGAGAAAAATGTGTGTGTGTGTGTGTGTTTCATCTCTCTACATGACCGCAGGTAGATGTCACTACTTCAAGTTTTAAGCATTTCTAGTCCACCAGGCGATGAATGGAGGAGACAGGAATAGAGTAGGGGTAGGGGTGGGACCCATGGCAGGGGCATTACCAATGTCTGCTTGAGGGATGGATATGGGCAACGAGCTAGAAAACTTGGCACCTCCTTGGCCCAGGAAGGAGGTTCTTTGTCTCCCTGAGAGATGGAGGGGGAAGAAATCTGGGTTCGTTGAGCCCTAAACATCCTCTCATCTGTGTGTGTGTGTGTGTGTGTGTGTGTGTGTGTGTGTATAAAATTCACCACACATGCAGAACCACCAAATCTCAGCACTGGACTAGACCTGAGAGGGCAAGCAATACAGCTTCCCCTCATTGCCCACAAATTCCTCTGACTATTCTGACCCCTAACTCTGAGGGCACGGAGGGATGCTGTTCTAAAAACATTCCTAAAATTCAATACATAGGAATTCCACACTCAGTTCATCCACTAAGACTAAGGACTGACTTAGGCTGAAGTCCAAGGTGAAGGAAGAGCTGTCATCAAGTTCAAGCCGTGTGCGTCCATGTAATTTTCTACTCCCAAAGCCAGTGACCTTCACTATAGGCTTCAGCCTGCATTTAGGACATCTGACAGTTTACTAAATCTGAACCTCTGGTGGTAAAAGCAATTCCTTAGTGCGAATCCAAACACACATTCTTGCACCCTTATCACAGCCTTATTTCCACAACTGGCAGTCAGCCTTGCCAACAAAAGACTAAACCAGTGCAAAGAATAATCTTTGCCGATTGTGCTTCCCTCCACTGAGAGATGCGCCCAGAGTTCAGCCTGACTAGAACTGACTTTTCAGACACATGGCTACACCTGCCAAGAGGACCTTGTATATGTAAGAAAAAGGAGAGAGGAGCTTTTTACAAATGGTTATGTATGGGGGTATGCGGTTTGGGACTCAGGGGCTTCCGGACCCTCTTGTTTCTCTCTGGGCTCTGCCTCCCCAGGTGAAGGCTCCAGGGCAGGTGTGGGAAGGGGATTGTGCTTTCTTTTGCCTGGTTCTTCAGCAGAAATTCCCTTCTTCCTTCTCCCAGTCCTCTGCTGGGTGTTTCTTGTGTTTTCTGCGCTCCTTGCGCGATTTGTGGTGGTGATGCTGGTGGTGGTGTTGGTGGTGGTGATGGTGTCGCCGCATCCGATGGGATCGTCTGGCTGCGGGGAAGTGAGGGACGACAGGGACGTGGCAAAAGCTGATGAGAGGTGGGTGGCCTGATGGAACAGGCTTCCTCGGGGGAGGGGGAAATGGAGGGAACACCAGGCAAGCTAGTAAGTTCTCACTTATCTGCAAGGCCATATTATCAGGCAGACATTCAACCAGATCAATGTGTGTAGTCATGAGATGCTTAATTGGAGACTACAAGTAGCTGGAAACTTTTGTTGGGGTGTCTGGCAGAAGCCACTTACGTTTGGTGCAGACAATTTGGGGCCGGTCCCATTTGCCATTGCTCCGGCATCGGATGATGGCCACATGGTGCTGGGCAAATCCTTCGTCGCACTGGTAGCGTACAGTGGCGTGGACATTATACTTGGCCTTGCGGGCACCGATGGGCAAGGCGTTCTCCACTGCTGGAGGGGGACCACACAGCACTGGGGACAGAGGAACCTCCAGTTAAAGAAGTGTATGGGACTGGGGCTGAACTGGTTTCATCTCTTGTTGAGATGAACCCTCAACAGGTCCCACCTTTTGCCCAGCTGTGACCTCAAAGGGCTAGAAGTGAATGTCTCCTCCACCCAAACCAGGAGATGCTGAGGGACACATCCTCCTGGACACATCCCACCCCCTAATTCTTGTGCATGATGGGAATGAAGGAGATGGGAGGCAAGAATAATCTGAGCAAATGAATGGAAAAAAGGATATGAAAATTGGCAAAGAAACAGAAGCAAGGATGAAGAAAAGTATAAGAAAGGTGGACTTGAGAATATACCTATACATATATATGTTTCCTTAATATGTAAAGAGCTCTTACAAATCAATAAGACCAATGAACTGATAGAAAATTAGGCAAAGGAAATGAACTGGTAGGTCACAGGAAATCAAATACATATAAACAGCTTATCAACATATGAAGAGCTGGTTATTCTCATCCTCGAAGACGTGCAAACTATGATGACAATGAGATACTGTTTTTCAGGACTTAGATGAACAAAGAACAAAAAGTTTGGTAACACAGAGTTGGCAAGGGTGGGGGAAAAACGGGTACCCTCACATAGTTCTAAAGAGTGAAAACTGGGCTGGACTGACTCCTACATTTACAAACTTAAATAAAACAACGAACCAGTGACCGGCAGGAGGGAAGGTTGGGGGAGAAGGGGTGGGAGGGAGAGTAGCAGCATACCTGTGCCCTTCTTACAGACATAGGGGAGGTTGTAGTTGCAGGGGACATCATTCCAGTGCCCACTCTCATGTGACACCATCACCACACAGTCCTCCCCACCCGCGAAGAAATTGTCGGGCTGGTTCTCCCTCCAGTTCTCATATTGCTGTAAGAATGGGGAGCAGGGGGTGCTCAGGGGACATGCAGCCTGTCCCAGGCTCTGGCACTGGTACTGTGGGATTCCCCTGGCCAGACCACTCAAACTCTTAGGGACTCAGTGTTTCCATCTCTACAATGAGCACTGTTCTGCCTGCCCTGAGGGTGGCTGCCACTACAGTCCAAGTCAACCCTCCTCTAGCTGCGAGGCTGTGGTGCCCTCTTCCCTGGTCCTCCTGCCCCAGCTCACTCCCTGACAGTCTGTTTTCCATATGGGTCACTCATTGTTAGATAAATAGTTGAACAAAAAGGTGACCTCAGACTGGAAGTCCAGGAGAGCTTCCCTGAGGAGGCAACAGGAGAGCTGAAGGAAGACTCAAGGATAAGAACAACGCAGGCAGGGAACAGAGTTCTAAGCAGAGGGAATAGCTAATGCAAAGGCCCTGAGGCAGGACTGAGCTTGTCCTGTCTGAGGAACAGAACAGAGGCCAGGAGGGCGGGGCTGCTTGATCCAGTTCAAGTGTAGTCAGAGAGTGGGCCGGGGCCAGTTCTCATGGCAGAGGAGAGGAGGTGGATTTCTTTTCTAATTGTGGTGAAAAAGATATAATATAAGATTTACTAAAGTGAAGTCAAAGGGCCGGGTCATTGCAGCTTACCCAGAACTCTCCATTCTAGGCAGGGCCCAAGTCAACAGTCTGACGGCAGGGACCCAGGCCCCCAGGCTGCCACCACTCACCAGCCCCGTGTTGTCCGTCCACTGGAAATCCCTCTCCACGATCCTGTCGTTTAGGCCGATCCACGTGTTTTCACGCCCAAAACCTGTGGGGTGTGGGGTGTCGTGAGGGCTGGGTACTTGCACCTCCCCCAGCCTAGGTTGCTGGCTGGAGGCCAGGTGGGGGGTGTGGGAGGGGAGACTCAGCCCCCTCCCCAGCCTGAAGGTGGGCTGGAAGGGGAAGTGGATGAAGATGAGAATGGAGGGGGGGTACCCAGAGCCCCTCCCCCAGTTTTGGGTTTGAGCTGGAGGGGAGGACCCCAGCCCCTCTGCCAGCCTGGGGGGCATGGGCTGGAGGCCACATCCCCCCATTTCCTAGCAGGCTGAGGCTCTGGCTGGCCTCATACTTGGGGAGTGGGGTTGGGGCATGGAAAGGGCTGGAATTAGGCTCCTGGCCTTGTCACAATTTGTGGCTTAAACAAAAGGCCAGAGAAAACGATAAAAACAAGTCGGATCTTTGCAGAAGTGAGAGAGCAGGGGCTAAGAGAGCCAGCGAGCAAGGCTGACAGGGCAGGCAGGTGAATCTAAATGAGCCATTCAGTCACTGAGGAGGAAGCAGCTGGATGCATCTGTGTTTGATTACATAGAGGAAAAAAGCCAGTGAACCAGGGAATGAACAAATTAAAGAATTAACAGGGGATGGGATGGGGAAAATGTGAATAAATAAATGGATGAAAAAGGGTAGAAGGAATAATGAGTAAATCAATAAATGCTGGATTTAATTTATGGGACACCCCTCTTTCTCTAAATCTCTGCTCCTCCCTCATTTCATCCCCCGCACCACAGATGCTTCTCCATCAACCTCTGTCCCCTGGCCCTGTTTTAACTGTCATCAGTGCCCTGAGAACCAGCTAAATTTTAGGATAGACTTATTTAATTAGATATTTACTTGTTTGACTATATCCTCTTCAAGAACGTCACTCCCTAAGGACAGGACAATGTGTGTCTCTGTGCCTGGAACAGTGCCTGGCACATAGCAGGTGCTCAGTAAGTAGTCAGAGAATGAATGAAGTGAATGAATGAACTGACAAGTGAATAAATAGACACTTGAATTAATAAGTGGTCAGGGCTTGCATTAATGAACATAGCTTCAGAAAGGTAGCATCTTCAGGACCCGGGGGGGATCCCCTGACAAAGGGACTGTAAAGGCCACCCCTGCCCACCCCAGAGTCCCTACTGTTGATGAAGCCGTGTTCTTCGGATGAGTGGATGCTGGTCAGGTGGCCGGCTCGACGGCGGCAGTCCCTCTCGGCATCCTCCCATGCCCGCCGATGGGCGAAGTAGCGGTAGCAGTGGCCCTGAAACTTGTGCCAGCCATGGTCACAGCCTTCTGTGTCTGGGAGGTGGAAAGGGAGCATGAAGGGGGCTGGCCTCAAGCCGAGGCCTGCCTTGCCAGCCGTGAGCACAGCAGCCCACCAGAGAGAGGGCCCAATCCAAGGTCACTGTGGGGCTAAATCAACCCTCTCCCTGGGCCCATCCCCCAGCCCCCACTCTGTCCCCCCACCTTTTCACCTCCCTCCTCCCATATTCACTTCTTTTCTCTGTTGCAGGAAGAGATTCAACTGGAAGACCATTACACCCATTCTCTCTTATCCCAACTCTAATATCTCATTCTCTGATCTGGCCGCATCCTGGGACCTCAGGAAATGGTCTCAGGAAGGCCTAAAATTTCCCTCCTGGGAAAAAACTCAAATAGACATTTCTCCCAAAAAGATATACAAATGGCCTACAAGCACATGAAAAGATGCTCAACAACGTGAATCATTAGGAAAAACAAATCAGAATCACAATGGGATACCACCTCATACCCACTAGGATGGCTATAATTTTTTTTAAAAGGAAAATAATAAGCGCTGGCAAGGATATGGAGAAATTGGAACCATCTTGCGTTGCTGGGGGGAATGTAAAATGGTGTAGCCCCTGTGGAAAACAGTCTGGCAGCTTCTCAAAAAGTTAAACACAGAATTACCATATGACCCAGCCGTTCTATTCCTGGGTACACCAAAAAGAATGGGGGGAAAATCAAAAAGAATGGAAAACAGGTATTGAAACAAAAACGTGTACATGAACATTCATAGCCGCACTATTCACATTAGCCACAAGGGGGAGACAACTCAAAGGTCCATCAAGTGATGAACGGATAAACAAAATGTGGACCCTCCAATGGAATACGATTCAGCCATAAAAAGGAATGAAGCACTGACACGTCCTACAGCGTGGATGAACCCTGAAAAACATCAGGCTGAGTGAAAGAAGGCAGATACAAAAAGACACAGAGCGTATGACTACATTTATATGAAACATATAAAATAGGCAAATCCATAGAGACAGAAAGTAGATTAGTGGTTGCCAGGGGCTGGAGGGGAGGAATGGGGAGTGATGGCTAACGGGGACAGGATTTCCTTTGGGG
The DNA here is from genome assembly GCF_963455315.2 of Globicephala melas. Lineage (NCBI taxonomy): Eukaryota > Metazoa > Chordata > Mammalia > Artiodactyla > Delphinidae > Globicephala > Globicephala melas. The sequence continues at coordinate 160,401,800 of NC_083316.1, read as the reverse complement.
CTGATGAAAATGTCTTGGAACTAGCTAGAGGTGGTGGTTGTACAACACTGTGAATGTACTGAATGCCACTGAATTGTACACTCTAAAAAGGTTAATTCTATGTTATGTGAATTTTATCTCAAGAAAATTATTCGCCTCCTGCCTGTCTGACTCACGGCCATGGAACCAGAGGCAGAGACCTGGAGCTCCATGTGTGGGAAGCCTGTGGTCCAGCACCCAACCCTGCTCCTGGAACGGTTTCTGGGGTCTCGGCAGAGACTCACCTTTCTCACAGAGGCTGCCCCCATAGCTGGGGAGGCAAAGGCAGACGAAGGCGTTGACCTCGTCGATGCAGGTGCCTCCATTCTCACAGGGGCTGGAGAGGCAGTCATCTATATCTGGAGGGGAAGGTGGGGCTGAGTCAGAGGTCAGCCTCCCTGTGGCTCCCAGTCCCCATGGAGAACCAGGCAGAAGATGCGTTCATGACCCTACCATCTATCCCAGACCTGAGTACAACAGCGGTGGTCTGCACTGATGGCCCAATGACTCTGGAGGTCAAGGGGGTGGAACCTCACACAACTGATGTGAATTAGCATCAATGAGAGGAGATGCCACTGGGCTGGCTGAAAGCCAGAGTGTGCAGGACGTTCCCCCTGACTCCAGAACAGTGGGTGGGTCTGGCAAACAGAAGGTGGGTCTGGCAAACAGACACATAGAATGTCGAAGCTGAAGGGTCTTCAGAATGTGGAGCACTTATAAGGATTTGCACAGAATCACGAAGTTGTTTGTAGGTACAGGGAGCAATCAGTTGAGCACCTCTTCTCCCAATCCCTGTGTAGATAGGGCCTGAAGCATGTACGATGCCAGGCAAGTCACTTGCCCTCTCTGAGACTCAGTTTCTTTTTTTTTGCAAAGTGGTGATAACAATAGCACCTCCACAGCAGTGGTTGTGAGTAGAGTCAATGGAAGAGCTCAAGAAATTATATCATTTATAATTATTGTTATAATTTCATAATTTTTCATATGTCTTGTGTTGGGCTTTGGAGCTAGCTTCCAACAGTTCTGGTGGTGGTGCCTATACCCCTGCCTACCCAGGAGAGGGTAGGCGATCCCCTGGGGCCCTTTGCCGGTGGGAGTATGAGCCTTACCATCCTTTTGTCTTCCCCTTCCCCACCCCTGCCTGGTAGTAATGGGAGGCAGCACACCAGAGCCTCAGACCTGAGGATAAAACCTCAGATGGTTGTTGCTGAGGCTGATTTACTGGAACCAAGGAGTGAGGGAGGGGAAGGGAGCATCTGAAGCCAGCATTTTGTGATCCCTGATCCTCATGGGGATGGCTGCTGGGATAGACCCCAGGGCTCTGAGTCAGACAAGTCTGTGTTCAGATCCTGAGTCTGGCGTACTCACCGATCTCACAGTTCTCTCCAGCAAAGCCCTGGTCACAGCTACAGCCATACATGGTGCCATTGGCTTTACACGTGCCCCCATGCAGGCAAGGGTTGTTCTCACAGGGATCCGAGGGAACTGCAGGATGGACAGGAGTACGGGAAGGAGTCAGACCACCAAGTCTGCCTCCCAGGGAATCCAGACCTCAGACCCCTAAAGGCCCTCTCGTTCCACCCCTCTCTGTGGAGTCCCCTCTATAACTTCCCAATAATTGATTGCCAACTTCCTCTCACATGTCCCTGTGATGAGCTTACTCTTTCCAGGAACTGGCCAAAGCACCTGTGGGATGCCCTGGCTATGGCAAAGTCCTTCCTTGGACTGAACTAGAATGGGATTCCTGCAGCTTCTCTTAGGAAGTCTTCTCATAGAACACGGTTTAAGTGCCCTCCTTGACTTATCCCCATTTTTCTAGAAATACCCAACTGGTCATTGTGCTTCTCATACTTTGGAGCAAAGAAGTGGACATAGGTTCTAGATGGGGTATGAACGGCACTGGGACCAGTGGGAACCATCACTTCCTTCGTCCTTGTGGCTCAGCCTCTTCTGATGCAACCTCAGTGGTTACAGTGTGGAGAAGTGGTGGATTATAGCAGTAATAACCATAGGCTGTGCAGTCAGAGAGGCTGGTTCAATTCCTGCCTCTGCCACTCACTAGGGAACCCTGGGCAAATTACTTCTGTGAATCTCAGTTGCCTCATTTACAAAATGAAAATAAAAATAGCTCATCCTGGGCTTCCGTGGTGGTGCAGTGGTTGAGAGTCCACCTGCCGATGCAGGGGACACGGGTTCGTGCCCCGGACCGGGAAGATCCCACATGCTGTGGAGCAACTGGGCCCGTGAGCCATGGCCGCTGAGCCTGCGTGTCCGGAGCCTGTGCTCCGCAATGGGAGAGGCCACAACAGTGAGAGGCCCGCGTACCGCAAAAAAAAAAAAAAAAAAAAGTAGCTCATCCTGCTCTCCCAGTCCTGACCGTAATGCCATGACTGGCTCTCTGTATATCAGCCTGGGGCCTCTTGAGGGGTCTCAACATTGCTTAACACGGATAGGGTTCTCTGGAGGCAGGAGGGTCACCCCTCCAAATCTCAGGGCCTCAGAGGCCTTGGTGAGTGGTCTCTGGACCACCCTGGAGTCTTGGAGGGGCAGAGCAAGAACCCCCATGTACCCCAGATGACCCCTATCCCTTGTCAGGACAGTGTCAAGTCTTCCACTGCAAGATACCAGAAATGAGACCCAGAGGAGGGCAGGGTCTAGCTCAAAGCCACTCAGCAGGACAGTACAAGAGCCAAGACTGGCCTACGGGGATCTGGAAGCCATTTAAGGCCCTCTCTCCAGGCCCTATAACGTAGAATTTGTTTCTGTTTTGTCCTGGTCTGGAGGCCCACAAGAAACTGAGACGATGACAAGCAGTCACCTCCTCCCTGATCTTCTGGACTCCGCCCTCACCCTTAACAGGTTGTTCTCCCCACAGCTGCCAGAGGGAGGCCATGTAAACCTGAGTCAGGTCATGTCCCTCCTCTGCCTAGACTCCTCCATGGCTCCCCATTGCCCTCATAGGAAAAGCCAAAATCCTTACCTCAGCCCACAGGGCCCGGTGCAATCTTCCCCAATATCTCCCTGCCTGATCCTCCTCTCCCTCCTTCACTTACTCCGCTCCAGCCACACTGACCCTGCTGTTCCTCCTACACACCAAACACGGTCCTGCCTCAGGGCCTTTGCACAAGCTATTCCGTCTGCCTGAACTGCTTTTCCCCTAGATCTCTGCATGGCTCCTCTCTCACCTCCTTCAGGCTTGCTAAAATTCATCCTAACCCCCCTTCCAAAACCAAAACCCACCCACTGGCATCCCTCATCCCTTGCTTTACTTTTCTCTTTTGTCTTTATTACTTTCTAACCTCCAATATAATTTATTAGGACCATCATTTCTTATCCATGCCTCCCCCCAGAGCAGTGATGTTCCACGTGGCAGCCACGCACAGCTATTTAAGTTTAAATTAATTAAAATGGAATAAAAGTTAAAACGCAGTTCCTCAGTCACACTAGCCACATTTCAAGGGCTCAGTAGCCACCAATGGCTTGTTGCTATTGTATTAGACTGCGTAGCTCGAGAACATTTCCATCACTGGGAAAGTTCTAGAGCATTGTTCTAGAATGTCAGCTGCCAGAGGACAAGGGACTCGGTCTCAACATGGTGCCTGGAATACAGCAAGCACTCAACAGTTGCTTGCTAACTGCATAAAGGTAGCTGCTGGCCTGCCCGCAGTGACTGAAGCCGGTCCCTGGGGCAGTGGCGTGTACCACCACGGATGGCCAGAGAGGCCTGTGGCTATTTCTGTGCCTGGTGCCACCCTGGCACGTGCGGGCACATGCGTGGGGCTGCCAGGCGCCAGGACGTGTAAGCCCCACCAGGTGCCCCAAGCTGCTGACACCTGCCCACGGACTGGCGGTGACTCAGTCGCTTGCTGGTGCTGCATTTATTTTTGGCTTCATTAGCATTTCTGCTGCAAGCAGTAGGTGAGTAGGCGCCCAGGTCTCCCCCAGCACTGGCTGCCTCCCTCCACCCCGGCTGCCCATGGCTTGAGTCTGGAGCTGAAAAACCAACAAAGTCCAAGACAGATCCAGCCGTGGCCCTGGGGGCTCCTCTCAACACACTTTCCTTAGCACACTTCTTCGTGGTTTCCCTCCCACCTGACCATTCCTTCTCTAGTTCCTTTGGCCTTGGGCAAGCTTACCCCCTCCCCAAGACCTCAGGGCGTTTTATTTTGTTTTATGTCAATGAAATAAACATCTTAGAGCCCAGTGATTGAGACAGAGACTGTTGTCAGACAGCCTGGATTCAAACGTTATCCTTGACACTCCCCAGCTGCATGACTCTGCACAAGTCACTTGACTTCCCTGTGCCTCAGTATCCCCATCTGTAAAGTTAGGATCGTACTAGAACTTGTTCCTCAAGGACATTAAAAAGATTAACCAAGGTGATTCCAGTAAAGTGCTCAGACCAACCCAAGCACAAAGGCAGTCACCAATAAACATAAGACTTTATTGATGCAAGTGCCCCTGCCCAGGGTCCACCTGCCTCCTGGGCATCTAAGAAAAGAAGATGCAGCCCCAGACACAACCCAGAGATGACAGGGTGGGTGATAAAACCCTGCATCCGCTGTTTCCATCACCACGACACTCTGCCTTCAAAAAAAGGAGCAAGTGTTATTGATTGATTGTAAAACCAATCCTGTTAATAAGAGTGTTTTGCAACTCGGAAAAAGTGTGCCTCTTAATTAGCTTCTTCTTCTTTGTTTGTTTTTTTTTTTTTTTTTAACGCTCACTTGACCGAGAGAATAGCTCAATATGGCAGGACCTAAAAACTAAAGGGCTGGAATTTGCAGGCTGCCCATAACGGGCAGACCTGGCCCCAGGAGAACAGGGTGATGGCTTTCTCTGGACTCCGCTGGGCATAGAGCAACCAAGGCACATGTGGATTTGGGTGCCAGTTGAGGTTTGACCACTGACTAGCTGGTAGTGACATACCTCCCTGAGCCTCAGTTTGCTGTCTACTAAATGGGGGTGATGCCCACCACTCCCACCCCTTCCCAGCACCCACTTTATCTGTGGCTTGAGGCCCCCCACGTTTTGCACCACTGAATTCCAGCTACGATTCAACACTTGTCCAGGAAGGCCTCCCTGCCACGCCTCCTCCCTCCGGCCCCACCCCAGGGGGGTTGCCTGTAACCAGCTCTGTCTTCCTCAGACTGAGGCATCGCTGAAAGCAGGACCCCAGCGTCACACAACACTGTCAGCTGAGAGTGGTCATGAACATGATTTGCTGACTGTACTTGTCCCCAAAACCAAACTCCGCCCAACACCTCGTCATTGCCTCATTGCTCGCTGTGCCTAAAACACATCAAACGCAGCTTCACCTCCTGGCCTTTGCCCAGGCTAGTGCCTCTGCCAGGAATACGCTTTCTGTAATTCAACTCTGCCTAATGACCTCCCGCCTTCAACATCATCCCCTGCTAGAAACCTTCCCAGGCACCCAAGAACAATCCTTCCTCCCAGCTCTGGCCTACCCCAGCCCCTGGTTCCTGAGCACAAACACAGTGACCTGGATGAGACCACGAGCTTCCAACTCACCCTCCTCTGCACTCCCATTTGCAGGGGTTCCTGGCAGGGCTGGCTCCTCTCCACTTGCTGCCTCCGCCCAGAAGCTCTCCACACCCGGGCTCCCCGCCAGGACCTCCAGCTCAAACTCCTCTGGGCCCAGGGAGGCAGGCAGCAGGGTGCTGGGGGAGTCCCACGGCACTATAGGCTCCCCCGAGGAAACTGAAATGGGCTTGTCCTTGCTGGCTGCCGTCGGTGTCCAAGGAGGAAGAGTGGGCTCCCCTGAGGGGCTGCCCTCACGTGGAGGCTCCAAGCCTCTCAGGGTGCCCTGGGTCACCATCTGGCCCTCCGGCTCTGGATGGGGTTGGGAGTTTGAGGAGGCCATTGTGGACATGGCCAGGACCCCAACCTTGTCCCCCAGGTCCAGGGACATGAGGGACATCACCACACTTGTATCCACAGCCATTTGAGGGTTCAAGGTGGGGCTTTCAGCTCCCTCAACCACGTGGGATCCAGGTTCCCAATTCCCACCGGCACCACGGGTGTCTAGTGTGGCCATGGAATTCATGGGAGCCACTGTGGCTCCTCCATCTGTAGCAGCCGAAGGCTCCGAACGCGGGGTGACCTTGAGCATCAAGGAGACCCTAGGGACCCCCAAGGGCGCAGATGGGGAATGGGGGTCTAGCCCTTCACTGTGCAGTGACCGCCACATGCCCTGTGCCTCATCCATGTTGGCCTGCAAGCTGGAAGTGGGGGTCTCTGCTGTGTTGAAGAACGCAGACTCAGACCCCAAGACGCCTCTGGCTCCCATGGGCTCAGTGGCCGTCTCAGTGGGAGTGACGGCTGCCACCACATTCCCATCCACAGAAGCCTGTGGGTTGGATCTGGGGGGCTCAGCTTTGCTGAGCCCAGTAGGGCTGGTCCCCCCAGTTTTTCCGAAGTCTGCTCTGAAGGAGTTAGGACCAGCTCCAGCTCGTGTGTCTGTAGCTGCCTGCAAAGGAGCCGTAGGACTTCCTTCTCCAGGGCTGCTGAGTGTCAGGGATGTGGCCTCTCCACCTTGTCCCATCAGGCCCGAGGAGGAGGGCAGGGAATACACTTCTGGATGGATGGGATCCTGGGGGCTGGCCTCGATCTCTGAGGCAGGGGAGGGTGGGGCAGCGGCCATGGCTTCATTATACCCCTTTACCTCACTGGCATCGGTGGGGAGGGGCGTAGGGTGTGACAGGAGCCACAGTTTGTGGCCACGAAGCATGGCCATGACAGGGAGGTCTGGAGAAATGACTGTGGGAGAAGCCTCCCAGCGGGCAGTGCTGGGGCCCTTCAAGGGGTCGGGAGCCAAGGCAGTGGCCTCCGAGGAGGACCAGGGCAGGTCGGGGGTGGCTGGCCTCACACTGGGGCCCTTGGCTTCCTCTAGTTCCAGGCCAAGGGTGATAGGTGGGACCATGGTTGGGGGCCACAGCCAGGGCTCTGGGGGGCTCCTGCCACCAGGGGAACCTGAAACAATACCAACAGTAATTATAATTATCTCTCAGCAGCTTCTTCTGCTGATCGTCTCCTTGGCTCCAGGCCTGAGGAAGAGGGGTCTTCTGAGGCTTGGTGAGGCCAGGGGACCCAACTGTGATTCGGAGCCTCCTCCCCTGTCCCCCTTGCATCCCCAGGCAGGTCCCATCTCCCCCTTGGACCCCACTCACCAGCTCCAGGCACATCCACCTCATTGGTCAGCACAGCCCAGGGGCTTTGGCTCCGGCCACTCCCCAAGGCGTCAGTGGCTCCTGTGGCCAGGGGAGGCTCCACGTAATTCCCAGCAACCTCTGGGGTGGGGGGCTGGACGCTGGCCTGGAGCACGCCCTTCAGCCCTCGCTGGGGTTCCTGTTGCTGGAAGTGGCGCCCGTTCAACCCTTTAAAGCGCCCCCTCCTCCTGGGCATGGGGCTGGCTGGGGTTGCCTCTGTGTGCCTGCCCACCGCAGTGCCTGCCTCCACGTTGCCGGGGGCGGGGGACACCGTGCTCAGCCACACCTCCTCAGCCTCCAGAGCAGGCCTTGAGGCTAGTGTGAGGCCCCCAGTGGCAGGACTGGGGGTCTCTCGAGACTCCTGCTTCTCTGCCAAGATCAGAGGCTCTTCTTCCCCACTGGACACCAGAGGCTCCTGGAAGTCTGGGGTGACCACCTCCTCCTCCTCCAGGCTGGGCTCCAGTTCTTGGGCGGGGGGCCCTTCTGCTGACAGAATCTCCCCCTCATCCCCAGACGACGGGGTCTCTGGGTTTCCATGTTGTGATGTAGGGTGATGAGCTGTGGGAGAAAGCAGAAGAGGCTGTGTTAGGCCCAGGGGCTGGCTGGGAAGTTCTGCCTGAAGTCTACCCACATTCCAGCATGCTACAGCAGAGATCTTCTATGTACCTCTGTCTCTCTGAGCCCCTCTGTCTCTCTGGGTTGTTTCTGGGATCCCCCCTGACTGAGAGACAGAGGCGCAAAGTTATCATCCTCACTGTTCAGGCTGGGGTCCACTGTCAAGGTCAGAATCAACTGGTCACAGTAAAGGGTCAAGAGACAGCTTGGCTGGTGGGTGAAGCTGAGCAGTGGCCAGCTCTCAGGGGGCAGGTCAGACCTGGGCCGTGGCTCCTCCCATGGAAGAGAAAGCGCCTAATGGGCATGGCCTTCCTACGAAGAGATTCTTTTCCCCCCCCAGCTTACACATAAGACTCAGCTCCTTGGACTTGAGGTTTGCAGCTTCTGAGGGTGTGGCCCCACCCCAAGGGTGAAGGCCATCCCTGGTCCCATCCCTGGGGGTGTGGCCTTGCTCAGGGGTCATGGCTAGTTGAGGCATCACTTCCTCCCCAGTGGGTGCTCATGGGCAAGGCTCCAGGTGAGAACTGCTCCATCCAGCGGCGTGTCTCTCAGAGATCTCAGGAGACATAGCCCACCCACTAAACAGGACTTCCCCCCAGAGCTTGGTCTTCTCTGGGGTTCGTCCTCCTCTAAGGCGGGGCTCCTACGGAAAGCTTGTCTCAGGGGTACGACCTTTCCCTGGGGGCGCGGCTCACCGCGCAGCAAGTTTTCTTGTGTCTCTCCCCTGCCTGGCCTCCACCTCTACTAGAAAGCCAAGCTCCCGGGGGCGCGGCCTGTATCAAGGTGCATGCCCTTGGGGCGTGGCCACCCGGGGACGCACACTCAAAGGGCGTGGCCTCACGCGCACCTCGGAAGCAGTAGGCGTCGTAGCGCTCTCTCGGCGCCGGGAAGCGGGTGCGGTTGGCGAAGCTATAGACGGTGCGCACGCCCGGGACTGGGCCCCCGCAGCGCCGGCGCGGCGTCTGGATCGGATAGCGCACGCTGCCGTCGGCCAGCCAGCCCGGGTCGCACTGGTCCAGGCCCTCATGCCAAGCCAGGTGCAGCTGTCCTACCGAGGCCAGCACAGCGCCCTGGCGGCGGCACTGGGCACGCGCGCCGGCCAGTGTCAGGCGGCGGGCCAGACCTACGTAGAAGACCTCGCCTGCGGGAAGGCGCGGGAGAAGGTCAGAGGGGCCCCAAGAACCCTCCCACGGAGCCCGGGAAGGGGGTCCCACCCCAAATAGCCCTGATCTGGCTAGATCTGGGTTGCAGCAGCCGCAGCTGCGTGCCCCCATCGCCAGAACATCACTGTCGTTACCTCTCATGCAGTGCTAAGAGGGGGCTTCACTTTCCTTTTCAAGTGAGGTAACTCAGGCCCCTTAACGAGTTGAGCTTCAGAGAGAGGGAGGGCCTTGATAAGGGGGGATCAGTGAGGAGGGAAGTAGGAAGAGGGAGGGGGGGCAGGAAGGGGGAGAGACTCAGAGAAGGGGACAAGGCTTCAGAGAGGGAAGAGGCTCAGAGAGAGGGAAGGGGCACAGAGGAGAGGGGCTCAAGGAGTGGAGGAAGGCTCAGGGAACCGGTGGGCTCAGATCATGGCTGCAGGTTTAGAGAGGGATGAAACTTAGGAGAGCTAGGAAGGACTTAGGGAAGGATGGGGGTTAGGGAGGGTAATGGGGCTCAGGGAAGGGGGTGTTCTGCCAGCCCCAGACTTACCCCCCAGCTCACGGGCAAAGCAATACACATCGTAGAGTTCCCGTGGGTCTCGCCTCCCATAGTTCCTCACCCCTGGAAGGCTGCTACGGTCACCATAGCAACCAGGACGGGACTGGGTGATAGGATACCTGACAAGACAAGGTGGGGGTCCCTCTCAGATGTGTGCTCCTGGGGCCCCCAAGGACCATCTTTCTCCAGGGGCTAGCTCTCCATCTCCCTACCCTGTGTACCCCCTCACCGAACAGTGCGGTCAGAGAGCCACCCGGCATCACAGTTGTCAAAGCCATCCTCGAAGGCGGCCTGCAGGTGCCGCGGGGCTGCAATGGTGGCTGAGTTGAGACGGCAGGCATCCTGGGCCTCAGCGAAGGTCAGCGAGTAGCGATCCTGGGCTGCTCGGTAGTGGAACACAACACCTATGGGGAAATATCCAGGATGATTTATGCTGTAATCTTCAAGAACAGACCTCGCTCTTGCAGAATGCCCCCCCCCCAGTCTGATAATAACAGACCTGCTGCCCTACACTGCCCTGTACCATGTCTGTTCACTCAGCAACAGGCATAGTGCTAGGGTGATGATGACGGGGGGTGAGACAGATATGCCCCCATTTTACAGATGAAGAAATGATAGCAATGGCCATAAAGGGCTAGAATTTGTTAAATATTTGCTATGTAAAAAGCATTTATAAGCATTATCTCATTGAAATCTTACAACAACCCTATGATTATCCCCATTTCCAGAGGAGCAAACTAAGGCTCAGAAAGGTTGAGGGACAGGTCTAAGGCCAATTAACCTGTATAAGGGAGAGCCAGAAGTTATATCCAGAAAGATCTGACTCCAAAGATAGCACTCTTCATGCCTAGGGTTAGGCTCTGGAGGTGACAGGAGGCATGGAGAAGAGTGAGAGAGAGATTCTGCCTTTTAGGAATTAAGTACATGCATACAGAGGGGAAGCAAAGGCAGCAATGGGTGATCAAATGTGGTGGGTTTTTAAAAAAATTGTATTTATTTATTTATGGCTGCATTGGGTCTTCGTTGCTGTACGCGGGCTTTCTCTAGCCGTGGCGAGCAGGGGCTACTCTTCGTTGCGGTGCACGGGCTTCTCATTGCAGTGGCTTCTGTTGTTGTGGAGCATGGGCTCTAGGTGCGCAGGCTTCAGTAGTTGTGGCACGTGGGGTCTAGATCACAGGCTCAGTAGTTGTAGCACACAGGCTTAGTTGCTCCGTGGCATGTGGGATCTTCCCAGACCAGGGCTCAAACCCGTGTCCCCTGCATTGGCAGGCAGATTCTTAACCACTGCGCCACCAGGGAAGCCCCCAAATGTGGTTCTTGCTCAGCTTAGAAATGGAGTCACCGAAGGCTTCCTGGAGGAGGTGACATGTAAGCCAGGACATGAAGCATCAATAAGCTCACTGTGACTCAAATTCTGATTCAGGGATGAGAGAAATGGCTGAGCAAAACAAAGGTGTTAAACATTTTGCTCCATTTTATCAAACTGAGAGCTCCCAGAAGGCAGCAGCTGTGTCTCACTCATGGCTGTGTCTCCAGCACCAGGCTGGCATGTGGTAGCTACTCAATAAATGTTTGGCTGAATGAACGAACTAACCAAACCCAGAGGTGGAATTCTCTTCTTTCACGACTTATCAGTTTTCTTTGAGGTTTATCAGTTTTGAGAACAATGCCTTGGAAAGGGGATGATTGGTTGACTCCATAAAATATGCAGTGAGACACTGTTGGCTGGGCAAAGACTGTGCCCCAGAACAGAGGGTGCAGGGACTTTGCTCGTGGCCAACATAGGTTAAGGGAAATTGACTTCCCAGTAGGAGTCCACAGGATATTCTCCACACAACAATCCATTCATTGGGCTTCCCTGGCGGTGCAGTGGTTAAGAATACGCCTGCCAATGCAGGGGACACGGGTTCAAGCCCTGGTGCAGGAAGATCCCACATGCCTTGGAGCAACTAAGCCCGTGCGCCACAACTACTGAGCCTGTGCTCTGGAGCCTGCGAGCCACAACTACTGAGCCCATGGCCACAACTACTGGAGCCCATGCTCTGCAACAAGAGAGGCCACTGCAATGAGAAGCCTGCACGCCGCAACTAAGAGTAACCCCCGCTCGCTGCAACTAGAGAGAGCCCACGCGCAGCAATGAAGACCCAAAACGCAGCCAAAAAACCCCACAAATCCTTTCATTGATTCATTTGTCAAATATCAATTGATCGTCTTCTGTGTGCCATGCCCTGTCCTAGGACTTTGTTTAATAATTTTTAAAAAATTGTTTTTTGGCCTTGTTCATCTTGATTGGTTAGGAAAACAGAAACTACACTGACTATTTCAACAGAAACAATTTAATATAGGAATTGGTTACATTGATGACTTATTTACTTAATCTATATTTTCAATCCACTTTTTAAAAAGAACTTTACTTTTTAAAAACATATATTTATTTTAAAAGGAAATTTGTATTCCTATATTAAATAGAAAGCCAATATCCTTTGCCTTATGTGAAAGTAGGTAACCATGAAATGGACTTAAAACAAGGTTATGAAATCCTATGAAATGCTGTGGTCCATAAGAGACTGAGCCAGAGGCTGCTCTCTCTTAGCTAAAAGAGAAAGAGAGAGATGTTAAAGAGAGAGGCGTACCCATGGAGACTTTGTTCCTGACTTCATCAGAAGAACTGAAAGCAAATCGCTGTTCAGGGAGTGATTTCTTTTTTTTTCTTTTCTTTTCTTTCTTTTTTTTTTTGCTTGTGGGATCTTAGCTCCTTGACCAGGGATCCAACCTGGGCCCTCGGCAGTAAAACTGCAGAGTCCTAACCAGTGGACCACCAGGGAATTCCCCAGGGAGTAATTTCTAAGGTGACATTCAGTGGATGGGCTTCCCCATCCCAGCCTTGGCCCCTCCCCTTCCCCCAACTGACCCGTCACTTCCAGGGGCACCAGGTCCTGCTCATCCTCGATGCCCCTCACCACCTGGCAGCGGTAGAGCCCGGAGTCGCTGGCCCTCAGTGGCCCCAGTAGCAACGTGGCGTTGACCCGGTGCCGGGGGTAGGCAGGTAGTGACACGCGTCCCTGCCAGCCCTTGGCCACTCGAACCACGTTGTCCTTGGCCACTAGGATAGGCAAGTCCTGCCGTTGGCCTGATGCAGTCCGCACCTTGGTCCACTTGATCCGAGGAGCTTCTCGGGCTGCACCTGGCCGTGGCCACAGGGTGAAGAGACAGGGCAGGGCCACCAGCTCTGCCAGCGCAGCCCGCACCGACCCAGACCCCACCTTCTGCATGTGGAGCCCTTTCTCGGCAGTGGCAGCAGCAGTGGCGTCCTGTGTGCCTGTGGTGGAGAAGGTGGAGAGAGGGCCTGACTGAGAAGCAAGGACCCTCTGACTGAGGCCAGAGAGGTTAGGTTGCCTACACAACATCACAGTGTCGTACACAGATCTGTGACCTGAAACCCAATCTGTGAGCAGAAGAGGGGTAATGGGGTCGAATCCCTTCATAGTTCTGCCTCCTCTCAAAGTCCAGACCCTGGAGGCCAGGGATTTAACTCTCAGTGTCACTGACTCACTATGTGTCCATGGGAAAGTCACTATTCTGCTCTGAGCCATGGTTTCCCCAAAAGTTAAGTGATAGGCAGCCATTGGAAGAGAAACAGTGTTTGTGGAGTACCTTCTATATAACAGGCACTTTATAAATAGCAATCAGCTCATTTGATTTTCATAACCATCTGCAGAGGTAGCCATGTCTCATCCTCTTTTGGGGGAGTTGAGGAAATTGAGGCTCAGAGACATCATTATAATTGCGTAAGGCCACAGAGCAAATCAGGAGGCATTGCTAAAGTCTGGGCTTTTGACCGCTACTGGGGAGATGCCAGGGAGAGGCACACAGACCTTTATTTCTATTGTCCTACCCATGGCAGGCATCACTAATCAATCTTCATACTATTCTCTCTCCCTCTTTTTTTTCTCCCTCTCTTCAGCTCATCTCAGCAAAACAGTGAGAGGCGGGAAACTCTAGCCTCCGCTGGCAATGACTAAAAATAACCTCTCAGGTGTCTTGTTCGCTTTTGACTGTTCAAAGACTTTTTTCATCTATTCTCATTTTATTCTCCAGACCAAGCCAGAGAACCAGCAGGAGAAGGCTCTCAAGTTAAAAAGCTGCCCCATCTTGTCAATTCTCCAGACCCCAACCTCTCCCAACCCACAAGCCAACTCACCCTGTTCCCCAGCCACAAAGAGCAGCATCTGGAGAATCAGGAGGCCTGAGACCCAGACAGACATGGCCCCCATCCTGGACCTGAAACAAGATGGAGAGGAAGGAAGGGGTGAGTACAACCCTCCTAGACATTTGGCATGAAAGGACCAATTCCTCCCACTCTACGGATCTGGAAACTGGGGCTCAGAGAGGCCAGTGTGTCACTCAAGGTCACACAGTCAGCAAGCCAGAGCTGAGCCAGAATCCGAACCCAGGACCAACTGACTTCAGAATCCGAGCAGTGAAGTCCTATGGTCAGAGCATGGGTTCTGGAGGGAATCAAACCTGGGGTTGTCTTTTGCCTGTTCCTTGCTGGGTGACCTTGAGCAAGTAGCTTAGCTTCTCTGTGCCTCAGTTTCTTTGCAGGTCAGATGGGGATAATATGAGGTAGTTGGAAGGGATAGATGAGTCAATATAGTCAATACATATAAAATGCTTAGAACTGCCTGGCATGAAGGAGTAAATTTCAGCTGCTATTATTATTATTGACTTTAACATAGCCAAGATCAAAGTCCCATTTTTCAAGTCAGCCTCCCAAATCAAATTGGGGGCTCCTAGAGAGCAGCAGCCAGTCCTAGTCTGCCTGGGGTCCCCAGTTCTGGCAGCAGACTGGACTCCAAGCCAGCCTGTAATCTGGGTTTGCTGACTGACACGATTCTCAGCTTCAATTCCAGGATTTGGTTGTCGCCAAGATTCTATTCCTGGTTTCTGGGATTTTTGAAGAGCTGCCAAGTCCCAGCTGGAGGAAGGGACCTCGCCCTCGCCCACCCCATCCTCCCCCTGAATCCATACTGACTGGCGAAGATGCCTTCTAGGTCCACAGAGAAACTCCAGTTGCGGGTCTAGACTCCTATAGGGGTTGTGGCACATGAGCATAAAGTGGACAAATAGTGAGCACTACCTGTAAGCAAGGCCCATTCCAAACACTGGGATACAGCAGTGCCCTCCCAAACCTCACATTCTTCCAGAGACTAGAAACCCTGGGATGGTGGTGCGTCCCACCCCTCTGGAGCCCCCTTTCCCTTCCCCCTCTGGGGGGGCTCAGAAGGTGGGGGCAGATGGGAAGTTAGAACATCACCTACAAACCCAGCCCTTGCACCCTCCTCCTGATAAAAGAAGAGCCAGTGTGGATGGAGTCCAGAATAGGGTCCTGTGGGGGACAGCTGGCCCCACCTTAGGGAGGCAGGCCAGGGACCTGTCCGTGGTGCTGAACTCTGGGGCAGCAACGCAGTGGCACTACCCACCCCCTTGGTCTCCTTCTTGCCTTCTTAGGGCAGCATCTCGGGGTCCAGAGAGGGTGAGCGGTTTTCCTGGGACTGCACAGCAGGGCAGAGGCCAGCTTCTGGGACGGTGCCCCTAACTACTGACCTGTAAACCTCAGCAACCTCTGCCTCCATCCCGGGCTGTCCTCATTTCTCCCCCTCGGAACCCTGAGCGGGGTGGGATCCCCTGATGGCTGTCCAAGGCCTGGATGGGTATTAGAGGGTGGGGCAGGACTCTGGGCTGCGCCTACCCCAAGAGAGTTTTAGGAGGGGGCAAGTTCAGAGAATTCTCATGCACGTGCACACACACACATACTCTGTACGGTTAAGAGCTCAGACTATATCCACATGACTTGGCTTCAAACCCTGCCTCTACTCCCTACATGTTGCATGATCCTAGACAGCTGCTTCATCACTCCGTGCCTCAGTTTTCCCACCTGTAAAATGGGGATCAACCAGCACATACTTCAGAGTGTTACTGTGAGAATGGAATGAGCTAAGACTTGTCAAGTCCAAGAAATGTTCACTTAAACAACAGCTTCTTATACACAAAGCCTTGTGTACACACTCAAATATGCAATGGTGGTCCACCAAGGTGACACGAAAAGGTTCAGTTGCACCCCCCCCCCATGCCCTCCCGCACACACTCCATCCCCTCCAGTTGCACCTCACACACCCACACCCCTTCTCTTAAAATACCTCTTCCTCAGGGCCACAAGAGGTGAGCATTTACACAGCTGTCTGGGGCTTGTCCCCTCATTAATAATGCATGAGACTCATACATATGCAAGTAGGGGCCTGTGGGGCTTTGTGGGAGGGGTGGCCCAGGAGGGGGGAGAGAGAGAGAGAGAGAGAGAGAGAGTGTGTGTGTGCGCGCGTGAGCGCGCGTGTGTCTCCTCCTCCCTCACATCCACCTCCTGCCTCAAGCCACTGAGGGTGAGTTTGCCAGTAGGCATTTTTGTGTGTTTGCGCCTGGGTGTGTGTCCAGGCAAGGATATCCATGAGGTTGCCCCCTGTGGTGTGTGAACATGTACGAGGGTCCACAGCAGAATATGCACTGGGTGGGGCGTAGGGGACCCAGTGTAGTCTCTGGATGTGTGGGTTCAAGCACCCCTCAGCAAGGGCTATGAGCACACGTGTGTATGTGTTACTGGCCTGGGAGTCAGAGCGTATTTGTGTGCTCCTTGGAGAAGAAAGGAAACTGGGCTCAGTAAATCATCCCAGGTTGTCCCTTGGAGACCTGAACCCCTGTCAATGTCTCTCCCATTAGCTCCCCAACTCTGTACACAGACCACATCTCAAACTCACCCACTCAGGGTCCACACTGCCAATCACATGGAGAGGACCCTTGCTGCACACACGGGACACATACACAGCCACACACTCTAGGCTCAGAGCCTAGGAGACACACACACTCACAGATTCACAGTGACATTAACAAAGAGAGACAATATGGGCACTTACAAGCCAGGCAGCACGTCTTCTGCACAAAGACACACACCCACAGTCTCAGGCTCCCCACATAAACCCCTCGATGAGGCCACTCTGTCAGACACAGTTCCTCACACACACTCACTCACGTAGCTGCCAGCCCCTGGCACAGACCAGGCTGGATAAATTGTGGCTTTGGTGACTGGTGGGCACACATCATTTTGCCTGGTGAAGTGGCCCCCAGCACAAGTTTCCTGACAAAGACACAACCTTGGTCACGTTAGAGTCACAGAGGACCCCGGGTCCCCCCATAAGCACGTGCCTTCTCCCAGTACGGGGTAGACACACACACACACACACACACACACAAGTCCCTACCTCCTGGGGGACGCCTTCTGTTTGGAAATGTCCACAAGCCAACGAGGCTGCTGGGGTCTGGGGTCCCATGGTCTGCCCAGCCCTCACTCCCGGCCCTTGCCCCACATCCCCCGCTGGGGCCCAGCGCCAACCCTCTCCTCAGCCTGGCTGTCTCCCATTAATGCTGCTGAGAGGAACAAAGAGGAACAGGGATGGGGATTGCTCCTGCCCAGGCTGGGCCTGGGGTCCCAGCCCCCTCCTTCCCAGCGCCTGTGCCCCCAGGCCAAGCCAGGACTTCCACATGCATCCATGTGGCCAGATGGAACGGAAGGCGTGAGGCAAGGATCTGTGTCTAGCTGTGAGAACGTGGCCAGATGTGGAAGCACTGGGGTGGCTCCCCCCTAGAGACTGGGTGCTCTTTACGGGTCCGTGGGATCCATAACTGGGGGCTTTAAGAGGCTCTCAACTAGCATTAACCTCAGAGACACAACGTGCTCCCTGGGAGAAGGGACAGCACCCCAACTCCAAGTCCCAGGGAACAACAGGGACCACCTTGGGATGGAGCTCCCAGAGCCTCCTCCCTGAGTCAAGATGTGGTGACAAGACTTGAGCCAAAAAGACAGGGAGACTGCAGGGCACCCCTTCCCTGTTGGGGTTTACTCTCAGGGCAGACCCCGTCCATTGGGCTCAGGCTGGTCTGGGGGCCTCCTCCCCGCTGCAGTCCAGCCTGGAATCCTGCATTCATCTGCAAATTGGGAATCCCCACTTAAAATCTTGGGGTGTCTCAGCTCAGACACGGGGTGCCCTGTTCCAGAGTCCCCCACACAACGTGTGGATGTCCCCCTTTTCTCTCTAAACTCGGGGTGCCCCTTCCCTAGCCTTGGTTCCCAGTGCCTCCCCAATTCTAAGACCCACCCCCAGCCCGGCCCCTTCCCCATCGCGGGGTCGTCTCCGAATTCCCCAGACAACCTTGCCCCCAAATCCGAATCCCCTTAACATTCCCAAGCCCTCTCCCAGTGTGGGTTCCCTCCCCAACACGGGGCTTCCCTCCCCCTCTAAACCCCCTCCCCATTCTGGGGGCTTCTCTCTGATCCCCCCTCCCCAATCTCGGGCTCTGTTTCTATTTTCAAGGACCTCTCCCTCAACGCGGCCCCCTCCCCACGACGGACCCCCACCTGGCTCCTAGCTCGGACGCATCCCGGGGCGGTCAACCGGCACAAAGGACGCGGTGGCTGCGCTCAATCCGCGCCGGGTCCACCCTTGAGCCCTGTGCTCCGCTCGCCCCAGCGCCGCCTCAGCGCTTATAAAGGGGCTGCGGGGCTGCTCTGCGCATGCGCTCCCGTCAGCCCGACGCCTCCAACTGCGCGAGGGAGGGTGTTCCCTCTGCCTAAAACCCCCTCCCTCTTCCTACGACCACTCACCCCACCCCGGGGAAGACTGTTCCTGACTTCCTCCCATTCACTTCGCCCCAGGTGCCACGTTAAGGGTCCCCAGACGCCCCGCAGTGGGGCCTGCTCCATCTTACAGATGGGGAAACTGAGACCCCAGGGAGATGAAGTCTCTCCCAAGGTCACGCAGAGGGGAAGGACTGAGCTGGGATTCCAACCCTGGTCTGCCTGACTCGGCAGGTTCACACTGGAAGCAGTTTTGGCTACAGTTACTGTTTTACACCATGTATAGAGAGGAAGCTGAGGCTCAGAGAGGACAGAAAGCTCCCTGGTTCACACAGCTGGTAAGAGACTTGCAGAGTCAGAGCCCAGGTGTGTCACACCCAGAGCTGTTTCTGCCTGCGCCACCTAGAACTATCATTCATTAATTCATTCATTCCCTTATCTAGTCAACTTCTATGGAGCACCTGCTGTGGACCGGGTACTGTTGTTACAGAAATACTTTTGCTTTGAGCAGGCAGCATGTGCGTGTCTTTGCAGGGAGACCCCTGATCTTAAAAGGTCTGCAATAGAATATTATTCAGCCATTAAAAGGAATGAAGTACTAATATATGTTACAACATAGATGAATTTTGAAAACGTTATGATGAATGAAAGAAGCCAGACACAAAAGGTCACAGTATGAGTCCATTTATATGAAGTGTTCAGAACGGACAAATACAGAGGCAGAGAGTAAATTAGTGATTACCAGGGGCTTGGGGGAGGGGGAACAGGGAGTGATTGCAAATGGGTACAGGGTTTCCTTTTAGGGTGATGGAAATG
The DNA here is from genome assembly GCF_963455315.2 of Globicephala melas. Classification (NCBI taxonomy): domain Eukaryota; kingdom Metazoa; phylum Chordata; class Mammalia; order Artiodactyla; family Delphinidae; genus Globicephala; species Globicephala melas. The sequence continues at coordinate 160,382,738 of NC_083316.1, read as the reverse complement.
TTCTAGAACTAGATAGTGGTGATGGCTGCACAATAATGTGAGTATAGTTAATGCCACTAATTGTACACTTTCAAATGGTAGATTTTATGTTCCGTGTATTTTACCACAATGAAAAATGGAAATGAAGGAGAACAGATACTTTAAAAAATCAGCCCTCTACCCAGCTGGCCTTCCTTCCCAGGGTCTTAGTTTCTCAGCACTGAGAATGGGCTGTGGTAGTTGGAGGGTCTGTTCACTCCACCAGTGTCCTGCATCTGTGTGTATGTGTGTGTGTGCATCTCTGAGGGTGGGTTTCAGTCTGGTGGGGGGACAGACAAACAGGGAACTAGATGATTTCGGCAAGATTACCAAAAAAGGGGTGAGAATGAGTGAAGGACGAAGACCCCAGGGGAGCAAGGTTGCCCTGGAAGGTCTGTAAGTGTCAGACTGCTGTTCTGGGGGTGGGCTAGTGGTGGCCCTAGGGGTCAAAGTGACACAGTGGGGAACTATGCTCACTGTCCAACTTCTCATCACAGAGGAGGGATGGAAGTCGGGGATCACACTGATATAAGTGTCTGCAGGTGACAGGCGGTGGGGACAGGGATCTGGGTGACGTGTGTGGGAGCTGCAGCTTGGCCTCACAAGTCCACAGTTCAAAACCCCTCTCTGGGGAGTTCCCTGGGGGTCTAGTGATGAGGATTCGGCACTTTCACTGCTGTGGCCAGGATTCAATCCCTGGTTGGGGAACTGAGATCCTGCAAGCCGTGCGGCATGGCAAAAACAAACAAACAAAAAACCCCAAAAAACCAAAACCCTCTCTGCAACTCCTAACAGTGGTGTAACTCTGGGCCAGTCATTTCGTCTTTCTGTGCCTCAGTTTCCCTGTTGAAAACAGGGACAATTAAGAGTAACCACCTTACAGGGTTGCTGGGAGAATGAAATGGGAAGTAAACACACAAGCTGGGGGCTGCTATTGTACTGCTGCCCATTTTCCAGATGGGAAAACTGAGGCTCGGGGAGGTAGGACATGCACTTGAGGTTGCAGAGTATGGGTAGGGGCCAAGTGGGAGTCCAGGTTTGTGGCTTCAGAACCAAGTTGATCCCCATCCTGACTCCCCCCACCCTTTCACTCCCCCACCCCCTGGCTCCCCTGGCTGGTGCCAGGGCTGAGCTTAGAGGGGCTGGCCTGGAGCCCGGGAGCAGGCTGTTGCTGGGGGCTTGAATGAGGCAACCTTGCCTGGGAATCTGCCGGGCTCAAAGAGCTATTTATAGGCCGGCACTGGGAATGGGCCAACCACCCCCCTCCTCCAGCCTTGAGTGCTCTCTCTGTCTCCTCTACACTGGGGCCTGGGCCAGGGGCTGCTGCGAGTGCGGGGAGGGAGCAGGGGAGGGGACTTGTGAGCCAGAACCGGAGCAAGGAGGCAAGACCCTCCAGGACATCTGGGCATCAGGGGTGGACAGTGTCCCCCGAAGTGCTTTTCACACACCCAAGGTGACGTACTGACAGGGCACATGCAACCATATTCACTCCTGTCACATACAATGTTACCAATAACCACTGATACAAAGCCATATGCCAGAGACACAGTGACAGTACAGGCAGCTCATATACAACCATACCCAGCCAGGCCACATATAAGTCACACTGGCCATACATAAGTCATGTCTGCTGCACAACCAAACTCACAGCTGTGAGCCCAGCTGCACCTAGTCCCTTCACACTCAAACACACCCATTGCTGTGCACACCCATCGGAACTTAGCCTTCCTGGCAGCCACAAACAGCCCACATTTGCCCCATGTCGTTTACACCCTACTATGTTTACAGCCGTGGCATTACCTACAGACAGCCAGCACCCAACCATGATCACTTGATACCAAGTTACCAACAGGGAGACAGTCCCCCCGGGGCCATGCTCACAGCACAGCCACTCATACTCAATGCTCAGCACGGCCAGTCGGCCAGTCGTGGCCCTAGGTGTTCTCACGTAAACTCAGCTCAATCCCTTCATGCTTGGCCGACTTCTCTCATGCCTATTGTCATCTCCACTTCCCCAGGCTTCCAGGCTCCCAGGCTTGCCCCCTGCCAGGACCAACAAGTCCAGTTGGAAACAAGTGAGCATCCGTTTACTCTGAGCTGGGCCCTGTGGTACTCATGCAGGCCTCGGTGGATAAATCAGACACGGACCTGCCCCATAGAGGGGCTGCCAGCCCAGGGGACTCCATCACCCCCACCCCACAGACCCTCCAGGCTGGAGTCTTGGGGCAACCATTACACTTATTCCGCAGGGGGAACTGAGGCCTGAAGCAATCTGAGGGCTTTTCCCTGCCCTACTCTGGGATGACAAACTCATGGGAAGTAGGACCTGTTTTCTGCCATGAGTGTGGCTGCCTCCCCAGAGAGAGTCCCTGCTGACCCATACTTGCTGTGTGACTTCAGCAAATCCCTGACCCTCTCTGAGCGTCCAAGTCCTCTCCTGAAAAATGCAGAGCTCAGCTCAGTGGAGAGAGTGAGCTCTGGAGAGAGCTCCAGAGTCAGACTGGGGTTTGTATCCCGGTTCCCCTCGGTGACCTTAGCCAAATGACTTCTTTGCTTCAGTTTCCCTCAGCCAACCAGAGTTACAGCTCCTGGCTCTTCTAGACCTCCCTCTGCCCCATCCCCTGGGGTGAGGGAGGAGGGAGTGCCTAGTCTCTTCTCACTAAGGCAAATGAATGGACCACTTTTGGCTGCCCTGCTGGGAGCTTAGAGTTGCTAATTCCCTGGAGAAACAGGAGGCTCTTTCATGACCAGGCACCGGTGGGGTGAGGAGGCGGGAAGGGGGTACAAGCTGGCTTTATCCCAGTGGGCAAGGTGGCTCCATGCCAAGACCAGGAGTGGCAAGGGGGGCCCTGGGGCCATGCGTATCCTCCCTGGGGAACCTTGGCAGCCAAGTGGCTGAGTGGCCGTATCCTCAGCTGTAAAATGGGAGTGACAGAGACCAGAACAGCAGATTTAATGATCCTGTGGATGGAGACAAACGTGGCTTCAAGTTAAACACAGGGTAGGCTCTCAACAAATGTCAGCCACTGTTGTTATGTGTCAGCCTGAAGAGCCCCCTGAATTCTCCAGCAGTCCTATAGATTTCCGTCCATTTCACAGATGAGAGGGAACTGAGACTCAGAGAGGTCAACATATTTGTCCAAGATCACACAGCCAATGAGTGAGTGGCCCAACCAGGATTAGAACAGGATCTGGGCCCTCCAGGGTCCATGCTCTTCCTAAATTCCTCTAGGGGTAGGGAGGTGTTTTTTGACACCCAGCCCCAGCCCTGAGACCAGTAGAGCCAGGTCTGGATGGCACCAGGCCATGACTGAATGCAGGAAGTCCTGGCAGGCAGGGGCTGATGGGGCGGCCCTTCCGCTGGTGTCCCAGTTTCCCAGCCAGCCTCCACTCCTGGTGTGGACTTGGGCAGACACTAGTAGGATGCCAGGAGAACCATTCCCCTAGCCCTTGAAGAAAGGGACTGGATCCCAGACCATTCAGTTAAAGCCAGGAACTGCAGCCTCCTGCCAGTGGCTGCTCTGTCTCAGAACCCTCCATTCATGCAGATTGGATGGGTGTGCTGCCCTTTTTCAAACACCTTCCGTGACTGCTTTAGGCCCAGCAGGATCTGGCTCCACATATTTTATTCAAATTCATGGTCTTTCATCCAGCTAGGCCTTTGCTTATGCTGTTCACCCTGTCTGCCCCGCCCCGCCCCCCAATTTTTCTCACCCTGGTGAATTCCTGCCCACCCATTAAAGTGCAGGACAATATCCCCTCTCCCAGGAAGCCCTCCCTCCAGGTAGACCCCCTGCTTCCCTAGCCCTATCTCTCCCCCTGGCTCAGCCCTGGCCCCATGGGTCTCTGAGTGTATGTGTCTAGTTCTGTCTTCCCCAGATTGGGAGATCTTCAGATATGGGGCTGGAACTGAGGCCTCTCACAGTCCTCAGAATCACTCAGTGCAGGGTTGGGCGGTGGGGAGTGGCAGTTGTTTAGTGAATCAGAGAACCAAACTTTTAGCCGTGTATCTGAGGTTTTGTATAATCTGGTTTGGCAAACTCCTCTTCATTCTTCAAAACCCACCTCACATTACCCCTCCTCCAAGAAGCCTGTCCCAGGCAGCATTTACTAAGAAGACAGATTTGGAAACCGGGCCTCCTGTGTTCCAGTGGGGACACGCGAGGCTGATAAAGACTTGCAGTACAGTACTCGCACCATCGTAGCCTCTTCCTCAACTCTTCCTTTGGCCTCTGGGAGGCAGTGAAATGCAGGGGTTCCCAGGCGGCAACTGCAATCAGAGAATGAATTCGGCCGAGTTCATTCTGCCGGTAGGATGGCATCATTATAAGAAGGCTCTCGGACACCGAAACTAGGGCTCTATACCCGCGGGCACCAAAGGACAGCTCCCCGCACACAGTGGACATACAATTGCTTTAGATGCCGGCCTTTTTCCTCCAGCTCCGAGGGATAGGCAATCACTGGACGAGGACCTTTTAAGAGGCGGGCGCTGAGGGGGCGGGGCTCAAACTAAACCGCGCCCCGGGAGCGGGGGCTGGGCGCGCCTGAGGCACTCTGCGCCTGCGCGGTGTTCACGCGGTTCCGGGTACTGATGTTGGTTTCCCAAGCTGTTTGCAGAGAAACTGAGGCACCGAGAGGGAGCGACTGCTCCCGAAACCCACAGGAAACCCGTTTCCCTTCCTTGGACCCACTGTGAAAGGCTTGGCCTCGGGTCATCGGCAGTGTCCCCGAAACTCCAAATTTTTCTGGCAAGGGGGTGGTCAAGGCGACATTTAGGACTGGAGTGACGGGGCAGTGACTGTTCTTGTGCCGTGCTACAGGTGAGGACGTGAAGACTCTGAGACTCTGAGCGTGAACAAGGTCGCGCTTTGGCGGCCGGATTTGAACCCGGACTGAGCCCAGCTCTTAGTCCTGCGAGGCTTTGTGGAACCGAGATGACCCACTCTTTGGTTTGTCCAGAGACAGTGAGCAGGTGAGAGCCCCGGGCGGGGGTGGGGTGTGAATGGCGGCGGGCAGTAGCGGACGGGGCCGTTGGCCTGGGATAGTCCCTCCCTAGTGGACAGAAATGGGGGAACCGGTGGCGAGGGAGGGGTGGGCCCAGTAGTGGGCGGGCCCTCGCCGCAGGGCTCAGCACCTCTCCACACGCCGATTCTGGTTGCCTCTAGGGTGAGTTCGGTGCTGAATCGTAACACTCGGCAGTTTGGAAAGAAGCACCTGTTCGACCAGGACGAGGAGACCTGCTGGAACTCGGACCAGGTGAGGCACCCTCTCCCTGGATCCTCCACCCCTAGTGTGAATCAGAATCAGGGGTCTGGGGCACCCTGAGAATTTGGGTGCACCCCAGCTGGACAGTTAGGTTGGCCAGGGAGGGAACCCGTGTTCACTGTGCTCCCCACCCACCATGGACTCTGTGACTGAGAGAGGCACAGCTGGGCTCTGAGTCTGGAGTGATCATGGACCTCTATTTCTCTGCTTCCAGGGCCCCTCCCAGTGGGTAATACTGGAGTTTCCCCAGCGCATCTGTGTCTCCCAGCTGCAGATCCAGTTCCAGGGGGGCTTTTCCAGTCGCCAGGGCCGCCTCGAAGGTACTGGAAGGCCCTGGAAGATGGGGGATTAGAGGGGGTATGCTGGCCTCACTGCTCCTTTCTCTGCTGCAGGTTCTCAGGGGAGTGAGGCTCTTAGCAAGATTGTGGACTTTTATCCTGAGGACAACAACTCGCTTCAGATATCCTGCCTCAGCCTCTGGGTGGGGTGGTCTGTGCCTCTGAAAGCTGTGGGCCCTGGCATGTGACCTCGAGCAACTGGCCTCTGGGTCTCCATTGCTTCACCTGTGAAATGGGCTGATGATAATCTGTTCTGTGTTAGAGTTTCAGAGGGACCCACAGTGTGCTGGGTCACCCAGCACATTTGTAGTACTTGAGCTGGGGCTGGTGGGTGGGAAAAGATAAGGCATCTGTTTCCCTTGACTGCCCTGCTTACACTTTCCCTGTGCCATCTGCTGAGGTGGACCGGCTGAAAGTGACATTTGAGGACACCACTGATTTCTTTGGCCGAGTGGTCATCTACCACCTGCGGGTGCTAGGGGAGAAGAAGGTGTGAGGCCACTGGGTGACTGCCTCCTCCAGGAAGTTCTCTGGGAAGCACACTGAAGTCCTTCAAGTTCTGCACAGAAGGTTTATTGGTTCCTCTTGGAAAGGGCCCCCTCCCACCGTCTGTCCAGGAGCTGCCTTTGAAGCCAGTTCTGGGTTCCCCCAGCTCTGGGTCGACCATTTTGTTCCCTGAGTGTCTGAGTCCCTGGCAGACGGCGTTCACTCAGGGGTGGCGGGCACCAGGTTGCTCTGGAAGAGTTTAAGGATGTGGTTCTCGATCACCTGTTGCACTGGAAACAGAACAGGGAAAAGGTGGGCCATGAACTTAACAGCGGCTGCAGAGGCACAGGCCAACCTGTACCTTCCCCTCAGGGTAAGAACAGGGGCCTCAGCCCTGGGACCTGGATGGAGGACCCATTTCATACACAGGGAAATCCAAGCCCTTGCCAGAGCACAGCTGGGAAGACAGAGGCCCCCCTCTTAGGAGCCTCTATTTCCCCTGAGTTTGTAAAGATGCATTTTTGGAGGCTTTTCAGAATTATAAAAATATTCCTTACCAAATAAAATTGTCCAATTGGAACTTTTATGAAAAGATGAGAGGGACTGTGAGGAATTACTTGTCTCAAATGGAATAAAACTCCTTCAAGGAAGGAGTGGGATATTTCCCACACACCCCCACATGACCCCAGGGGGTCAGTTCTGTTAGGATCCCCCCATTTTCTGAAGTGGGGAGTCAAACTGGGGTCTGCCTACAGCCCCTACTCATACCCACCTCTCACCGTGGAGGGGGCTGGGCTCCATGGCCATGTGAGCTGTGGCCCTCCTGGTATCCTCACCCTGCCAGGGGGCCTCCTTTGGGCCTCTCAGTGCCTACATGTCCCCCCATTATGGCCCCTGTCACTAGCCCCATGTGCCTCGGGCTGACCTTTCCTATATCCCAGGGCCACGGCGAGGTCCATTGGGGTGTAGCCAGAGTCTGCCTCAGTGGTGAGATCAGCTCCTCGGGCTGCAAAGCAGAGCAGACACTGCAGAGAGGGCTGGGCCTGGGGACCGGGAGCCCGGGTGGGGCACGGGGACTCGGGAGGTCCAGTGACTACCCACTGTGCAGCCACAGGTCTGCTGGTTGCTGTGTGGTCTTAGACAAGAGCCTGACCTCTCTGATGAATGTGGCCAATAGAATCTCCACCTCCGGGGTCTCTGAGGCACGCAGGGTGTGGGTTCTCAACCCAGTCGGCCAGATCCCTGTGCTATTCCTGCTACCTCCTGTCCCCACATCAATCCTCTGGGCAAAGCAGGCAGCAGCCACCCATCCCAAGAGCTGTTCAAGCAGAGCTCAGACCCTTCCCTGGCCCTCAGGATTCCTGCAGAGCCACGTGGGGCTCTAGGGCCCCTCAGGCTAGCCTCTACTCCTACTCACCCAGCAAGGCCTCCACGCACTTCACATGGTTCCCACGCACGGCATACAGAAGTGGTGTCCCTCCATTCTGTCAGGGACAGGGGTAGGGGGCAAGCAACACTATCTTTTCCAGATTCTCACGACACCCCACACCCACCAATTTAATATGGTTCCTCCTGCTTGTCACTAGGCCCATCTAGCTTCTCCTTTGGGCCTCAGCTTAGATGCCCCTTCTTCCAGGAAGCCCATCCTGACTTCCCTTGGCTCTACAGGCAGCCTCTGGGCTCTTGCAGCTAGCTGTCTGTGTATCTGCCAACATAGTGTTATTCACTATACCTGAGCTGTTTATGTGTCGGCTATCCCCGCCCCCCCAAAAAAAACTGGGAGCTCTGTGAGGCTTGGGGATGGGTCTGTCTTGCATTCTTAGCGCCCAGGGCCAGCCTGGTACCCTGTGAGGTGCCCAGGGCCAGTGGGTGGCACCTTACCCAGTCATAGATGTTGATGTCCACGTCGCGCTCCAGCAGCAGCCCTACAATGTCTGTGTAGCCACCTGTGCTGGCCAGTGACAGGGCGCTCTCCCGCTCTTTGGCCAGGATGTGGGGGTCGGCACCCTGGGGGGAAGAGAGGGGGACAGTGACAGAAGGGGGGGCAAAAGGAGGAGTGGGTGCATCCCCTGCAATCTTGGGGTCTCCATGTTAGCTCCATCTTACAGACACAGCACCAGCAGACTCAGCTGAGACCCTGGCCCGCCCTCGAGTCCCCAGGAAGCCCCCAGCTGGGCTGGGACGCACCCATTCAAGCAAGAAGCGGACGGTCTCGATCTCTCCAAAGGCGGAGGCCCAGATGAGGGGGGTGAAGCCTCGCTCGTCCGGCTTGTTGATGAGGTTGTCTCCTGGCAGGAGGGGGGTGGTACCACTGGGATGCACCCCTGCCCACTCTCCCCAATGCTGCAGAATTGGGGGCAGGGCAGGCAGCTGGGGTCAGATGTGGGGCGGGGAAGCATACATGTGGATGCACACACGGACATGCTCAGACACACGTACAGACACAGGTACACATGTGGAGACTCAGGTCATGTCAGCAGCCACATGCACCCACCAGCATGTGAGGTCACACAGGCACGGACACACCGGCACACGAGCGTGGGCACACACCTTTCCTCAGATGCTCCTTCAGTTGGCTCAGCTCCCCCTGGGCTGCGAGCTGGTGGATGGACAGGGCTGGGGGGCAGAGAGAGGTAGAGTCCTCACCTGTCCCATCTGAGCTCCATGCCCCAGTTTATTCCTTGTCCAAAGTTGCTCCTCTTAGCCCCTGCCAGCCCACTACTTCTCTCCCCCGTGGGGACCGGGGTCCCACTCACAGTCCAAGGTGGCCGGCAGGGCTGATACCTCATTCCCCCGCTGCCGGTTGGTGAGGGTCGTGGAGTGCTTTAGGGAGCTGCCTGCTGGGAGAGAGAGAAAGGGCCTCGGTTTCCCCTCATTCCCCAGTATGTCTTGGGCTTCAGACCAGACCCTGGGGGCTTGGAACTACCAGAGACAGTGCGTGGCTCCACTGTTCACTCACTCCATCCTCCCAGATACCCAGGGTGTGGATTTCTCCTCCGCCCCTGGCAAGATTCTGCACAAACGAGACAGTCCCTGCCCTCAAGGGGCCCATGGACAAGTTGGGGAGTCAGACAGAAATGGAGAAATAGAATGAGAGCTTAAGTTAAAATACGTGTTCAGGAGAAATGAAAAGCAGGTGGAAGGGGGTGGAAAGAAGGGAGGGCAGAGGGTGAGTCCCTTTTAAAGAAAATGGTCAGGGAGGGTCACTCCAAGGAGGTAACACCAAACGAGAGCTTGGCCAGTTGAAGAAACCTGGGGAGAGGTGTGGGAAGAGCATTTCACACAGGGAATGGTAGGGACGAAGGCCCCAGGGCAGCTGAGTTAGACATGTTCAAGGATTCCAGTCAAAAGAAACCCTTGGGTCCTTGATAAGTCAAACAGAATTATCATCTGACCCAGCAATTCCACTCCTAGGTATCTACCCCAAAGGGTTGAAATCATGTGTTCAGACAAAAACTTGTACACGCATGTTCACAACAGCACTATTCAGTCACTAAAAGGAGAACAACCCAAATGTCCATCAATGCATAAATGAATAAACTAAATGTGGTCCAGCCATACTGTGGAATGTCATTCAGCTATAAAAGGGATGAAGCACTGACACACCATACAATGTGGATGAACCTTGAAAACATCTTGCTGAGTGAAAGGAGCCAGAACGGGAAGGGCCACATGTTGTATGAACCCGTTTATATGAAATGTCCGGAACAGGCAAATCCATAGAAACAGAAAGCAGATTTTTGCTTCCCAAGGGCTGGAGGAGGGGAATGGGGAGTGACTGCTAATGGGTCTGGGGTTTTCCTCTGGGGGTGATGGAAATGTTCTAGGACTACATAGAGGTGGAAGTTATACATCATTGTGAATGTACTTACTGCCACTGAATTGTAAGCAATTCTGGTTAAAATGGTAACTTTTATGTTACGTGAATTTTACCACAATTTAAAAAAATAATAAGCAACCCCTCACAGGGTGGAGATGGAAGACACATCCAAGGACACAAAGACAGAAGTCCCATCTTGGGCCTGACATTCCACCGTTCTTGCATCCCAGAAGCAGGAGTCCAGGGTAAGTAGCCTACCTTGAGGTGAGGAGGTACCAGAATCTGGTTCAGGATTCCCAGGCTCCGGGGTGCAGGGGAAGAGACTGAGGACCACAGTGTCTGAGCCGTCAGGGGCCTCACCCCTGGGGTCTTCGGGGTCCCCAAATTCTGGGGTAGAAGGCTGCTGGATCAGGCTGAGATCCTCTGCAGGCTGGGTGGGCTCCATGGGGAAGCTGGTGGAAAGGCCAAACAGGGAGAGATGGCAATAATTATTGACAACTCATTAAATAGGCACTGACTGCATACCTGGCCTCACACAGTGAGGGTGGGTAAACTAAGACTCAGCCAGGAAATTAAAACCAGAGTCCAACTGCTTCTCAGGCCCACTCCTCCCCAACACCAGAGCACATACAATGCATTGCTTAAAAGCCCTGGATCAGGGGTCAGCCATCTGGGTTTGAATCCCTCCACTTATAGGCTGTGAAAACTTGGGCACATTACTTAATTTCTCTAAGCCTCAGTGTCTTCATTAGTAAAATGGGGGAAAGGAGGACTAAAAAAATCATGTCTGTAAATATCTAAGCAGGAGGCCTGATACACGGGCAGATCTTAAACGTCCGCTGTGTTTTTTTTTTTTTTTTTTTTTGAGGGGGGGAATCCCTAGAATGAGTGAGGGCTCAACAAAGATGTGATTGGTTGCATCCCACCCGCCCCTCCCAAGTCAATCCAGGAGGTCCACTCACCTCCAACGAGCCTCCTCTGTCACTCCACGCCGCAAGCCCGGGTCCCCCCAAACTTGGGGGCCCAACTCACAAACTTTTCTCTTCCAATTGATGTAATGGGTAGCAAAATGGAGCCTAGACCCTCTGCGCCCTGGCTTCTTCTGCCGGGACAGAGAGCAACTTGATACGCGACCGCTACCCACACCGCAGAGTGCCTCCACTGCGCCTGCGCGCCCCCGCCCCGCCGAAAGCGCGGAAGGGCTGGAGCTGTATGAGCTGTTTCTGGCCCTTTAAGGCTTGGGGGGCGTGGCTTCCGCTGGGGCAAGAGCTATGGAATTGCGCCTGCGCTTCCTCGTCCCCGCCGCTCGGGAGGGAGCCTAGTAGGAACGGGAGGGGTGGGCGGGGCCTCAGAGGGCTCTGAAGAGTTCCCTGACCTTCTCCTCCCTCACTCCCAATACCACCCACAGGTTTTCCCAGACGGAGCCAAGTGGCTCCACCTTCGGACAGACGGCGTCCCCGTCCATAACAATGTCTCCTGTGCGGTCCTGGGGGCTCAGGAGTGTGTGCAGGGATTTGGTGGCAGCAGAGAGGTACAAGAAGGGAGTTTATACGGCCCGAAGTGGGCACTGTGTGGAGTATTCCCCCAATATGCCCCCGGAAAAGGGGTTCGGTAAAGGAGGGCGCCCTTCCCCTGCCTGAGTGTCCCTCCTGGAGCTTCAAGGGGTTCCCGGCCCCTCTTCACCCACCTGCCGATTGCCTCTTTCCCCAGTTTCTAACTCACAGCCCTTCTCCTGTCTGGGTAGACTAAAGATCGAGGAGGGCAGGCCAATGAGTAGCGGAACTGGAGAAATGCGGTGCCCCAGTTTCCCAGGGATGGTTTAGGCAGCTGTCTCCACCCCAGACTTCCGGTTCCTGTCCTCGAAATAGGGCCGCAGCCACCATGGAGGAACCGGAGATGCAGCTCAAGGGAAAGAAAGGTGGTGTGGGGCCCCGGGCGGGCGGAGGGGTCAGGAACTCGCAAACGGGCGACCAGACTGGGGGCGAGAGGGGGCCAAGGCGCGGAGGGAGCGTTTGGGAGGTGTGAACTGCCACGAAATCGCGGCTCGGCCGCTGACTAGTTTTGAAACCTTTAGAAAGTCTCTGTGCCTCGATTTTGTCATCTGTAGAATGGAGAGTATAATAGACTCCCTCCCTCCCTCCCCCCATAAAATTGTTGTGATAATTCAGTAACTTGATAAATATTTTTAAATTTTATTTATTTATTTTTGGCTGTGTTGTGTCTTGGTTGCTGTGCGGGCTTTCTCTAGTTGCGGTGAGTGGGGGCTACTCTTACTTGCGGTGCGGAGGCTTCTCACTGCGGTGGCTTCTCTTGTTGCGGAGCACGGGCTCTAGGCGCGCGGGCTTCGGTAGTTGTGGCACACAGGCTCAGTAGTTGTGGCTCACGGGCTGTAGAGCGCAGGCTCAGTAGTTGTAAAACCCGTGCTTAGTTGCTCCGCGGCGTGTGGGATCTCCTCCGACCAGGGCTGGGACCCGTGTCTCCGGCATTGGCAAGGGGATTCTTAACCACTGCACCACCAGGGAAGCCCCCCAGGGAAGCCCCCAGTAATCTGATATCTGTAAAGCATTGGAAGAACGCATGGGGCGTGGCAGTTGCTGTGCGTATTGTTTCCTTTGTATTTATGCATTTGCATACGTTTACATCGACTTATCAAATATATGTAAATCACATAGTTACAAATTACAAAATGCCACAAGTTATTTTTAAAGTATAAATGTCTTTGATACTTTATTATATATGTTATTACTAGTTAATTTTTTCTTTTTTTTTTTTTTTTAACAAATTTATTTGTTTATCGTTTGTTTTTGGCTGTGCTACCCAGTTTGTGAAATCTCAGTTCCCCCACCAGGGATTGAACCCCGGGCCACAGCAGTGAAAGCCCGGAATCCTAACCACTAGGCTACCAGGCAACTCCCACTAGTTAATTATTTAGAAGTCACAAATACATGTAATTCCATATCCTTCATATTAGCACTGTGAGGTGTAAGCTACTGTGCTCATTTTCAAAACGAGGAGGCCTAAGAAGGTAAGAGGACACATAGTTTGGAGGTGGCAGGCTGGGCTCTGCCTGAGTCAGGACACCGTGGTGAGCTGGACAAACCCAAACTGGACAGACTCATAGACATCCTCCCTTGACTCCCAGACACACGTGGGTTCTCTCCCTTACAAACTACACTGCCCTGCACAATAGCATAGGGTCCATCTCTGTAACAAACCTTGAGGTGGGTACCTTTATCATTCCATTTTTGTATATGAGGAAACAGGCTCAGAGAAGCCCATGCCCTCACAAATCAAATTTTAGGTAAACATGTAACCTAATAAAGAATGAGAATTTTTACACCTGAAACTAACACAACATTGTAAATCAACTGTACTCCAATATAAAATTTAAGAAAAAAATAGAGTGAGATTTTAAGCATAAGGGAAATGAACAAAGTGCTGAGGCTGAGAGTGAAGGTGAAGGGACATCTGATTAAGCTTGGTGATTAGGGAAGGCCTTGCCCAGGAGGTGACATTTGAGCTGAGACATGAGGGATTAAGAGAAATGATGGTTGGGGGGGAGGGACGCAATGTCAGTGGTGGGATCAACAGGTATGAGGGCCCTGAGGTGGCAAAGTATTCAGAGCTGTGCTGCAGTACAGTAGCTACTGGTCACAGTACTTATGCATATTTAAATTAATTAAAGTTAGATAAAATTTAAAATTCAGTTTCTGAGTCACATCAGTCACATTTCAAGTGTTCAGTAGCCATATGTGACTAGTGGCTACCATATTGGGCAGTATAGATTATAGAAACTTTCCATCATCGCAGAAAGTTCTTTTCAACAGTGCCGAGTGTCCAAGGACCAGCTAGGAGGCCATTGTGCCTGGGGCAGTGGCTGAGGAGGGCAGAGGCGGGTAACAGCAGGTAGAACATACAGGGCCTTAAGGGCCATGTTAAGGAAGGCAGATTTAATTTCTGGCTGATGGGAGTGTTTCAACCAAGGGAAAGACATATCTGATATATTCTTTAGGAGCTCATGCCATCTGTTTTGTGGGGATTGGATTGTTGGCAGGAGTGGGCGCGGGGAGACCAGAGAGCAGCTGAGTTTGGCATCCAGGTGGGAGACAGCTATGTCTGGACCAGTGAGGGCAGTACAGTGTTAAGAATGGGTGAGTTCTGGGGCTTCCCTGGTGGCTCAGTGGTTGAGAGTCCACCTGCCGATGCAGGGGACACGAGTTCGTGCCCCGGTCCGGGAAGATCCCACATGCCGTGGAGCGGCTGGGCGCATGAGCCATGGCCGCTGAGCCTGCGCGTCCAGAGCCTGTGCTCTGCAATGGGAGAGGCCACAACGGTGAGAGGCCCACGTACAGCATAAAAAAAAAAAAAAAGAATGGGTGAGTTCTGAGCTTTGTTTTGCGACAGAACAAGCAGGGTCTGCTCATTGATGGGGTAGGAAGGGCAAGGACAACCAGCTGGCTGCTGTTTGTTGAAGCAGACCCTGGGATGAGGATTTGTGTGTAGTCAACCTACCAAGAGAACCCCACAGAGGAGAGGGGGCAAACAGGACAGGGCCGGGGAGGAAGCTGACCAAGGAGTGACCTCAGGTAAAATCCTGCAGAAAGAAGCCACAGTCTGTTCCCACAGGGGAGCTCACAGGGATGGGTCACACCTCTGAGTTGTTTCGACACACAGCACAGGACATGGGCTTTCCTACCCCTCGGTGGTCAGTCATGGCTGAGAGCCATCCACCCATGTAAACTTCCAGGCACTTTTGGGTCTGGTAGCCAGTGGGCATCTGAAGAAGAATCTTGGATTTTGTCACTGGGGTAAAAGGAATGTGAGTAGATCCGAGCAGGTGGTAGCAGTGTCCACTGTAAGTGGGTTTGGGAAGGGAAAGATCATGAATTCACTGGACACATTAATGTCATCAAGATTGAAGCCCTGCGCTCTAGAGCCCGCGAGCCACAACTACTGAGCCCACGTGCCACAACTACTGAAGCCCGTGCGCCTAGAGCCCGTGCTCCACAACAAGAGAAGCCACCTCGATGAGAAGCCCGCGCACTACAACGAAGAGTAGCCCCCCTGCTCGCCACAACTAGAGAAAGCCCGCACGCAGCAACGAAGACCCAACACAGCCATACATACATACATACATACATACATACATACATACATACATTTATTTAAAAAAAAAAGATTAAGGCCCTTTTGTGACTCCCAGATGGAGTTGTTCGGCCCTGCTGTGACCATCTCCTGCAACCCATCACCGGGGCCACAGGTGACCCAGCCACTGGGAGGGACACTGGATACTTCTCTTTACTCTGGCTGGACTCACGGGTTGAGCAACCAGGAGTCTGATGCTTTGTCTCCTTGACCCCCTGTCCCCCCTACCCTCCTGTCCCACTTTGCCGACTGTCGACCCTGGACCCAGTAACAGACAAGTTCACTGAGAGTGTCTACGTCCTGGCCAACGAGCCATCCGTGGCCCTGTACCGGCTGCAGGAGCACGTGCGCCGCTCTCTGCCTGAGCTGGCCCAGCATAAGGTGAGCCGTCCCTGCCCCAGCCACCGACCTCTCCCAGGGTCTGCACCTTGTGAGCTGGGGCCTACTCTGTTGGTGCAGGGGTCAAGGCTGGGACACCAGCAAGGAGGCACATGGTCACCAGCCGAGATAGGGGCTGGATGGACAGATCTGGGGCAGATTTGGAAGAAGGGGACAGCAGGGTCTGCATTAGTTGTGACCTGTGTGGTGAGAAGGAGGCAGCCGTGTGAGGGAAGGATGTGCCAGGCAGAGAGAACAGCCTGCTCAAAGGGCCTGAGCCATAGTCGCCATGTGTTCACAGAAGGCCCAGACTGATGAGGGGTGGGAGTGGCAGGAGGAAAGATCAGGGGCTGGAGGGGGCTGCTCTCTACAGCCATGGGGATTGGTGTTCGGGTGCTCCATCCCAGAGAGCTGGGAGGATGGAGGTCGCAGCCACCCCTGCTAACAGCCCCCAACCCCCTGCAGGCTGACATGCAGCGGTGGGAGGAGCAAAGCCAGGGAGCCATCTACACGGTGGAGTACGCCTGCAGGTGAGCGCCACAGCCTCCGCGCTGCCGCGGTCGCCCTGTTATGCCCCGGGTGTTCAGGGGCATCTCAGCCGGCTGCCCGTGAGCCTTGCCCTGCCTGAGTAGAGGCATGCGGATCTGGACTCACCTGGCCACAGGGCAAAATTCCAGCCCAGACCTGTGCTTCTCGCTATTTGCTGGCTTCTTCTGGCCCTCAGCCCCTCCCCATCTGTCACAGGAGGGGCTGATAAGGACTCCAGGAGGTGCCTCAAGGGGCCAATGTTTCCCACCCACAGTTGGGGACCACAGACTGGCTGGTGGGGTGGATGGCAGCTGGGGGGAGGGCCAAAACATGAACATGACTGTTTATTTTTTAATGTTTATTTCTTTTCAATTTTTTATCTTGTGGTTAAGATGCAAATTCATCATCTTAACCATTTTTAAGTGTACAGTTCAGTGGTATTAAATACACTCATAATGCTGTGCAACTATCCCCACCATCCGTCTCCAGAATTCTTTTCATCTTGCAAAACTGCAACTCTGTCCCCATTAAACACTAACTCCCTGTTTCCCGCCCCCCATTCCTGGCACCCACCATTCTGCTTTCTGTCGAAGAATCTGACTATTCTAGGAACCTCACATAGGTGGAATCATACAGTATTTGTCTTTCTGAGACCAACTTCTTTCACTTACTGTAATGACTTCAAGGTTCATCCATGTTGTAGCATGTGTCAGAATTTCCTTTTTTAGGGCTGAGTAATATTCTGTCATATGGATGGACCACATTTTGTTTATCCATTCATCTGTTGATGGACATCTGGGTTGCTTCCATGTTTTGGCTACTATGAATAAAGCTTCTGTGACCGTGGATATACCATTTATTATTTTTGTTTGTTTAACTTTCTCTAAATACCCAGATTTTTTAACCCCAAGTGAAAGACGTGCCTGAGAATAAAAAGCAGTAGTTGGTGTTTCTTCCCATTGTTGCAGCTTTGCCAGCCTTGCCTCCTGTGCTCCTGTTGGTTCTGTTCCCCATGACTGTATTTCATGACCTGGCTTGTTCCGTTTGCTTTAGGAGTTGGCGACTTTAATTAGGAGTGCTGTTTGCCCCTGGCTTGGGCTGTGGGTTGTTTTGGTGGAGGCTGGATACTCCCCAGCAGCTCTCGTCCGTGGCACTGTGCGGTTTGCCTGCCTGTTTCTGTTGTGTGGGCAAAGGTTCCTTGACAGGAAGTCGTGCTGCTGGGAGTTCTGCCTTCACCAGCCTTGGCCCTTCCGCTGGGACGGGAGGGTGACCCAGACAGATGGCATCTTCCTGAGGATGGTGGTCACAGACACCCTCCTTAGCTCCAGGAAGAGTAGAAAAGAAATGGGAGTTTTTCTCGCAGCTGCTGAATAGTTCCCAGACAGCCCAGAGTTCATCAGAAAGGTCCAGGTTCAAGGAATAACAAATCAGTCTGTACTTTCTCCCAGTTCCTCTAGCCGTGCTATCCAGTGCAGGAGCCCGGATCCCAGGTGGCTGTTTACACTTAAATTTTAATGAAATACAATGGAAGATTCAGCTCCTCAGTCTCATGAACCATATTTCAAGTGCTTAGCAGCCCTAGGCTAGGCAGGGGGCCAGTCTGCTCCGAGCTCTGAGCACTTCTCTTTAGTGAGATGTGAATTTCTCTAATGCTGAAAGACTGTTTCCTTTACGGACATGAAAGTGCCCTTTTAGTTGTCTAAATGCTTTACGCAGCATTAATGGTGTAAAACTGAAAGATGTTAAAATGGTATATTGGTTGGGGTGAACTATTCAGTAGTGAGCTTACGTTAGATAGCTTTTTTTTTTTGCGGTACGCGGGCCTCTCACTGTTGTGGCCTCTCCCGTTGCGGAGCACAGGCTCCGGACGCGCAGGCCCAGCGGCCATGGCTCACGGGCCCAGCCGCTTGACGGCATGTGGGATCTTCCCAGACCAGGGCACGAACCCATGTCCCCTGCATCGGCAGGTGGACGCTCAACCACTGCGCCACCGGGGAAGCCCTAGATAGCTTTTTATCAAGGTGGACGGGCACTAGGAAAGCTGACTACATTTGGTGGTGTCAGATGAGCAAGTTAACGGAGCGGCAACAGCCGACGCTCCTGCCTTTTGATCTCATAGCCATAAGCAGGTCCCTGACTGATAATAAATGGGAGTGATTTCTTTGTCTTTAACAGGACTTTAAAACGACCCTCTTATTTTTACTGCAGGTGTTGTTGCACAGGCAACTTTCTGGCGTTAGCAAGGCCCCACGTGGCTTGGGGAATATGTTCCTGTAGTGCTGTTGGAAGGGACATTTTCATTAGGCATCCATCAGTGTAGCTTCAACACCAGAGCTTAGCACAGCTTTGCAGTAGTGCCCCGCTAATGGCGATGAGTCTAAACTCACCTCTAGAGCTTTTCACAGTCCAGTTGACAAGCTTCCTTCAGAGGCAGGAATAGGTTACCTAAGAGGAAAGCAAGATATTTTTGAGGTCACTTTTGCGTGCTTATAGCTTCTTCAAAGCATTAGATAGTCTAGCAGCCGTTAAGCAAAAGTTGCATGTTGCCATCCAGTGCTCTGTTGCATAGGGAAGTCTAATCTTTAAGCCCACAGTGAGCCCTCAGGGAGGCCCATGGAATCCTCCAGGTGCCTGATGAGTGCTGGCCCGCACAGGCATCCGCTGAGCTCTGGTTGGGGGGCAAAGAGAGCGTGGTGCCGCTGACTGGATCCATCCTCCCATTTCAGCGCCGTGAAGAACCTTGTCGACAGCAGCGTCTACTTCCGCAGCGTGGAGGGCCTCCTCAAACAGGCCATCAGCATCCGAGACCACATGAACGCCACAGCCCAGGGCCACAGGTAGTTCCTGGGACCGCCCGCCCCTGCTGCTCTCAGCCTCCTTGCTGTAAGGACCTTCGCTGCTCAGCCAGGAACTACCACTTCTCGCTCCTGAGACAACTCCCTCTCTTCATCTCATGGTGGCCAGTGACTTCCTTTCATCCTTTGGCGTCTGTAGTGGGAGAGTTCAGTCACTCGGCACCCAGCTCCTGAGCTCTGCTGTGTGCCTGGCCCTGGGCTGGGTGCTGGGGACACGGTAGTGACCAAGAAAGGTGTGCTCGTGGCCTCACGGGGAGACACACAGCAACCAGGTAAACACGGAACACACAAGAACATTTCAGACACATGTGAAGGAGGAAAGGGCTGTGGGGGGCCTCTCTGGGGAGACGGCAGAGGTGTGAGCAGAGGCTTGAACAACCTGCAGACAGAGATGACCCGGGGTTGGTGCTCCAGGCACGTCAGTGGCAGGGCAAAGGCCCGGGGCCTGGTGAGCTGGGTGTGTTGGAGGAACATCTGAGGCGGGTGTGGCTGCAGTGGGTGAGCGAAAGGGAGACGGGTTCAGGGGGTGGGCAGGGGCCTCGAGGGCAGCTGGGAGGGCGCCCGGAGCTGAAAGAGGCTTTGAGCCAATGACCAGACGGTCTAAAAATGAAAACTACTTACAGTTCTTACATACCGGGGAGAGAGTTTTTGGAGAAGTAGCTCTTTTTGTTTTGGTTTTCATTATAACTTAATAAACACACATGTAAACACATGCACACGTGCTATAAGCCATCACTCGAGCTTGAGATGTGTCTGGCTCCTTCAGTGTGGGGTTCTGGTATGCCTGTCCCCGACCAGGCACTTAGAAAGAAAAAAAACTGTGTTGCTGCCTGTGATAATTGAGACAAAAGAACTGTCAAAACCAAAAAAGCCTTAAAAACAAAAAACAAGCAACAACAAAAACCAAAAAGGCCTTGCAAATGTGTAAGAAGGGATGTGCAGCAACCTGCCCTCTGAGGGTAGCGTGAGAGGGGTTCATGATGGTTCCCCTGCACCAAATAACCATCTGGCTCTGGCTGCTCTGGCCCGGGTGGGTGACAGCCATTGGGACTGGAGTTCACTGCGTCAAGCCTTGCACAGTGCCATACACACAGTAGGGCCTCAAAAACCATAGCTTTTACTTTTAACTCAGTTTCCCAGCTGCTTCCAGAAGCCCTGCTTCTGCCTGCTGTTGCGAAAATGCACCGTGCTTCTGAAAGGCACCAGTAGCAGCTTGCGTAGTAGCTACTAACCTGCTATTGCGTCTCTTTGCAAGCCCTGGGGGTTTGAAGCTCCCAGTCCTACGTGAGGCCCAGGCACGACCTCTGAAGTGGGTCGCTGGTCCCATTTTTACAGAGGATGCCCTGAAGGCTCAGGCCAGGGGTCTTGGGGGACTGGAGTGTGACCCCAATGCACAATCCAGCCTAGCCGAGCAGGCCTCATGGCCTCTGACCTCAGCCTCATGGACGCTGCACATGTTTTGTTCCAGCCCCGAGGAACCGCCCCCGCCCTCTTCAGCCTGATCCCGGAAGAGACTTGGAGGTGCTTTGGCCCCTCTGACTCAGGTCAGTGCCAAGTGGGGCCAGAAGCCTCTCTGTGCTCCTTGCTCTGAACTAACCCATGTTCTCGGCATCCAAGAACGGACCTACTTGACTAACCACTCGAGTTTTCTCCCTAGGCTTGTAGGGTGGTTTCATCCGTGGGAGGATAGAGGGTAGGGGCACCTGTGCCCTCTGCTGCTCAGGGCTGTTGTCAGCCCATCTCCCTTGTGCTTTCTCTGTCATCTTCCTGCCCCTTATCCAGGCCACAGGCCCTGTCCTGATCCCAAGGACCCCTGCCCCCCAAGACAGAGGGGAGCCCCATTTTCCATACCCTTCCACATGCCAGCTGCTTGCTTTACCCAAACACATTGTCTCAGGCAGAGCCCAGCAAGACTGTTATCCACCCAGCTCTGGAATCTTCATTCTACTGCTGACCTGCTGTGTGACCCTGAGCAAGTCCCTCCTCACTCTGGTCTCTGCTTTTCCCTTCTGTCAGAGTGCTCATTAGGCGCATCTGCATAGAGTGATGTGTATTGTAGCAGTCAGCTACTGCTGCATGACAAACTATCCCAAAACTTAGTGGCTTATGACACCAATCATTCGCCTGCTTACGGTCGTGCAGTTTGGGTTGGACTCAGCCGGGCAGTTTTGCTGGGCCCACCTGGCTGCTACCTGTGGCTCTTGTGGGAGCTTGATGGGGCCAGAGAGTCAGAAGTAGCCTCACATCTGGCCCTTGACCAGTGCTGTCTGCTGCTGGTGGGGAGGGGGGTGTCTGGTCCTCCACGTGGCCTCTCCAGCAGGACAGCCCAAGCTTCTCCTGGTGGTTGGGCGCCCGGTGTGCACGTGTTCATCCAGCCTTCCCTTGCTTCAGTTATGGCTGTCCCATTGGTCAAGGCCAGTCACGTGACCAGGACCAGATGGGCGAGGACTGCAGGAGGGCTTCAGTACTGGGAGGTGTGGTTGACCATCTGAGGAGAGCATGGCACCAAGAAAGGCCTAGTGTCTTGTTATTCTGTGCTCATGCAGGGCAGACACAGGCAGATTGGAGGTACCCAAGGGACTGACTGTGCCCGCAGCTTGTGTAGCTCTCACAGCCCCCTGCTCATTTGCTGTGATTGTGCTCTGTGCTGTGGAGGTCTTCTCAGAGGGTCAAGGAAGGCATGGCAGGGGACAGAGCCCCCACAACTCCTAGAGCAGCAGCCCCGAGAGCCAAGAGGCAGCAGAGTTCATGGGTGTGCAGTCAGAGTTCTTATCGGGCACTTGCTATGTGACAGGCTTAGCTCTGGGCATCGGGGTGATGAGGAATCCCACAGACTGTGGGGTCACTTGGGGGACATCTGGGAGGGCCTGGAGCAAGAGGGGCTGCCAAGGGGGTCAGCAACCCACCCCATTTCCCCACCCATTGTTGCCCACCAGTCTGGACCCACACCCCAAAATCTCCCCCATCCTATCCCCTGTGCCCTGGTGCCTCCCACCCTCAAGCCTCAAAGATGCTGCCCTCTCCACCCGTCCACAGTCAGTGTGTTTCTCCTGCTCCTGCCTGGAGCCTCCAGGCAAGGCGTGAACATCCTGGGTCATCTGCCGTTTTACTGCTACTGCCGCGCCCCCTCAGAACAAACTGCTCTGTGGCTCCGCCCGATCCCACCTGTGTACCTACAGACCCTGCTCTGCTCCCCAGAATTGCCGCCCCACTCCCTACCTCGGAGCCTCCACTCCCACTTCTCCCCAGACTGCCCCCCCCAAGGGTTGTAGGTGACCTTCACAGGATCAAGTCCTGGCCTCCCCTGCTTCTCCAGGCCCCGGGCTCTACACACAGCCTCATTTTACAGAAGAGGAAACTGAGGCTCAGAGAGGCGAGTGACTGGAAATGCCAGGATTCACACCCAGACCCTCTAACTCCCAGTGCTTCACCTCTTCCCTCAGCCTTGCCCAGGATTTTCCTCAGACGCCACCTCATCAGGGCTACCCTGCAGCCCTAGGGGTCTCTCAGACCTCGCCTTGACTCACCTCTTGCCCCCCAGCCCAACCAAAGCTTGGACCCTTGGACACAGCCTTGTGGGACTTGGCAGGGACAGAAGACCAAGTAAGTGTGGCCAGCGCATTCCTCTTGCTCTTGCCTGGAGCCTCTGGGCCAGCCATGAATGTCCTGAGACGAGGCTTTGCTGCCTCTGGATTCTTACCCGCCCCCACTGGCCATGGACACGGCCATGGCCCCTCGGACCAGTAACTGCCACCATGACAGTCCTGAACATGCACCTGCTGTGTGCCCAGATCTGTGCTGGAGGCTTCACAAGGGTCATCTTTCATCCTCAGACAGCCCTATCAGGCAGGTGTCACCCAAATGCAGAAGGGAAAAGAGAAGCTCCAAGAGGTGGCATTGTTTGTGCGCGATCACACAGAGAAGAGTAGACCCCGGCCTAGTTTGGTCCCAGCCCTGCCTCTGACATGCTGTGTGACATGGGTCTGGCACCGACCCTCCCTGGTGCTACCTTTCTCCATCTCAACAAGGAAGGCTGGACTGGACCTTCTCTACAGGCTGAGGCAGGCATTCGTGTACCTGCCTGCCTGGACTGCATTCTGCCTCGAGCAGAAATGCCCACCTCAGGCTCAGACCATAAGGAGAAGCCACCCTAACTCCAGGGGTGGATGTGGGACCCTGGCCTGGCTAGTCAGAGCCCCCCATCTCCCAGGTCACAGTGATTGGTTTGAGATGGGCATGCGATCCAATGAGAGATCTTCCCTGAGGATTTTGCTGGAAAAGTACCATCTTCCTTCTGGGGTTGGTGAGCTCGGCAGATGGACCAGGGGACCTGAGAACATTGCCTGGGGCCCTGGATCCAGCTGTACCTGACACTAGAAAATCTCAATTCTTCAGTTTCATGAGTCCCTAAAATTACTGTATTTGCCAAAATTGCTTTGAGTCTGTTTCTGCTGACTTGAGAAGAGCCCACGCTGATCTGATCCCTGCGAATTCCAAGCCTGGGAGATCATGGCCCATGGTTTGTACACCTCCGAGGCCAGCTGTGTGCCAACAAAGTGCCCAGCAAAATGTATAAAGAAGGGCAGAATTGAGTTGTCGAGGTTAGAGCCAGGGTGGGTCCCAGGCTCACTGCTCTGGGAGGATCCCCCAGTTTGGCCCAGAGAAGTGGTTGGGCGAGAGGGGTGGCAAAAGCCAAGGGCACCCTAGGGTAGACAGAGAGGGTCCTGGTGGGGTATCAGGGCTGTGGAGGGGCCTGAGGGCTTGGGAGGAGGTTCAGGAACACAGGAGGTATTAATAATTGCATCCCACCACCAGGAACCAGGGTCAGCCCTCTCTCACCTCTCCTAGGGTGTACTGGGGGCCTGTGTGCTACCATCATGCCTTCCCCCTGCCCCAGCTCAGTTGAGGGGGAGGGAAGAGCCTCAGGTTCACACTGTTTTAGGCCCTGCCTGGTGTGTAACCCCCACAGAGTCACCCTCCCTCTCCACCCACTCTGAAGGCACCTCTCGTCCATCTCTCCTCCTGCCATGCAGCCATGTATCCATCATTGACGGTTCTCTCTGAGCTAGGCCCTGCCTGCCCAGGGGATGCCCTGGTGAGCCAGACAGACCAACCCTGGCTCCAGCGCTCAGACCCGCTGGACAGACAGGCAGCTAAGTGAGGTAACTGCATGTATCTCAGAGGCAGCCTTGGATGGCTCAGGCGCTGTGAGTTAGTGGGGGGCAGTCATGAGGTGCCCTAGACCTTCCGAGGGCTCCCTGTCACCCACGGCCCCTGAACATGACCTTAGCCAGTACTCTCAAAGAGGTTTGTGCAGGACTGTGGGTTGTTAGATGCCCCACCACCCCAAATCCTGGGGCTCACGGAGATGCTGGTTATTTGCTCCGCGTGGACGGCTCGCCTTTCAAGCCGGGCGAACGTCCGTCCCCTGCCGGCCGCAAGGGGGCGCGAGAGGCAAAGCCTTGGCCGGGCACTCCGCCACCAAGCTGTTCTTAGCCCCTGATTCAAGCCCCCGTCCCCAGTCTTGGCCGATCCTGAAGGGTGCATCGTGACCCTCCGTCCTTTTTCACTTCATACGTTCTTGCTTCCATTTTCTAGAAAGCGAACTAAGGCTCTGCAAGGCCAGATTACGCAGCAACACCTCGCATCTGCCTCGACGCTCTGGCCGACTTACCCCCTCCCCCCCCCGCCCGGAGTGAAGGGTGTGGGCATGCCCAGACCTAGCTCGCTAAGACTTGCTCCCAGAAATAGGTGGGCAGCCAGGAGAGCGACAGGGAACTCTCCGTGCTACGGGGCATTCAAGTAGGGAGCCTAGCACCCACGGGTGGGGGTAACCTGGAAGGGCTCCCTGGGTTAAGTGTTGGAACTGTCCCCCCCACCCTCCACCAGTCTCCTTCAAATTTGTGGATGGAGTAAAAGGAGGCCCGGGAGGGCGGTGACTTGTCTCCAGTTGGTCCACAGTGGTCAGGATGGGAATCAGACTTGAGTTTTGGCTTTTTGTTCTTAGCCCCTGGTTTTTTTTTGTTTTTTTTTTTGCTGTACGCGGGTCTCTCACTGTTGTGGCCTCTCCCGTTGCGGAGTACAGGCTCCGGACGCGCAGGCTCAGCGGCCATGGCTCACGGGCCCAGCCGCTCCGCGGCATGTGGGATCTTCCCGGACCGGGGCATGAACCCGTGTCCCCTGCATCGGCAGGCGGACTCTCAAACACTGTGCCACCAGGGAAGCCCCAAGTCCTAGTTTTTATTTCAGGCCTGCTCTGTACTCTGAGGGTCCTGCCCCTGGGAAGCCCCTTCCTGGCCCCTGCCTCATCCCCCAGCAAGGCCTCTGGATGCCCCAAGATTGGTCCGCATGCCCCTACGCTACTCAGACCCTCTCCAGGACTCCAGTTCTTCAAGAAACCCATGGAAACACCCCTATTGTGCTACCACAACACACGGCCCAGGCTCCGGGAGACAGAGCTGGACAGAGACATTTCTAAACCACGGGGTCAGCGCTCAGGTAGAAGGAGGGATGGGGGTGTCAGAACAACAGATGGGAGGGGGGATAGGTAAGGCTTTTGGAGGAGGAGGGGGCATTGGAGGCCGACCTTGAAACGCTTCTCCCCCCCCAGAGGAGAGACTACTATTGTCCCCACTTTTCACATGAGCAAACAGGCTCAGAGGGGTGAAGTGACTGGCCTGAGGTCACACAGCGAGTGGGAGTCAGAGCTGGGATGGGAACCCAGGGTCCTCGAACCCTGAAGCCCTACCCATTGGACCACACTGTCCTTGCCATGGAGGATCCTTCAAAGGCTTCCCCTGTTGACATTCTGGGAGAGGATCTGGAGAGGGGGACTTGGGGGGAGCAGCTTCTACACCTCCTCACCTTCCCATCCCTGTCTCTACCTTCCCCGTCTTCCAGGCCCCTTTCCCAGATCTTCCTCTCTGGCCTTTTCCATTCCCTTCTCCCCCGAAATCTCCCTTTCAACCCCCCAACCTCTTACTCCAGCACCTAAGAGTGTCCCCTCATCTGAGAAGACTGAGGTCGAGACTCTTGATTGGCCCAGTGGGGGGTGTGGGTCCACATGGGGTAACACAGCCAGCGATGGGGGAGGGTATAGGACAGGAACAGGGGTAAAGGCAGAAAGAAGGAGCCATTATAGGAAACGGTGTGAATGATAGAAGATGGTATGGACCGGAATGGGAAGGGTGTTTCCACCATGAGTGGTGGAAGGAGACAATGTGGCAGGGGCAGGAACACAGGAGCAAGCCCCAGTGGTGAGGGGGCAAGAGGTGTGGCCCATAGTGGGCAACCCCAGCTGGCCCAGCCTGGGCTGCTCCTAGAGCTGCTCCAGCTGCCGCCCCCACGTAACCAGAGCCTGCTTGTTGCATCAGAGGCAGGCAGGCAGTCTTGGGTAAACAGAGCAGCTCTCGAGGGCCCCAGGCCTCCCCAGCCACCTCCACACTCCCCAAGCCTTGTTCTGTGCCTTTGAGCCCAGGCAGAAGCCCCCAACCTGGCCTAGGCCCTGGTGTGTTCTTGGGACACCTGAGTGTCTGGTGTTGGACACTGAAGGGCAGCAAAGACGGGGTGGGAGAGGCAGGAACCCTGATCCCCACCTTTATGACACAGTGTGAACCCTAGTTTTTTTGGTCCAAAGAGAAATCTATGCCCAGGCTGGGGGTCCAAACTGCCCATGTCACAGATGGGGAAACTGAGGTGTGGGGAGAGGCAGGGTCTCTGTTCCCTTCTTCAGTGTCCCCCACATACTAATATCTCCACATATTCTCCCCTGAGTGGTCCAATCACCTCCTGTTGTCTTCTTAGAAGGTGGACACCAGGCAGCCATTGCAACCCACCTACTCTCCCCTTTCATCTGCCCCAGTGGACCCCCTCCCCCATCTCCAAGCCTCTCTTTGGGTGCCCAGCTCAATCTACTTCCACTCACTGCTCTGGCTTCATCTTCCCCCACCAAAGAATGTTCTGCACTCTTTCTCTGAACCTTTGCAAGTCCTGTTCCCTCTTCTTCTACCAGTGGCAAACTCCTACTCATGCTTCAAGGCCCAGTATAAATGCTCCACCCCTCTTTGGGGGAAGCCCTCCCTGACCCCTCTGGCCCAGTTCTGATCCCACAGGGATAGGGAGTATGTGGTAGCTCTGCCTCCTTCAGACTGGGGGCTTCTCCAGGATTGCCCAGTCAAAAGTCATCTTCATCCTGTAATTCTTTCCACCTCGATTCACTCATTAATCCTGCTCTGATCCCCCTCTGGGCCTGGACCTGTGCTGGGTGGTGCTGGGATCCCAGGGAGGGGGTCCAGTCCTGGAAGCTGACCTTTGAAGTGGAGGAGGGCGCCCAGCCACCGAGGGGTCTGTTACCCTCCTGTCGAAGTACGTGGGTCACACATTCAGCTGCAGGAGGCACACAGCTGGGCGAGGTCCCTCAGCGACCCTAGAGCCCCTCTCTGCAGTCCCTCCATTTGGGTGAGAGCAAGGGTCAGGGTTGGCTTCGAGAAAGTCTCGGTGCCTGGGGCCTCAGGTCCCGGGTCGGAGTTACATTTCACTCAGTTTGAAGTTAGTCCAGAGTAGGAGATAGCAGGGGGTTACAGACAGGGTCCGAATTAGGGTCAGGCTCAGCAGGTCAGGGTCGCCCACTGACATCGGGGGAAGCCTGGCAGGTCTGAACCAGCTCCCTCCCGGGCCCCCCTCCCTCATTATACTATTCCCCACCTCAGAGTCTTCCCGCGTCTGAGTCCCGGGCCCCAGAACTCCCGGGACCCGGCCACGCCCGAGTGCCCGTCCGTCGCAGCCCGTGGCACGCCCTCTATGCAAATTTAAGCCCCGCCCAATCAGCTCCCGGGGGCGGGGCCGCCCACTCCGAAGGCCCCTGCGGCTGCCGGGCGCTCGGGGTTCTGAGCTGCTTCCTCCAGGTCGGTGCGCGAGCGTCCAAGGGTCCAGGTGTAGCAGGTGCGTGTTGCGTTGGGCCGAGGTTTTTGCGGTGTCCTTTGAATGGCATCTGTGGGCTGGGTTGAGTTTGAAAGTCCGAATGTCCTGCTGTACGAGGGAGAGTTGTGTCTAAGAGGTGTGCAGTCCTAAGATTGTGAGTTTGAGAGGTTATGTGTCCTGGATTTGTGTGTCCAAAGGGTATGTGTCCAAGGGGTGTGAGTCTGAGGGTTGTGTTCGGGGGGTGGGGCGGTCAAGGGTTGTGGTTCTGAGAGGTTGTGTGTCTGAAAGGGTGAGTGTCCCAGGGGTTGCATGTCTAGGAGTTATGTCTGAAGGAGTGTGTGTCATGTCTGAGGGGTTGTGTGTCCAAAAGGCATGTGTCTGAGGGTTGTGTCAGTTGGGGAATTGTGAGTCCAAAGTTGTGGTGCCATGAGCCCCTGGTATGCGACTGTGAGTTACAGTGGTCCCCTTTCCTGGGTCACATCCCTTTGTGCATCCTGGAGCCCCCTGTGCACAACCACGACCCCATGCCTTCCTGCTGTCGGTGTGCCCTTGTGTGTCGCGGCCCCAGACCTGCAAGTGGCATGACATCCACGTGTGCCTGTGACCGCCATGACCCTCATCCACCCCATGGGGTTTGCACCTCATGCAGTGAACGTGGGGCCTCAGCTGGGCCCACAGGATGCCTTTGTGGCTGAGGGCAGGATGGTGGGCCCAGACCCCTGAGTGGGGCACCACAGCTGCCTGGGCCACTTCCTCCCCGTGCCTCAGTGTCCCATCTGGGCCATGGGTATAGGAAGGATAGTCACAGCCCTCCGAGGTTGTCAGCACATGACAAGCCCGTGGCTGCATTACTTTCATGGTCCCCACCCTCTGCCTCTCTCAGGGTCCAGGGCAGCAGACGTTGCCAACTGGGGTCCCCGGCTATTCCCAGTCCCCAAGCTGCAGACCCAAGAAGTCAGAAATAGCTGAGGCCTTCTGCCTGACCAGCTGAGAATCCTCACTGGGGAAGGTCAGGACCTCTGGATCTTTGGCGTCGGGGATGAGAACTTTCAGGCTCTTGGGGTGAAGGAAACGGGGTTCAAAAAAGTATTTAGACTCGGAAGGACAAGTGTATGGGGTTTGATTTCAAAGGTCAAAGGAGCTTTGGGAGAAGTCAGCCTTGCTCCCTCCTGTCCCCATACCTGCCTTCCACTACCTATCTGAGTCCAGGAGTGAATCTTGGCCTCCAGGGAATGGAATTTTGGGACATTTAGAGTCCTGGGGTCTCACCTGCGAGAGCTGGGAACTCGCTATCTGGTCTGAAGCTGCCACTTTGCAGGAGGGAAGACTGAGGCCAGGTGGAAACACGCAGGCCCCTCAGAGAAAGGACGGGCTCAAGGCTGCCCCTCAGCCCCTAGGAGAACTAAAGCCAGGAGTGAGGGGCCCCAGCTTCCTCTCTCCTCTCTGTGTGACCTCAGACAAATCGCTACCCCTTTCTGACCCTGTGACCTGAGCAATTTGAGCCCGATCTTACTTCCCATCTCCAACTAATGATTGATTTCATTAAATCATTACCCAACCAGGCAGACATCTAGAAAATGCAAATTAGAGGAGAAAGGGAATTAAAATCATTTGTCACCCCAACTCAGATGCAATGAGTATAGACATGTTGGGGGTCTGACCTTCTGGAATATTAGAGGCACATATGCACCTGGAGACAGATGTCATTTGTCAGAGAGTATTTATCACACTCCTGGGATCCCATGTGGGGTTGGAGAGGTCACCCCAGCCCAGGCCCATGAATCCGAGTGGGGTGTACACAGTGGTTGGGTCCCATTTCTCAGCCTCCCAAAGGTCCTCGCTGAGCCTGCATCTTGTGGGGGGGGGGGGCTTGTGAGGCTGCTCACTGGCCCCAGGGAACTCAGGAATGAGTGTCTCAGATCCCACTGGTGCCCAGGCCCACTTCCCAGACTGGGTCGGCGAGGGTGAATTTGGGGCATGGCCGGAGAACCCTGTGGTATAAGCCCACGCTTGAGCGAGGATCTGGGGTCCCACCATGTGGCCCTGGGAAGGAGCCTGCTTCCTCCTGTATAAAACAGGGCAGCCGTCTCCGCTTCACTGGGCTATCTGAGTCAAGCTGGTCCTGCGTGTAAATGAGGGGGAGCATGGGCCCGGGCAGACAGCAGGCACTCAGTAACAGGAGGGGCCCTCCGAACTATGACCGAGTGGACGTGCCTGTGAGCCCCATCCAGGCTCACCCGCACCCCACCCTCCGCCAGGGGCCAAGCAAGCCTCAGTCCTGTCAGCTTTCCTGTCCTGATCTCCAGGTTCAGGTTCACCAGAGGTTGAGGTGGGGTCCTCGGAAGGGAACAGTCCAGGCAAGTTGTGATAATGAGTCACTGCTGTGGGCACAGGCCTGCCTCTGTCCAGTTTCCACAATCAGAGCCCCGACCCTCTCCCACTGGACGCTGTCCTGGCCTCCTGCTCCCAAAGGACTTCTCACCACAGCAGCCACGGAGTCTGCTGAAAATCCTGAACTGCACCGCAGCCACCCCCCACCCCCGTTCATACACCCTCCATGACTCTCCATTGCTCTACAGCCCACTCTTTCACCCTGATCCCCAAGGCCCCTTGCAGCCTCCCTGCCCTCTTCTGTCTCCAGATGCCCCTTGCTCACCCATACCTGGCAACACCATCCACGCCTGCACCTGGAACCCACCCAGCACATTCCCACCTCAGGACCTTTGCACCTGCCATTCCTTCCACCAGGCAGTCTCTCACCCACACCCCTTCATGGCTGGTGTCCTCTAGTCCTTGAGATCCCCTTTTCAAAAAGTCCCTTCTGGCCCATCTTTCCAAAGCAGCCCCCTCCCCTGCCACCTCCCCCACTGCCTCCCCCTATAGCTGTGGTCCCCAACCTTTTTGGCATCAGGGACCGGTTTCATGGAAGACAATTTTTCCACAGACTGGGGGCAGGGGGCATGGTTCAGGTGGTAATGTGAGAGATGGGGAGCGGCAGATGAAGCTTCGCTTGTTCGCCCTCCACTCCCCTCCTGCTGTGCAGCAGGGTTCCTAAGAGGCTGCAAATGGTAGCGGTCCACAGCCCGGGAGTTGGGGACCCCTGCCCTATAGAATTTCATTGGTGAGGGCTCTGTCCCTGACAGTTTACGTGTCTGTCGTCTCCCCCACCAGACTGGGCAATGGGAAAGGTCAGACGGGTCTGTCCACTCCCTGCCCTTGCGTCCCTGGCACCTTGGTCAGCTCCCAGACATTTCTTGGGGAAGGAAGTGGGGACCAGGGATGCCTCAAATGCCCCATCTTGGGTTCCCCACTGGCTGCGTCTTGGGTCTGCTGGGCTATGGGCTGAGTGTCTTCCTCTCAGCTCTGACAGATGTGCTAATTTCCCAAGCTGGGAGGTCTGGGCCTCTGGGGATGAATTTCTGGGGCCCTACGGGGAGATCTTTCTTTGGAACAAAGAAAGAGAAGCCTCGGGTTGTTCCTGCAGCTGCCACCACAGCTTAGGGGACATCTTTGGGGGCCTTCAGTGGCCGAGGGCTCTGACCTGTGTGAGATAGCAGAGTTGGGTTCTGAATGTATGGTCTCTCTCAGCGCCAGGGGTAGGAGTCCCAAGCCCCACGGGAGGTGGGATGGGGCACGTCTCCATTTGCAGTGGCCATGACAGAGAAAATGGCCTTCCTGGCAGGACCTTCAGTGGACAGTGAGGGCAGCCAGGTTCTGCATGACCCCGGGACATAGTTTCCTTCCACGCGGGCACTGGAACCTTCAGAGGGTCAGCCCCTTGGCCTGAGAGAAGCATGAGCACCATCCAGTGGGCTGTCGTGCTGTGGGCTGTTTAGAGAGGAGTGGGGGAGCAGGGGCCCCCTCAAACTGGCAGCCTGTGGGCCAGATGGGACCTCAAATTTGTTTTGTGAACCATGAGGCATTTAAAAGAACGGAACCCGTTGCTGATGTTTCTTCCGTTTGTTAAGCAGTTGTTTGCTCATTCATTCAAGGAAGGGTGATTGCGGACCTACTGTGTGCCGGGCATTGGGAAGGCTCCATCCTTGCCCTCGTGGAACGGACGTCTTAGTGGGGCAACAGGATCATCAAAGAAAGTAACAAAGAAGCACCAAAAATATCTGGTAGGACTAAGTGACACAGGGAAAGAGAAATCTGGTCCGGGGAAATTAGCACCTCTAGAAAGAGAGATTTCTGCCCAGGCTTGAAGGACGTGTAGCAGCCTCTCAGACCTGGGTAAGTCTGAGAAGGGCGTTCCGGGCAGAGGGCACAGCGGGGGCAAAAGCCTGGCAATGGGAAAGTGGCAGGTCTGTCTGGGGCTGGTGTTTCAGGTACCTGGAAAGGGGCGGAAGGCGAGCTGGGAATCTGCTGGTAGATGAGGCCTGTCTAAAGTAGAGGGACACGTGGGTGAGTGCCTGAGGCGCCCCCAGGGCCCATTGTACAAATGGGGAAACTGAGGCTTGGAGCATGTCAGGCAATGAGTGTACAGTGGAGTCGATACGCCCATCTGGCTGTGCCCATAGCCACAGCCAGGCCATCATACCTCTTAGCTCATGGAGCAGGCCTGGGGAGGGGTCTGTGGAGGTGGGTCTGAGGGTCCCCCACGGGGCCTCCATTTCCCCATGAGTGCCAGAGAGGTCTATAAACAAAGGGACCCCCGCAAAGGGCCTCCTCCAGCTGGAACATTCTGGGATTCAGAGCCACACGTGGGTAACACACCCCACCCTCAGACCCCCACAGTCCCCAGAAATACCCCGAAGATCCCCTCAACCCCCTGCCACCTTGCACCAGCATAGCTTGTGTTCCCCATGCAGTGTCCGTACGTGCGATCCCTGAGATCTTCACACCCCACCCTCAGAACCCCCAGCCCCGAACCCACATCTCTCCCCTGGGGGGTGCTCCCACCCTGCCTCAGGAAGCCAGAGGGTGGGCGATACCCCTGCAGGGGATAGAGGCCCTATCTGTGTCTGGGGGCCTGCTTATAATGGGGGACTAGCATGGATTTGGGGAGTCTACATGTGTTTGGGGAGCTCTGTGTGTGTCTAGGAGGGTTGCATGTTGTTGGGGGTTGTGTGTTTGGGGGCGTCTGCATATATTGGGGGGTTTGTGTACATTCGAGGGATCGGCAGGTGTTGGGGGACGCTGTGTGTGTCTGAGGGGTCTGCATGTAGTTGGGCATCTGCGTGTGCAGAGGCCTCTGTGTGTGTTTGGGGGATGTGTGTGTTTGGCAAGCCGTGTGGGTTTGGGAGGGGTCTGCATGTATTGTGGACTGCATGTGTTTTGGGGACTTATGTATGTGGGTGTTGGGGGTGATGCATGTGTTTGGGGGGTCTCCCTGCGAGGGGAATCTCCCAACCCCCCAATCTGTACGTAGGAGGAAAGAGCTTTCTCCCTGACCCCCTGTCCCCAGCACCCTTCCTGGGTCTGCCCGGGGCCCTCACTCTGAGCTGGGTACCCCAGGGCTGAGGAGAGGTGACCCCAAGGCCTTCTGGGAGGGGTCAGGCCCAGTGATGGCAAAAGCTGCCTGCATAGAGAAAGAGGGCGATATTATCTCCAGAGAGCCCCCCAACTCAGGGAGGTGTCGCCGACTCTCCCCATCTTCTGGGGTAGGAAGCTGAGGCCCAGAGAAGTTTGGTTGCACAGTAGTCACTGCTAGAGCCCGCCTTCTCCCCAGGGCAGGTGAGGGACTCCAGGGGCTGTTGTGGGCTGAGCCAGCCCCTAGGTCACCCACAGTGCCTCCCCCCACTACCTGGGCCACCATCTCCCCAGGCTCCCAGGGGAGGAGGCGGCCCAGGGCCCCGGCTCGGGGAGGAGGGGTGTCTCCAGCAGCTGGGGTGGGAGCCACTGGAGCCCTCAAGAGAGGGGAGGGGGGGTCCCGACTTTCCAAGGGGCTCTTCCTGTCGCCTGTAATGAGGTACTTGGGGAGCAGGTGATGAAACCACCGCCTGGGTTGCGTGAGGCGGGGCCACCGGCCTGATTTGCTGCAGGGCCCAGGAGCAGCGCCCCCTCCCCGCTTCGCCGAGTCCCGCGGGCCCTCATCTCCCCCAGGCCACCCACCTGCCTCTCACTTCTCCTTTCCTCCTCTCCTTTCCTCGCCGGCCTGGGTCCCCCACCAAACTGAGGCCTCTGAGCTCAAGGGTCTGGCAGCGTGACTTTGCCACTTGTCCCTCCATTAAAGACCCACTGGGAGGCAAGAAGGGGAACTTGCCTCTTCCTGATCTTTTCTCTCAAACCTCACTGCAAAGCCTTTGATATCAGGATTCTGTGACCCATTTTGTGGGGGAGGAAGTAGGGGTCTGATGTCTCCCAGCGTGTCACAGTAAGTGTCACTGTGGTCTTGCAAGATGGCACGCTGACTCAGCATCCCCAGTTCCAAGGCCCCTCTTCCTTCTGGCTTCTGGGAGGCCAGAAGCCAAGGTTGATAGATCCCTCCACTGCCCCCTCCTCCCCAGCTGGTGGGAGAAGAATTCTCCCTCCCATTTACAGGTGAGAAAACTGAGTCCTTCCACAGGGAGAGGCCAGCAGTGAAGGGTCAGTGGGAGGGTGGGATTCCTTCCAGACCCCCATCTCCATCACCAGGGAGCTAAGAGACCTCGTAGAGAGAGATGACAGTCATGGCCTGAAGGACTGCAGCGGTGTTTGTTGATGGACTTAGTGACCACAGGTATCACCTTAGAGGGTTTATGATGCTCCAGGCACTCATGAAATCTTCCTTTGTACCCCTAGTTCCCCCCTCCAGAACAACGCTCAGGCCTGAGGCCCCAGGCCCCCTCCCAACCCCAGGCATATGCCACCAGCACGTCCCGTCCCCTTGGTCGCCAAACAATCCATCCTCTTCTGCCTACCTGCAGCCCCCGTCCCAGTTCAGGCCCCACATCTCCCACCTAGACACCTGCCCCAGCCTCTCCCGGCCACCTTGCTCCTGCGCAGACAGATGCTGTTTCTCATGGCAGCCATGACTAGGGACAAGGTTTGTTCTGGGTTTTGTTTTGGTTTTTGTTTTTTTGGCCGCGCCGCACAGCATGTGAGATCTTAGTTCCCAGACCAGGGATCGAACCCATGCCCCCTGTAATGGAAACATAGAGTCTTAACCACTGGACGTTCAGGGAAGTCCCCAGGGATGAGGTTTTTAAAAAAATCTTTTGGTTGAGATAAATCACATAGAGAAAAATGCAAAAATCGTTGGAGTAGGGCTAAAAAATTTGCACAAACTGAACACATTTATGTATCCAGGTCCTGGCCCGGGGAACAGGACACCCCAGTCCCTGGACTCCCGCTGTCCTGTCACAGTACCTGCTCCAGGTGGCCACTGTGCTCATATCCATCACTGTAGGTGAGTTTTGCCTGTTCTGGAACTTCATATAAATGGAATCACATGGTGTGTCCTCTCTAGGGAGCCCAGTATTGCTGAACCGGCACATGGTCTGGGAGATTCACCTGTGTGGTGGCATGGAGGTGGAATGCATCCTTTTTCTGTGCTGTATAGTAGTCTTGCATAGAATCTACCAAAAATCATTTACCAGTTCTCCCATTGAGGGCATTTGAGTTGTTTCCAGTTTGGGGCTCTGACAAATGAGGCTGCTGAGAACATTCTTGTCTGTGTCCTTTGGTAAAACACGGACACTTTTCTCTTAGGTGAATGTTGAAGGGAAGCATTGCTGGGTCAAAGGGTAGATGCATGTTCAGCTTTAGTAGGTGCCAGACAGTTTTCCAGAGTGGCTCTACTTCTTTCTTTTTCCACCAGCAATGCATGGAAGTACCAGGGGATTATTTAAACTGTAAAATCATATCCTGACCCTCCCCTGCCTCCAAACTCTCTGTGGCTCCCTAATGCCCTCAGAGTAAAACCCACACTCGTCACTGTGGCCCACAAGGACCTATGTGATCCAAGTGCCACAACTCTCCCCACCACCAGTCCCCTCCCCTCTCTCCCTTGCTCGCACTGTCCAGCCATAGAGATTTCTTTGCTTTTTTTCAAAATGCCAAACTCATGATCACTCTGAGCCTTTGCCCTTGCAGTTCCCCCTGCCAGGAACACCCTTGCACCAGATCTCCCCACAACTGACTCTTCCTTTGCTTGGCTGTGTCTTTCTTGGTCTTTGGGTCTCAGTTCAGATGTCACCTCTTCAGAGAGATCTTCCTTGAAATCCCTGGCTTCTAACATTTCCCCTTTCGTGGTCAATACTTCTCTCTTTTTAGACTTAGGTTCTGACCTACAAGAGCTTCATAAAATGACTTGGGCAGTTCCCATTGTTTTCAAAGGTCTGAGGTAGTTTAAAGAACATTTCACTTTCCTGTCCTTTAAGATTTGATAAAATAACCATAAAACTGTCGGGGCCTGTTGTCCTTTTAATGGTAGGTCTCAAGTCACTTTTCTAATCTTCTGTGGTCATTGGTCTACTTAAGCTTTCTACTTCTTTTGAGGTCAGTTTATCACAATGGTTGGCACTTGATAAATGCCAAGTATGGGGGGCAAAGAAAAGGGTGGGAGGTATTGGACTCTTGACTTCAAATGCCCACTCCCCCGTCCATCTGCTCAGGGCCCCATCCAGCCCTTCCACTGAGGCCCAACTACATGCTTCCTCCTTTGAGACGCCCTCTTGGATTTCTCCTGACTCTTCTTCCCTTTCCTGGGTCGATGAGTCCACCTGTGCCTCTCTGCTGGGCAGATGCCACAAGCTCTCTGCTTTCTAGCTGGACATTGGTGGGGGTGGAGGGGACATGCGCACAGAAGAGTACTCCCCTAACCTCAGCCTCCCCCCTCGTGCCCTGCAGATTCAGCACGCACCACCACCTCCCCCCAGCAGTTCCGGTCACGCCAACATCTGGAGAAGGGGCCGCCAGGTCTGTCTGCTGCCTGGGGTGGGGATTTGCATGTGAGTACAAATATATATGCACACCCTGGGCCTTCCGCCTGCCTCCGCATTCCTTGGCTGGCCCTTCACACCTGGGCCTGAGGCAGGTCAACGCTGAGTGGCTGGATTTGCATGCCTGTGTATTTCTGGGTAGGGAGTCAGCTGGGGGAGTCTGAGAGGAAGTTGTTGAGGGAAGCTGGGGGGAGTTCAGATGTGTCCCTGTTGACCTGCTCCCTTCACCAAATCTTCCCAGTCACCCCTCTGACTTGTCCTGAGGGTCTTCCAGTCTTGGGGAGAGGGAGAGAGCTGGATATACGACCCCCTTAGCCCCACAGAGTCAGAATTGGAGGGGATGGATGGAGGCTCTGGGAGACCAGAGTGAGGGCAGGGAGGGCTTCACGGAGGAATGGATTTTTTTGAGCTAGGTTTCTGAAATGTGTATCAGAGTTGGCCAGGTGCAGAAGGGGCAACAAGGGCTTTTCAGGCAGAGATATTTTGTTGAAGGTAGAGAACGGTGGGCAGGAGCTGATTGGGGCAGGGCCTTTCGTACTTTTTTAAAAATTTATTTTATTTATTTGGCTGCGCCGGGTCTTAGTTGCAGCACACGGGATCTTCATTTCAGTGTGCAGGATCTAATTCCGTGACCAGGGATTGAACCCAGGCCCCCTGCATTGGGAGCGCAGAGTCTTTTTTTTTTTTTTTTTAATATTTTTCTTTCTTTTTATTTATTTTTTTTGGCCGTGTGGGGTCTTCTTTGCCACGCGTGGGCTTTCTCTAGTTGCGGCGAGCGGGGGCTACTCTTCATTGCGGTGCACGGCTTTCTCATTGCAGTGGCTTCTCTTGTTGCGGAGCACAGGCTCTAGGTATGTGGGCTTCAGTAGGTGTGGCACTCGAGCTCAGTTGGCTGTGGCTCACGGGCTCTAGAGCGCAGGCTCAGTAGTTGTGGCACACGGGCTTATTTGCTCCATGGCACATGGGATCTTCCAGACCAGGGCTCAAACCCTTGTCCCCTGCATTGGCAGGCGGATTCTTAACCACTGGGGAGCGCGAAGTCTTAAGCGCTGGACCACCAGGGGAGTCCCTGGGGCAGGGCCTTGAATGGCAGGCTGAGGACTGGAGCTCCCTTCCTCCTGAGGGCAGTGAGGGGCC
Organism: Globicephala melas; assembly: GCF_963455315.2. NCBI lineage: Eukaryota > Metazoa > Chordata > Mammalia > Artiodactyla > Delphinidae > Globicephala > Globicephala melas. Next base: position 160,344,985 of record NC_083316.1, on the reverse strand, counting down.
GTGAGGAGTGCTTGAACAGTGAAGGGACATGGTCAGCTCTGTGCTGGGTAGATCCCTCAAGGACCAGGGCAGGGGATGACTTTGGTTCCTGGGTGAGGATTGGGGGCTCCAAGGTCATCAAAGTTCAGAAGACTCAAACCCCTGTGTGAGCCCATCTTTACCTGTCAGGCCTGGCTCCAGAGATGGCAGAGGACCTAGTGGCTTCTAGAGGACCCAAAAAGCCCTAGAGTACAGTGACTTAAGTGCAAGATTCAGGCATAGCACAGAGGGGGCCTCACCCCCAGTCTCTGCCCAGATGGACACAGCCCTGGCCTCCTGGTAGTTTCCTGTCATCTCTACCCCTGCCCCCAACTGTCCTGCTTCCTATGGCAGCCATGGCCAAGTTTTTAAAGTCCTGTGCCTTCTTTTTTTTTTTTTTTTTTTGCGGTTCGCGGGCCTCTCACTGTTGCGGCGTCTCCCGTTGCGGAGCACAGGCTCCGGACGCGCAGGCTCAGCGGCCATGGCTCACGGGCCCAGCCACTTGACAGCATGTGGGATCTTCCCAGACCGGGGCACAAACCCGTGTCCCCCGCATCGGCAGGCGGACTCTCAACCACTGCGCCATCAGGGAAGCCCCAAAAGTCGTGTGCCTTCTTGCTCAAAGCCCTCCCACGGCCGTGTACTGCTCTTAGACCAAAACCCACAGGCCTCCCTGCAGCTCAGAGGACCCAGAGTGGCCCTGCCTCTGCAGCCTCTCCTGCTGGCCTCCTCACTCCAGTCTTATTGATGCATCTCCTCCCTCCTGAGGGCCTTTGCACCTGCCACTCCTTCTGCCTGGAACTTACTTCCTGTCTGGCTCTTGGGTCTCAGTTCAGAGAAACCCCCCCTGACCTTCTGACTCTTGGGGCTCCCCCATTATGTGAACCCTGCCCTAGCCAGGATGTCCTTGTCTAAAATGGGGACAGATTGAGAAGGGGCCAGAGTTGATCTTCCAGGCCCAGAGACTCATGTCCAAGTCCCATGTTCCCATGGGACCCCAGGCGTGGGGGGCATTTCCTGAGTCATCTTGGCACCGAGACCTCCCGGCCAGTGCCCTTCTTCTGTCCCCAGGGACCTGTCAGGGCGGGGATAACGCACCCCAGCCGTGGGAACTAGCCTGATTCCAGCCGGGGATTAAAATTAGCCCCAGAGGTTAAATTTAGCAAGTCAAGCTGGAGCTGGGGGGCTGAGATGGGGGCTTTCGTTGGCCTGGGATCTGCATGGCTGTGACCGCTCAGAGACCCAACCCAGAGAAGGTGGAGGGTGTGTCTGGGGTCACACAGCGGGCCACATATGACAGACTGGGGCGTCTCATACTTCCAGCCCTGGGTCTGTGGGAAGATGAGGCACTCTGCTCAGACCCCTCGGGCTGGGGTGTGGGAAGCAGGTATGGCTACTCCCAGAGACAGACCTACATTTCCCTATACTTCCCAAGAGCTCATTCCCAGGCCTTGTGCCAGGTACTCTGTATTTCATAACCACCCCATTCACAGAACAGCAAACTGAGGCCGAGGGAGAGGCCTCCCTTGCTAAAGACCGCTCTTCTGTTCAGAGGCTGGCTGAGACCTGAGAGCAGACCCACTTCACCCTGGGCAGGCCTCAGCCACCTATGACATGGGAGAGATGGGGGAGTGGAGTGTGGTCATAGAGTCGGCAGAGGGGATCTCGGGGGCCAGGGAGCGGCTGTCTGTACAGTGGGGTGGGTGCCACTGAACAGGCAACATGATTCCTTGATTCCAAGGAGTCCTGCATGAGGGCTGCTGGGAAAGTCCTGGACCGTGTCTTGGGTACATGCTGCGCTCACTGAGCTGCCCATTCTCACCCTTGGGGCCCCCACCAGGGAAATCCAAGATCCCCACGAGGAAGGTCCAGAATTTCTCTCCAGTTTGCCTGGGCCCACCCCATCCCCCAGTCTGAGGGTTCCAAGCTTAAGTCTTTCCAGGGCATTCCCCCCTCCTCCCGCTGGATGGTGGGGCAGGGATAGGGTTTCTCTTATGCTTCCCCCCAACTTTTTATTTTATTTTTATTTTTTGGCCATGCCACGCAGCATGTGGGATCTTAGTTCCCCGACCAGGGATCGAATCCGTGCCCGCTGCACTGGAAGCGTGGAATCTGAACCACTGGACCACCAGGGAAGTCCCCCCACACACACAATTTTTAAAATAGAAATCTATAATCACTGAGGGAGAAATGTTAGAAAATTCAAAAGATCAAAAAGGAAAAAAAAAAAAAAGACAAAAAGCCTACACATTGTATGATTCCATTTATACGAAGTGTCCAGAACAGGCAAAGCCATAGAGAACATAGATTAGTGGTTGCCAGGGGCTGAGGGGAGGGGAATGGGGAGTGGCTGCTAATGGGGCTGGGGTCTTTTTTTGGAAGGATGAAAATTTTCTGGAACTAGATAGATGTGATGGTTGTACAACGTCGTGGATGCTCTAAATGCCACTGAATTGCACACGTTAAAATGGCGAGTTTTATGTTATGTGAATTGCATCTCAATTTTTAAAAACGGGAAAAAACTCACCCATAAATTTCCACCCAGCGTTGACTCCCAGATTGAGCATTTCCTTCTAGTCTTTTTTCCACTCTCAGTACAGTTTTTCTTTTGTTGTTGTTGTTTTTGCGGTACGCGGGCCTCTCACTGTTGTGGCCTCTCCCATTGCGGAGCACAGGCTCCAGACGCGCAGGCTCAGTGACCATGGCTCACGGGCCCAGCCGCTCCGCGGCATGTGGGATCTTCCCGGACCGGGGCACGAACCCGTGTCCCCTGCATTGGCAGGCAGACTCTCAACCACTGCGCCACCAGGGAAGCCCCTCAGTACAGTTTTTAAATATATGTTTTATATATTTTTAATATATGTTTTCTGGTAACCACAGCCCTCAACCTTGCTCATCAAAGGGCTATTGTGGGATTGAATGAGTTCAAAAGTGTCTGCTGTGTGGACCAGGCTTACTTTCAGAGGCTCAGGATCACTGAGCACCACTGGGTACCAGCACTGGATGGCCCTCCAACCTGGCCTATTGAGAACTTTTAAGCTGTCGCCAGTATTCATAACAGCAGTGCATACACAGCACCTGCCGTCTGCAAGGCAGATCTGAATGCCCTTTGTGGGTTAGCTCATTTTATGCTCCAGCAGCACTGGGCAATGCACCACACTGTTATCCCCGCTGCACAGACACGGGGTCAGGCTCCCTCTAGGTCCCACAGTTACCAGCTTGTTTTGCTTTAAAGCTTCAGGTGGGGGCACCCATACCTCTCAATCTTTCCCCCTTGGTCAGCCTTCTCCTTATAAAACATTGATCTGAAAGTGTTCAATGAGCATTTGCTGCATCCTGGGCTGGTCGAGGGTGTGGGCTGTGGGGATGACCCAGCCTGCCTTGATCTCCCCCATCATCTCCCTTTCAGCACCTGGCAGGGGCAGGAGGAAGATAGGGGGTAGACTGGGGTGCCTGTCCCCACTCTCCACCCACCTACTCTGTCCTCTTCTCCTCCCCACCTCAACCCCCAGACCAAGGACACTCCACCCAGCCTGGGACAATGGGGAGGAAGAAAATTCAGATCTCACGCATTCTGGACCAAAGGAATCGGCAGGTGAGTTCAGTGGGTGGGCCAGTGGTTCGGGGAAAGGCATTCCTGGCAGGGGACATGGCCTGGGCAAAGGTCTGGCCATCTGGGAGAACTGCAAGGGAATAAGGAGACTTGATGCAATGTCAGGAGTTTGAGATGTAGCCTTTACTCATTCTCATGATGATTAATTCACTGATTCCCCTTGATGACTGGAGCCCCAGTCACAGGGGAGGTGGAACTCAATACAAATACACCCAACTCAAAGCGCTGGACCAGAGAGAGACACAGAACTGGGGAAGCTCAGAGAGGGAGTGTGGGCTCTGCCTGGAGGCCAAGGTAAACTTACCAAAGGAGAGGACATTTGGGCTGGGTTTTGAAGCATCGATAGGAGTTTGCCATGTTAAGAAGTGAGAAGGAGTAGTATAGCCAGAAAGAACAGCACATGCAAAGGCATGGAATCACAAGGCATTTTCAGGCAACAATTAGGCCCCTCCACCTCCCCTCTCACCATCCCAAATCTTTGTCTTCTCCTGCCCCGCCTGTGGGTCCTGGGTCCAGGTGACATTTACCAAGCGGAAGTTTGGGCTGATGAAGAAGGCCTATGAGCTAAGTGTACTCTGCGACTGTGAGATCGCCCTCATCATCTTCAATAGCGCCAACCGCCTCTTCCAGTACGCCAGCACGGACATGGACCGTGTGCTACTGAAGTATACAGAGTACAGTGAGCCTCACGAGAGCCGCACCAACACCGACATCCTTGAGGTACCCCTGGGACCCACCTCCCTGGCCTCATGAAGCCCAGCACACTCTGCTCACTCAGAGCCTAGGGACTCTTGGTTTGCACAAAAGATGAGCGTTGCAATTTGGCTTTGCTGCTAGTCAAAGCAGGTTTGGGGTAATAGAGTGTCCCTTTTAGGGGCAACTTCCTGGATAGTGGAAATAAAAAACACCGAGGGCCCCACTATGTGCCCCTCACACACATCATCTCATTTGCTCCTGTTACCCATTTGGTGAGTACAGACACAGAGAAGAAAAGGTACCACAAAGCAAACAGACCTCACTGAGGTCCAGGAATGTTTTTTTTTTTTTTGCGGTACGCGGGCCTCTCACTGCTGTGGCCTCTCCCATTGTGGAGCACAGGCTCCGGACGTGCAGGCTCAGCGGCCATGGCTCACGGGCCCAGCCGCTCCACGGCATGTGGGATCTTCCCGGACCGGGGCACGAACCCGTGTCCCCTGCATCGGCAGGTGGACTCTCAACCACTACGCCACCAGGGAAGCCCCAGGAATGTTTTTGCTTGAGCTGCTGTATCCTCAGGAGAAAGAGGCAGGAGCAGCCCCTGCATTATCTGGGCAGCCCTCACACCCACGACCTAGGATGGGCAAGATCACTGTCACTTTGGATGCGGGCATCTTTACCCAGGGCGGGAAGCTAAAGCCACTGGGCTGGAGAGAGCAGCGGGCTAGGACTGCACCCAGGAAGCTCCAATCTGGCAGAGGGTGGGGAGAAGCTGGCACAGGAGAGGCAGGGGTCCAGGAGTGTGCTGGTCACTGCTCCTATGTGGGTGGCAGCTTAGGAGAACCTATAAAGTTGTCCTCAGGTGCTCAGTCAGCTGACATTTATTAAGCACCTACTGCACGCCAGGCTCCGAGGCTGCACATGGGTGCAGAATGGAGGAACTGAATCACACTCAGAAGCAGTGTTAGGATAATGCCAGCAGGCCTGGGTGCATCTCGGCCTCTACTGTGTGACCCGGGCCTCTCTGGTCCCAGGGCAGGACAGTCCCTCTCTCACACACAGTTGGAACTTACTAGGTGATAACTCACTGGGGTTTTTGGCTGGAGCAGGCTGTGCTTGCACCCTGCCTGCCCACAGAGCTGGATGGGATAGGTCCTCCCCTCTCCCGTAGAACCAGGTTCCTTGGCCAGGATGGGGGGAGTGTCACCCTTTTGTCTCCCCCTTCCACAGACACTGAAGCGGAGGGGCGTGGGCCTTGATGGACAAGAGCTAGAGCCAGAGGAGGTGATTGAGGGGCCAGGAGAGAAGCTGCGGAGGCTGGCAGGTGATGGGGGTGACCCAGCCTTGCCCCGACCCCGGCTCTATGTAAGTGACTCCCTGCCCCGCCATGAATGGGGCCCTTCCCCCACTTCTGAGGTCCAAATGGCTGAGGCCGAGATTGAGAGAGAGACTTAATTTGGGGGCAGGTTTCTGCCTGGGTGGGCAGAGAAGGCTTCCTGGAGAAGTGGGCATTATAGCAGGGGCTTTGAAGGATGGAAAAGAGTTCAACGGGCAGACAGTTCCTTTCTTTTTTTTTTTTTAATTTTAAATTTTGGCTGCGTTGGGTCTTCATTGCTGTGCGCGGGCTTTCTCTAGTTGTGAGCGGCAGCTACTCTTTGTTGTGGTGCGTGGGCTTCTCACTGCAGTGGCTTCTCTTGAGGTGGAGCTCAGGCTCTAGGCACGTGGGCTTCAGTAGTTGCAGCATGCAGACTCATTAGTTGCGGCACACGGGCTTAGTTGCTCCGTGGCATGTGGGATCTTCCCGGACCAGGGCTTGAACCCGTGTCCCCTGCATTAGTAGGCGGATTCTTAACCACTGCACCACCAGGGAAGTCCCAGTTCCTTCCTTTCTTTGATTCATCAAACACCCTGGGAAGCCCCCTCAGGGTCAACCCTATGCTGATTAAGAAGCCTCAGCTCTGGGCCTAGCTGTCAAGGAGCGACAGAGGCAGACACAGGCTCCCCCAGCCATGTGGCGTTAGGCCAGAGGGAGGAGTAGTGAGGACTTACGGAAGGTGGAGGCTGGCGACTGAACTCATTGGGATTTTCTGTCTTGGACTTGATGCCCTCATTTCCACATTCCTCAGCCAATCCTGTCCTCTCTGCCCTCAGCCAGCAGCTCCCACTATGCCCAGCCCTGACATGGCATATGGGGCCCTGCCCCCACCAGGCTGTGACCCCAGTGGGCTTGGGGAGGCCCTGCCTGCCCAGAGCCGCCCATCCCCCTTCCGTCCAGGAGCCCCTAAAGCTGGCCCCCCAGGTGAGCATGGGGCATAGGCCCTGGGGGAGGAGGGGTGGCGGTCCCAGGGGGGCTGTGCAAGGCGGGAATATTGGCTCTGGCCCTGCTTGGCTGTGGGCATCACTCTGGACCTCAGACTCCATTAGATGACATGGCCACCTGCCCTCTCTCTGGGGGTCTCCTGCTCCCCAGGCCTTGCGCACCCTCTCTTCTCAGCAAGCCACCTTGGCAGCAAGACACCACCGCCCCTGTACCTGGCAGTGGATGGGAGGAGGCCAGACCTGCCTGGTGGCCTGGCTGGGGCCCGAGGGGGACTGAGCACCTCGGTGAGTGAGGGGAAGGTGTGGAAGGGCTGTGGGGGCAGGGTGGCCTGGGTGTGGGCCTCAGTTTCCCCTTTCCCCTGTCTCTCCACAGAGAGGCCTCTATGGTAGCCTGCAGAGTCCGTGCTCCACTGCCACCCCAGGACCCCCACTAGGGAGCTTCCCCTTCCTCCCTGCAGGTCCCCCAGGTATGCACCCGCTGTGGGAGGCGTCCACACACCTGCCTGCCGGGGGTCCACACTCCCCCACCCTCCAGAACTGAAAACTGGCCTGTGGGGTGGGTCAGGCTTGGGCAAGGGGCTCCCTGAGGTCAGGGCCTCAGTTTACTCTTCCTGCCCCCCCCAGAATATGGCCTGGGAGACCCCCCTCCGCCCCCAGCCTTGCTGCAGCCCCCCACCCTGGCCCCCTGGCAGCCCTCCAGGGGTGATGGGCCCCCAGTCACCCCCGCCCAGCCCAGGTAAGTGCCCCGACTGCCTCCTTGCACGCTCCCTCCCACCCCGGGTTCACGGGTGGGGCTCCTCCAAGTCTTCCAAGCCCCAGCCACTGCTGACCCCTGGTGGCCACTCCCGGTTCTGCACTTAGCCCCTCCCGACTGGTCCTGGTGGGGATGGGCGGCTATTTTGGAGGCCCCAAGAGGGATCGCCACCCCCTCCTTTCCCAAGGTCCTCCTGCCCAATCTTTGCCCAAGCCATGCCACTTCCATGGCTTCCCTCGCTGAGCTCACGGCCCCGCCCCTCTCTCTCTCTCTCTCTGCAGTGGGGGCCGCAGCCTGGGCGAGGAAGGCCCTCCAGCCCGCGGTGCCTCCTCGCCCACCCCACCAGTCAGCATCAAGTCCGAGCGCCTCTCGCCGGCCCCTGGAGGCCCCGGCGACTTTCCAAAGGCCTTCCCCTACCCCTTGCTCCTGGCCCGGCCCCTGGCAGAGCCCCTACGGCCTGGGCCCCCCCTGCGCCGGCTGCCCACTACCGACGGCTGGCCCCGGTAGTAGGCCCGGGGGTGGCACCGATTCTGCCCCTCACACCAGGCGAGGTGAGGGCACGCGGGGTCCCAACCTTCCTCCCTGTGTCCTTGGAGAAGACCCAGCAGTTACGACCCTCTCCACGGCAGGGGCCTGGAGGGGGGAAAGCCTGGTTCGGATCCAAGGTTGGGGTGCTCGTTTCCCCCTTCCCGTGTGTGTGTATCCATCAATAAAACACACGGGGCATCCGTGAACGAAACCGTCGCTGCTCAGAGCCACACCCCCGCCCGGGTCCTCCCATCTCTTCCCCAGCGGCCTCAGTCTTGCCTTGTCGTGTCTTGGGTACCCACTCCAGAACCTGACCCTGAGAGGAGGACTCCAGTGCTGCTTGGGAAGGGGGGTGGGGGGGAGAAGCGGGATCGGAGTTGGGGGGGACGGGGACGTAAGGGGAGGAGCCCTGGAGGGGGCGCCAACGAGCAGGTGACGCCGTGCTCAGCCCGCTGGGGGCCCTAGGGCACCACATAGAGTGGGCACCTAGAGTGGTTCCGCCCCAGTGGTGATGGGCTGGGCTATTTGCGCTCCAGCTCCTGAGGGTGTTGGGTCGAGGGCTCAGGCTGGGTTGCAATCGCTTGCAGCAAGAGGCAGTGGGGAACCGTGAATGTTGGGCTATGGGAGCGCTGGAGCGGCCGCTACACTCTTCATCTTTTAAATGGGCATATCCCTTGATCTCTTGATCCAACGATTTCCACCGGAGGGAGGAGGGAGCCAGGCGTTTATCCACCCACTTTGGGGTGGTGCAAACTCCCTCCACTTCGTCCTGTCCTGTGTGAGGGCAGACTTGGGGGTCCAGGAGGGAGCCAGAGGGAGCTCCATTTGTTCCTCCCCTCCAACCACCCCCCAAGTGGTCTCAGTGGGATCTTTATAACACTCAGATCTGTCCCTTGACCTTCCTGAGCTCCTCAGCTGCTCTCACCCACTCTGTCTCCTGCCCTGAGGCCCTTAGAAATACTTGCTGTTCCAAGCTAGGGCCATGCTGGTCCTTCCTGCTGGGCCACCTCCTGCAACCCTCAACTGGCCTCCTTTTTAGACTGCTTCCTACCCTCCAAGGCCTAGCTGCCTGACCGCTCCTGCAGGAAGCCCTCTCACTGCCCCAAGCTGAGAAATGGCTCTGACAATTCTCAAAGGGTCTGCTTAGTGGAGATCACCGATCTGGACGACAATGTGAAAAACACACGGTGTTGGTATCAGTGTTTATAAGATTTGTATGCCCCTACCCCACCATCATTCTATGAAGCTCCAAAGCTGATTGGTCCAGCTTGGCTGGAATTTCAAGACCCTTGTCCCCTGTCACCCCAGCCCTCCACAGAGGACTTTTTCAGTAAAATTCAATGCCTTGCATTCCACCATTAGCGCACACAGACCTGGATGTGGATACAGAGGCAAAAATGTGTGCAGCCTTCGAAAAAAGTCACCTCCCTTTCTCCTATAGTCCCCCTTCCCAGCCAAGACTTTCGGTGGACTCCTTTGACGGGTAGGGAGAGAGGGGAAAATGTATACAGTGCCTGACCATTTTTTGTGACGTGAGCGCACTTGCTCGAGCAGCCATATATATAGCACCATTCCTATGCAAGATCCAGCCTGGACTTTGTTCTCCAATCTTCCTGGTCCTTGACACCTTCATCCCCTGTGAAGTTGGGGCTTTGGAGCCCTAGTTTCCAGGGGAGAAACATGGCACGATCAAGGTTGGTGAAAGCCTTCCTCCCTGGGGCTTCTGTGGCGTGAGGTGGAGGTGGGGTCCAGGAACAAAAGAGGCGAGAGACCGAGGGACAGTGGAGGGACACTCCAGGGTGTATTTGGAGGTAGAGCTACCAGGACCTGCAGATGGCTCGGATGTGGGGTAAAGGGTTTCATGGGCAACTCGCAGCCCCCTCTTACAATACAGGGAAACTTGCGGAGAATGCAGAGTCTGTAGGATGAACTCAAGGCCTCTGTGGAGTGTTTAAGTTAGGCTGGAGAGCTCTCTCACCCAACTCAGATTCAGGTTCTAAATCCTCCCCACCTGCTCCCTTCTGTCCCTTCCCACCCTCAGAGGAGGGGTGAGGCATTGTCTCCACCCCAGCCTATGACAGTAGCCTCTGGGGATCCAGCTGAACACACAGCCCCTGCCACCCCAGCAGCACCATTGCCACATGCACCATGGTCACCACGCAGGTACAACTTTCTCCAACTGGGTTACCCTTCTGGGGATCCCCTTCCTCAGGTCACAAGGACCCTGGCCATACACATGGGGTGGATGAACCGCCAAGCTGGTGGCGCCCCGCAGTGTCGCAGTCACAGCTCCCCATACAACCAGACGCAGGACCAGGGACTTGGAAGGAGGAGAGAGGCCAAGGCAGCAGGTCCTCTGGGGGAAACTGAGGCATATCCAGAAAGGGCCCCTTTTTCAGCCTCTGGATCTTACCCACATTGTGGATAAGGTGGGCCAGTCTCTGAAGTCAGTGCCCACAGGGTAAGTGCCGAGTGTGGAGTTCATAAAAATGTGGGCTGCTTTCAAACGCTGGGGAGAGGGCCTTCCCCAGTGGCGCAGTGGTTGAGAGTCCGCCTGCCGATGCAGGGGACACGGGTTCGTGCCCCGGTCCGGGAAGATCCCACATGTCACGGAGTGGCTAGGCCTGTGAGCCATGGCCGCTGAGCCTGCGCGTTCGGAGCCTGTGCTCCGCAGCGGGAGAGGCCACAACAGTGAGAGGCCCGCGTACCAAAAAAAAAAAAAAAAAAAAAAAAAAAAAAAATGTTGCATTCAAACACTGGGGAGCCCCAGGGCCGTTTGGTGTGGCTCTGTGTCCTCATCCCTGGGAGGCTGCACTTTCACCATCTGCCGTTAGGTGGCGCCCAGTAGTGCCCTTTGGATTCTGAACTCCCCGCTCAAAATTTTAAAATAAAGTGGAAATAAGAATAAGTAAATAAAATATATCTTGGCTTCCAGGGAGTCTGCCCCATGTTTTTAGTCTATGAGACTGGGGAACCAAAAAGGGCTGTGTCACATGTCATGTGTGTGTGACTATACATGTACAGCTTGAGGTGCTCTGGGCCATAAGGGGACAGTGGACATGCTACTAGGTTCTGGAAAGGCCTCTGGGTCCAGACCCTAGCTCTGCCCCTGCTGGCTGTGTGGAGGAGGAAGCAAGAAGGGTTGTGTGGAAGTGTCCTACTGCTAGTCTTTCTAAGGACACCATGGTGATGTTGGCCAGGGCCAATGTCACTATCAGATGGGTTCCAAGTCTCTCAGGGGCTCGGTCACCGGTTGGAAGCACCATGGGAAGTATGGCCTGGGTACGAACATGATGATGGAAGTCAGAGATCTGAGAGATGCATTTTTGAGAGCACCATAGAGATGCATTTTAGAGAGCACCATAGAATGAAACAGTGTAGAATGAGAGTGTGGACCTCAGTGTAGACAGAGATTGTGGGACATTAGCATAAACAAACATAGGGAGTGTCCAGTGAGGATCAGGGAAAATGGAATACCCAGTGTAGGACAGAATGTGGGTTCACCCAATGGAGAATAGACGAGGAAGAATGTCCAATGGAGAACAGACAACATAGCACATGAAATGTAGAATAGGAAGTGAAGAACAGTCAATGTAGAACCGAGATGCTGAGCAAACAACGAGGGATGGAGTACATGGGTCAAGAGAAGACTTTGGCATTTGTTCTGCGTGAGGTGGGAGCCATGGATGATTGTGAGCGGAGGAGAGACACGGTCTGGCTTAAGTATCAACAGGTGCCCTCAGGCTGCTCAGGGGAAAACAGACAGTGGGGGGTGGATGGGAAGCGGGGAATGGAAGCCACAGGAGACCAGGGAGGAGGGGACTGCAGGTGGGAGATGATGGAGGCTGGATTGGGCGGAGACTGTGAAGGGAAGGAGGCTGGTTGGGACAATGGTTACACATGGAAGGTGAAGCCATCAGGAGGGGCTAACAAGTCAGGTATGGAGCAAGAGAGAGAGTTCAACGCCAACTTCAGAGTTTGGGGATAAGCACCTGGAATATGGCGCTGCCTCTTCTGCAATGGGGAGGCTGCAGAGGGAAGATGCAGAGCTCCTGGGGCCAGGATGTGTGTGAGCTGGCTGTGGCTCACCACATGGGGGTGCTGTGATGCCTGGACTCATAAACCTTATGCCCATAGACGAAGTCAGGGTGTGAATTAGATTCGGGCCTCTCAGAGTCTCAGTATCTTTATCAGTTTAATGGGGACAATTGTCCCAGCACCCTGACCTGCTGGAGAAAGCACTCGAGTCAGCCCCCCAGCTTGATGAGCAATAGGTCTGCAACAAATGTCCCCCTTTTTTTCTTGGTCCACCTTCTCTGACACCCTCCCCAGCTTCGCTGGATCCCACCTGGATGCTGTAGCTCTGAGGGGTGTCTCATGACACCCATGTAGGTCCTGGGAAATCCCAGTGACCCTCACTGCCACTGCCACCCACACTCTCTCAAGCCAATGGTCTGAGTCCAGAGGACCAAAGTCACAAATAGTTAATCCCCTGCAAACAGACATCCACATAGGCTCATATACAAAGACAAAAACACCCACAGAGACAAGGCAATCAACTATACACAATCCAGCCAAAACAATCTTGAGGGAAAAAAATGGAGCTGGAGGAATCAGACTCCCTGACTTCAGACTATACTACAAAGTTACAGTAATCAAGACAATATGGTACTGGCACAAAAACAGAAATATAGGTCAATGGAACAGGATAGAAAGCCCAGAGACAAACCCACGCACCTGTGGTCAACTAATCTATGACAAAGAAGGCAAGGATATACAATGGAGAAAAGACAGTCCCTTCAATAAGTGGTGCTGGGAAAACTGGACAGCTACATGTAAAAGAATGAAATTAGAACACTCCTTAACACCATACACAAAAAAAAACTCAAAATGGATTAAAGACCTGAATGTAAGACCAGACACCATAAAACTCTTAGAGGAAAACATAGGAAGAACACTCTTTTTTTTTTTTTTTTTTTTTTGCGGTACGCGGGCCTCTCACTGTTGTGGCCACTCCCGTTGCAGAGCACAGGCTCCAGACACGCAGGCTCAGCGGTCATGGCTCATGGGCCCAGCCGCTCCACGGCATGTGGGATCTTCCCGGACTGGGGCACGAACCCGTATCCCCTGCATCGGCAGGCGGACTCTCAACCACTGCGTTACCAGGGAAACCTGGAAGAACACTTTTTTTTTTTTTTTTATAAATACAGTTGTTTTTTTTTAGATGTTGGGGGTAGGAGTTTATTAATTAATTAATTTATTTTTGCTGTGTTGGGTCTTCATTTCTGCGCGAAGGCTTCCTCCAGTTGTGGCAGGCGGGGGCCACTCCTCATCGCGGTGCGCGGGCCTCTCACTACAGCGGCCTCTCTTGTTGAGGAGCACAGGCTCCAGACACACAGGCTCAGTAATTGTGGCTCACGGGCCCAGTCGTTCCGCGGCATATGGGATCCTCCCAGACCAGGGCTCGAACCCGCGTCCCCTGCATTAGCAGGCAGACTCTCAACCACTGCGCCACCAGGGAAGCCCCCGGAAGAACACTCTTTGACATAAATCACAGCAAGATCTTTTTTGACCCACCTCCTAGAGTAATGGAAATAAAAACAAAAATAAATGGGACCTAATGAAACTTAAAAACTTTTGCACAGCAAAGGAAACTATAAACAAGATGAAAAGACAACCCTCAGAATAGGAGAAAATATTTGCAAATGAATCAACAGACAAAGGATTAATCTCCAAAATATATAAACAGTTCATGCAGCTCAATATTAAAAAAACAAACAACCCAAAAAATGGGCAAAAGACCTAAATAGACATTTCTCCAAAGAAGACATACAGATGGCCAAGAGGCACATGAAAAGCTGCTCAGCATCACAGATTATTAGAGAAATGAAAATCAAAACTACAATGAGAAAAAAAAAAAACTACAGTGAGGTATCACCTCACACCAGTTAGAATGGGCATCATCAGAAAATCTACAAACAACAAATGCTGGAGAGGGTGTGGAGAAAAGGGAACCCTCTTGCACTGTTGGTGGAAATGTAAATTGTTACAGCCACTGTGGAGAACAGCATGGAGGTTCCTTAAAAAACTAAAAATAGAATTACCATATGACCCAGCAATCCCACTACTGGGCATATACCCAGATAAAACCATAATGCAAAAGGACACATGCACCCCAATGGTTCATTGCAGCACTATTTCCAATAGCTAGGTTATGGAAGCAACCTAAATGCCCATCAACAGATGAATGGATAAAGAAGATGTGGTACATATATACAGTGGAATATTACTCAGCCATAAAAAGGAACGAAATTGGGTCACTTGTAGAGATATGGATGGACCTAGAGACTGTCATACAGAGTGAAGTAAGTCAGAAAGAGAAAAACAAATATCGTATATTAACGCATATATGTGGAATCTAGAAAAATGGTACAGATGAACCAGTTTGCAAGGCAGAAATAGAGACACAGATGTAGAGAGCAAACGTATGGACACCAAGGGGGGAAAGCGGGGGGATGGGACGGTGGTGGTGGTGGGATGAATTGGGAGATTGGGATTGACATATATACACTAATATGTATAAGATAGATAACTAATAAGAATCTGCTGGGCTTCCCTGGTGGCGCAGTGGTTGAGAGTCCGCCTGCCGATGTAGGGCACGCGGGTTCATGCCCCAGTCCGGGAAGATCCCACATGCCGCGGAGCGGCTGGGCCCGTGAGCCATGGCCGCTGAGCCTGCGCGTCCGGAGCCTGTGCTCCGCAACGGGAGAGGCCACAACAGTGAGATGCCCGCGTACCGCAAAAAAAAAAAAAAAGAATCTGCTGTATAAAAAATATTAAAATAAAATTTTTTTAAAAGTGGAAAATTACCATTAAGCAAACACACAGGAATAATTGTTGCAATCAAGAATCATCAATGGGGGCATCCCTGGTGGCGCAGTGGTTGAGAGTCCGCCTTCCAATGCAGGGGACACGGGTTCATGCCCGGGTCTGGGAAGATCCCACATGCCGCGGAGCGGCTAGGCCCGTGAGCCATGGCCGCTGAGCCTGCACGTCCGGAGCCTGCGCTCCACAACGGGAGAGGCCACAACAGTGAGAGGCCTGCGTACTGCAAAAAAAAAAAAAAAAAAGAATAATCAATGGGCTTCCCTGGTGGTGCAGTGGTTAAGAATCCGCCTACCATTGCAGAGGACATGGGTTCGAGCCCTGGTCCGGGAAGATCCCACATGCCGCGAAGCAACTAAGCCTGTGTGCCACAACTACTGAGCCTGCGCTCTAGACCCCGCAAGCCACAACTAGAGAAAATCTGCGTGCAGTAACAAAGACCCAACACAGCCAAAAATAAATAAAAATTTAAAAAAAATCATCAATAGATGCTAAAATTAGAGGTTTATGGTATGATGAGAAACAAGATATTTGGTCAAGAAGTACCTGTCCACAAGATACCTATTCATTACAAAGGGAAAACTAGTAAATTTACCATGGGGATGTCTGTCAGATAAATGATCAAAGATGACAGCAGTAATGAGACATAGTCCCCAAAATACAATTTATTCACTGTGAAGTCCCCTGCTTTCATTTTCCTTGTTGTACTTGAAAGTTGCTAAGACAGTAGTATTAAATGTTCTCACCACACACAAAGAAAAGATAATTAGGTGATGGAGGTGGTAACCAATCCTATGGTGGTAATCATTTTGTAATATGTGTGTAGCACACCATCACTTTTAAACTTACACAATGCTATATGCCAACTGTATCTCAATAACGCTGGAGAAAAATATACATAATCTAGGCTTTTGTTTAAATAAACTGTTTAATTTAGAACAATTTTAGATTTACAGAAAAACTGTGAACATAGTACAGAGAGTTCCCATATACCCCACACCCAGTTTCCCATATTATTAACACCTTGCATTAATATGGTACACTTGTGACAATTAATGAACCAATATTAAAAATTGTTATTCCTTAAAAAAAAACACAACTGGGCTTCCCCGGTGGCGCAGTGGTTAAGCGTCCGCCTGCCGATGCAGGGGACACGGGTTCGTGCCCTGGTCCGGGAAGACCCCACATGCCGCAGCGCGGCTGGGCCTGTGAGCCATGGCCGCTGAGCCTGCACGTCCGGAGCCTGTGCTCTGCAACGGGAGAGGCCACAACAGTGAGAGGCCCGCGTACCGAAAAATAAAACAAAACAAAACAAAAAACAACTAAACATGATCCACTCATAGGCCTCATAAAGACCCTCAGACAGTCACACCCACGTAATACGTCCACACTCAGGCAAACACACTTATCCACAGAAACAGAGCTGAAAAACTTGGGCTCGAAGCCCTTTCCTCTAAGCCTTGAAACAGAAAACATCAGATTCCTGAGGCTGACATTTAGTCCTTGATCTAGCCACGCCTGAAGCTGACAATGCTTTTGGAGTTTTCTGTTACGTTAGCTAAATTTTTCCCTTTTTTGCTGGAGCCCATTTAAGTTGGACTTTTTTTTTTTTTTGGCTTGCAACCAGGGTTCTGGCTGATAGAGATAAATAAGGCTTTTGCCAGGTGAAAAAAAAGGGAGGAGCGGAAGGAGGCACCCCAAGATGGAAGATGGCATTTACAGAGGCCTGGAGATATAAGAAAGCGTGGCCTGTGGCTAGCTGTATTATAGCGCGTACAATAGTGTTGGTGGCAGATTGAAGTCAGGCAGAGGGGTCTGAATTCAGTCTGAGCAACTGGAATCTAGTCATTGAGGGCCACCGAATGTTCTTTTTTAATTTATTTTTTATTTATTTATTTTTGGCTGCCTTGGGTCTTCCTTGCTGCGCATGGGCTTTCTCTAGTTGTAGCGAGCGGGAACTACTCTTTGTTGCAGTGCGCGGGCTTCTCATTGTGGTGTCTTCTCTCGTGGACCACGGGCTCTAGGCCCGCGGGCTTCAGTAGTTGTGGCTCGGGGACTCTAGAGCGTAGGCTCAATAGCTGTGGCACTCGGGCTCAGTTGCTCTGCCGCTTGCGGGATCTTCCTGGACCAGGCCTCGAACCCATGTATGCAGGCAGATTCTTAACCAGTGCGTCACGAGGGAAGCCCCCACAAAATATTCTTCTTTTTTTCTTTTTTGTGGTACGCGGGCCTCTCACTGTTGTGGCCTCTCCCGTTGTGGAGCACAGGCTCCGGACGCACAGGCTCAGCGGCCATGGCCCACGGGCCCAGCCGCTCTGCGGCATGTGGGATCCTCCCGGACCGGGGCACGAACCTGTGTTCCCCGCATCGGCAGGCGGACTCTCAACCACTGCACCACCAGGGAAGCCACCACCAAATATTCTTGATCAAGGGAGTTCCACGCTCAGAAATCCCCAGCGGGAGACAGTGATTGCTTGAATAAGTGTATTCCACTCAAACGTGCGAAATACGTGCAGGTGAGGAGACTGAGTCTCAGAGACCCCGGTCACCCTGTGGTCCCAGAGACCCCGGTAGGAGCTCATTGAGCAACTTTGAACTACAACTTCCGGCATGCAATGCGAGAGACTCCTTGTCCTCCTGATTTGCCCCCCGGCTCCAAGCCTGACGATTGGTTAGGTGGGCTGCTTGTCAGACCAAAGTCTGGTTTTGATTGGTCGAGTTCCGAGCGGGGCTCCGAGCTCCAGGCCCATGGGTCCCGGCACAGCGCTCCAGCAGGCAACATGGTAAGCCGGCGACTCTTAGCATGGGGGGCCCTGAGGGGCTAGGGGTTCCGCCGAGGGGGGTCCAGGGAGACACCGAGGAGACCGGGATCCCTTTGTGGGCACTGAGGTCTCTGAGGGATTTGGGATCGCGCTGAGGGCCGTGTTTCCCTGTTTGGGGTCAGGGTCTCACTGCGGGACCTATGAGGGGGTCGGAGGTTGTACAAGGGAACTGGAAGGCCTTGAGTGTTCTGGGCTTCTGACAAGTCTCTGGGGGGCCCTCTAGGGGCCTGGGGTCCTGCTGAGGGTGTCGTCCCGTGGAGGGTACTGGGGATCTGAACACCTTCGGAGCCCCGTGAGGGAGATCTGGGGTCCCCCGGGGCCCACTCTGGGGATGGTGTCCTGCGGGAGCGTGGGGGCCACGCCGACAGGGTCCATCGGGGCTCCCTACGGGTGTGGGGTGTGCCGAAGGACCAGGGAGAATCCTGAGAGGAGGGGGCCATGCGGAGGGGATCTGGGTGGGCTCAGGGCGGGGGAGGGTCCCAGAATTGGAGACAGCACAGTTGGAACCCTCAGGTCTCACGTAGTTCTGGGTCCAACCCATTGAGTTTATTCTTCAAGCTTAGCCTGGCCCCTGTGGGTCAGGCTGGTGCTGGGCGAGGGCGGAGATCCCCCAGCCCCTAGGACTGGACAGAGGGAGAGACAGGATGGAGGGGCCAGGAAGGCGGCCTGAACTTGCCTGGGGTGGGGGGTGACCCCGAGGAGGGGCGCTGGAGGTGGGTCTGAAGTAAGAGCATTGATGGAAGGGGCTGATAAAGTGGATGTCGTTCCAGGGTGCGGGATGTTGTGGGAGGTGAGGGGAGGGGCTCTCGGAAACGGGATGGAGGAAAGTCGCATTGATGTTACTTAGCAGGATTCTGGGATCACAGATCCAGGGAAGAGCTTTGAGCAGAGGAGGGACATGGGCTGATGGGATGCTTCAGAGATCTTTGGAGATCTGCAGAGCGTGGACCCTAAGACTGGAGGCTGCTGGGGGTGGGCGGTGAGGAACATCCCTGGACAGACCTCGGGAGCCTTAGGTGGAGGGATGCATGTCTTCCCTCCTTCCCTTCTCTTCCTTCTTCATCCTTCCTCCCTCTTCTTCTCCCTTCCTCTCTCTCCCTCTCCTTCCTTTCTAACGTCCTTCCTCTCCAAGTGCTGGGATCGCAGTTTGAACCATGGGTCTCCTCCCTGGGAGGTGTCCAAGGGTAATGGGGTCAGCGATGGAGAGCCCGGGGGTCTGGGAGGGTCTCTGAGACCCGAATGGTTGGGCGCAGAGGACGCCGGGGGAGAGAGCCAGGCAGTGAGGCGGGTTGGTCCTGAGCTGGGTCTGCCTGGCCTTGTGGGCTGAGGAGCAGAGTTGGACGTTTACTATGAGACTGGGAAGGGCCTGGGCTGCCTGGAGGAGCCGAGAGCAGTGTCCATGGGAGTGATGGGTGGGTGCTGGGGCCTCCAGGGAAGGGCCTGGAGGAGGCATGGTCTGGAGCTCGGCAGAGAGGTTCTGCCAGGGGATGATGGGTCACAAGGGAGAGGTGTCTGGAGAGCCAGGGAGACTGGGGAGCAGCTGCTGGGAGGTGCTGGGTTTCCAGGGAGGAGTGGAGGAGGGGTCCTGGGAGGAAGGGCGGGGCCGCTTTGAGGGGCCCAACTGTGCTCTGGGTCATTAATGCCTGCTAGCCAGTCTGCACTTGGGTGGGGGGAGGGTGAGCAGTGAGACCAGAAAGATGACGCCCCACCTCATTACTGAGAAAACGTTCCTGGCCTCAGTTTACAAGTCACAGCATAAAGAAAATATCCTATTAGTCTTTTATTTTAATGATGGATTTCTCAGCAGTCATTCTGAATTACAGTGCTAGCCATCACATTAGAGCTTTCCCTATTAAATTTAGCTTATTTTTGCCTGATTAAAGGATAATTTTAACAATTAGTTTTAATATTAATGTAATCTTTATTTCATTTTAGTTGTTAATACCATAATACTAGCAGACAGCCCTCCTGAGCACTTAATTTTACATAATTACGAAAGCAAATTGGTATTTACTGCATTGAAGCAGGAAAACCCAGCTTCAGACTGATTACCAAAAACATTTTTTCTAAAATGTTTTAAAATAAGTATATGAAAATGTGTTATGAATTGTTGTTTAAAAGTTTGTTAGTAGAACTTGGTAGGAAAATTCCTAATTAAAAAAAGTCATCCCACTCAAACGTGTAAGTCTTTATCCTGAAACAGGTAGTGGGCCAGAAATAGATCGCTTTCCTCCTTGGCTGATTACAAAGGGAGGGAGAGGGAGAGAGGGTGACTTCAATTATCAGGGATAATTTAAGATGGGAAAGACTTGGGGGACAGAGCCACCTGGGTGAACGTTGAAACTACAAGCTCACCTGAGACGCAGTTACAAAAACTGCATCCGTGGGACAGTGGGAGAAGAGCGCTTCCACTGGGTGTGCCCGGCTCGTTGTAGGTCCAGAAGGTGGTCGTGAGAGTACACGAAACAAAATAGGAAGCACCCCATTTCCAGATGACGAAAACTGAGGCTTGGGGAGATTTAAATCCTTAAATCCTTAGCACAAGGAGGAAAGCGGGCCCCAGTGTCTGCTCCAGCACGTGCTCTCCGCCGCCCCACACCCCAGCCAGGTGGTGGGGAGGGACGTGCGTTTTGCTGGGGCTCCCAGGGTTGGGTCTGAGCCCACCCCAGGACCTTTCCCCAAGAAGCAGCTTGAGCCAGGGTGGCCCTGCCTCCACAACCTGGCCCCAGAGTCTCTATAAATAGCCGGGCTTCCGAAGCGTGAGCTTGTGATCCTCTGGCTGGCACTGCCCTTCATGTTTCCTCCCCGCAGGCTGTCCTTGGAGTGCAGCTGGTGGTGACGTTGCTCACCGCCACCCTCATGCATAGGCTTGCGCCTCACTGCTCCTTCGCGCGCTGGCTGCTCTGCAATGGCAGGTGAGCCACACCCCCTCCCCGGGCGGTGGGCGGAGCCCCTAAGGCCCCGCCCTCCCTGGTTTTTCTCCTAGCCCCGCCTCAAGCCCTGAAAGGTGAGGTTTTTTTTGTTTTGTTTTGTTTTGTTTAAAACAAACAAACTTTGTTGAGATGTAATTGACGTACGATAATCTGCAAATATTTGAAGTACACAGTTGGATCAATTTTGACAGATTGTACACATCGCTGAGACCATCTAAATACTCAGACGAGGAGCTGCTTCCCCCACTCCTGCTCTCCTTCATCCCTACTCTAGCTGTAGATCTGTTTCCTGAAACTCTTTTTGTCCCGGTTTGGGTTTCGGACCCTTTCTGAGAATCTGGTGGAAATTGTGAACTCTCTAGGGCAATTCACATGGCAGTTCCTTTCCTGACTGCCTGTCTCTGCCCTTAGTCTCTTCCGATACAAGCACCCATCCGAGGAAGAGCTTCGGGCCCTGGCGGGGAAGCAGAGGCCCAGAGGCAGGAAGGAGCGGTGAGTGAACCCCCAGTCTTAGGTAAGTGGCTCCCTTCCAGGGGAGGCCATGAGGGCACAGGGCCTTACCTGCCCACTTCCAGGCACTGCTCTGGGCACAGGAGAATTGGGGACACCCCAGGCTGAGGAGATGGTCACTGTCATTCACTGGTTGCCTCCAGTTGGCGTCTAATGCTTATTGGAAGTTTGCTCTGGGCCAGCCCTCTGGGTGGGTGGTGGCCACCACCCTGGCATTCAGAGGACATCCAGGCTGGGGGAGAAGGTACCTCCTAGGCCTCCTGTGCTCTGAGGGTGACATGGTAGAGCCTCCCAGGCTGGGGTGGGGTGGACTGCCAGGGGAGGGGAGGATGGAGGATGCTGTTCTGACACATTCCCCCCTCCTCCCAGGTGGGCCAATGGCTATAGTGAGGAGAAGCCGTTATCCGTGCCCCGTGACACCCCTTTCCAGCTAGAGACCTGTCCCCTCACAGCCGTTGATGCCCTCGGTAACAGCTGGGTCCCCAGCTCCCCTGGCCCTTGGCTCACACCCTGGTGGGGTTGGTGGGGGGAGCATCTTGGGCGGGCTAAGCTGGGGACTCAGTTGCATCCTCCCCGCAGTCCTGCGCTTCTTCCTGGAGTACCAGTGGTTTGTGGACTTCGCGGTGTACTCGGGTGGCGTGTACCTCTTCACAGAGGCCTACTACTATGTGCTGGGCCCGGCCAAGGAGACCAACATCGCTGTGTTCTGGTGCCTGCTCACCATCGCCTTCTCTATGTATCCTTCCTCTTAGCTCCCCAGGTGGGGAAGGTGGAGGCCTGTGGAAGCTGGACCCCAGGCTCCTTGTCGCCCCAGAAACTCAGTGGTGTAAAGCAGTCACTATTTTATGTTTGCCTGGGCCGGGGCTCAGCTGGGTTGCCTCATATCCGCTCCAAGTGGGCTTGCCTTTCAGCGGTCTAGAGCAAGCTTCCTCACCACAGCGGCCAGGAAGGAAAAGGGGGCCCTGCAGGCCTCCTGAGGCTTTGCCTGAAGTCGGTCCACCCAACCCCTGTCCATTCTCTGGGTCAAAGCAACTCAGCAGTCCAGAACAGATGCAGGGGCTGGCAAAGAGACGTCCCTTCCGTCATTTTTTTAGGAAGCTGCATAGAGAGCAGAGGCAAAACTGTGACTTTGAGGACCCAAGTCGGAGACAATGTCCTTGTGGAATAGGCTTGCAAAGCAGGGCAGATTGGAGATAGAGACTGGTGTCTCTATTAGCCTGTCAGAGGAACGGGAAACTCAGGAGCTGTGAATTCAGCCAGGCGGCTGAGTGAGTCAGGGAGACTTGACCTCCTGACAGACAGACAGACAGAGACAGAGTTGGCCATTTCTAACTGACCACAGGCAGTGTGATGAGGCCAAGCTGGAGGCCTGGCTCAGGACCTCCTGCTCGCTGATGACACAGGCCTGAACAGCAGTAAGCCTTGTGTCCTGGGCTTGCCCGGCAGCTCACTCCTCTGCTCCCCAGGACTCTAAGCCTGAACTTCCATGTTAGTGCTCTGGAGTTGGGGGGTCACTGGTTGGGGGTGGTGGATGGGGGAGGGGTCACTACAGGCACTGGAGGCCTCCTTAGCCCTGCCCCCAGCAAGGTGTTCCTGACCGTGACCCGGCTGTACTTCAGTGCAGAGGAGGGGGGCGAGCGCTCAGTCTGCCTCACCTTCGCGTTCCTCTTCCTCCTCCTGGCCATGTTGGTGCAGGTGGTGCCGGAGGAGACCCTTGAGCTGGGCCTGGAGCCAGGTATGTGCAGTCTGGGGCCTGGGGTTTTTGCTGCAGTCTGGGGCCTGGGGTTTAAGCCTCTGGGTTATTGCTGTTAGTGTTTTCTTTACATATTTTGAGGCTAATTGACGAGGTGTTTACAAGTTTAAAATTGCTACGTCTTCCTGGCAAATCAGCCATTTTTTTCATGATGTATGCACCCATTTTGATTCTAATAATACTTCCATCTTAGTCTAGTTTGTCTGGTATTAATACAGCCTTTCCAGCTTTCTTCCTTCCTTTCTTCCTCCCTCCCTTCCTTATTTCCTTCTTCCTTCTTTTCTTGTCTTTTTTTTTTTTTTTGCGGTACTTGGTCCTCTCACTGTTGTGGCCTCTCCCGTTGTGGAGCACAGGCTCTGGACGCTCAGGCTCAGCGGCCATGGCTCACGGGCCTAGCCGCTCCGCGGCATGTGGGATCTTCCCGGACCGCGGCATGAACCCGTGTCCCCTGCATCAGCAGGCGGACTCTCAACCACTGCGCCACCAGGGAAGCCCTTCTTTTCTTTTTAAATTGATATATACTTGACATATTATATTAGTTTCAGGTGTACAACATAATGATTCAATATTTGTGTATACTGCAAAATGAGCACCACAATAAGTCTAGTTAACATCCATCACTGCACAGTTACAATTTTCTTTTCTTGTGATGAGAACTTTTAAGATCTACTTGCTTAGCAACTTTCAAATATACAATACTACCTTTCTTTTGATTAGTATTTGTTATATCTTTTTGACATCCCTTTACTTTCAACCTTCCAGTGACCTCATGTTGAGGTATGTCTACTTTAAAAAATAATAATAATAAATATATAGATATAGATATTTTCTTTCTTTATTTTCTTTCTTTATTTTTTAATTTGGCCGTGCTGCATGGCTTGTGGGATCTTGGCTCCGTGACCAGGGATTGAACCTGTGCCCTCAGCAGTGAAAGCTCAGAGTCCTAACCACTGGACTGCCAGGGAATTCCCTTATCTGGATATTTTCCATCAAGTCTGATAGTCTGTATCATTTAACTTCAAAATTTAAGCCACTTACATTTATTGTGTTTTCTGACATATTTGGCCTTGTCTCTACCATCTTACATTTTCACTTTCTATTTGTTCCTTTTCTTTTGTGCTGTTGACAGTGGCTGCCAGCTTAATTGTCCTTCCTTTTAGGTGATCTGTCATAACTTCTGACTGCTTTGTGAGCTCTTTGTTTTTGGTGTTCTGCAGTTTTGCCACAGTGTGTCTAGGTATGGATTTCTTTGTATTTATCTGGTTTTATATACTTTGTATGTATCATCCATTCTGCAGACTTCTCAATAATTACCTTTCAATATCTCTTCTCCTTCATTTTCTCTCTTCTCTCCCTTTGGGGTTCAGACTTGACTTATATTGAACTTCCTATTCTGTCCTCATCTCTTAATCTTCCATCACATTTCCCACCTTCCTGTCTTTCTTAGTCGGAATCTGAGTGATTTCTTCAGATCCAATTCGTCATTTCCTCCTTTGGCTCCTTCTAAGATGCTGTTTAACAACTTATCACTTCAATAATTATATTTTCCTTTTGGAAGAGCTTAACTGATTCCTTTGCAAATCTACCTGGTCCTCTGAGGTAGTCTCATGTCACCTGTTCTGCAATTCCAACTTTTATTTTCCTCAGGCATTTCACACAGAAGCCTTGGGGTCTAAATTTGTCCTTTGTTTTTTTTCTCCTGACTCACCTTTATGGTAATTTATTGTCTTGTGTGTTTGGTGATTTTGGTTGTGAGCTCACATTATTTGCTTTTACTCCGTGGAAAATGTGGGGGCCTGAACTGAGAAATCTTTCCAGGACTTTGATTTCCTCCTGTGGAGCCCTTCATGACCCTCCAGCCTCGGGGAAGCTCAGACTCAGTGCCCTCCGCCCCCATGTCCCTCGGTCCAGTCAAGGGTGTCTGTCTAGCACATTCTCCTGAGCTTCACATAACTGGAGAACAAAATTGTCCTCATGCTTGTCACAGGGCCTGGCTGCCACTAGTGTGTTCCTACCTGGAAAACAAAAGGATGTCTGGGAGGGGGGCAGAGTAGGCTCTGAGGCCCCAGGGGTCTATTTTGGACACCACCCTCTCTTTGTCTTCCCCAGGCCTGGCCAGTATGACCCAGAACTTGGAGCCACTTCTGAAGACACAGGGCTGGGACTGGGCGTGAGTCCTGGGAAGGGAGGGGGAACAGCGGCATGCTGCGACCTGCAGGCAGGGTGCTGACCTGCCGCGGGGCCCTGACCCTTCTCTTTTTCCCAGTCTTCCTTTGGTCAAGCTGGCCATCCGCGTGGGGCTGGCAGCAGTGGGCTCCATGCTGGGTGCCTTCCTCACCTTCCCAGGCCTGCGGCTGGCCCAGACCCACCATGATGCACTGACCATGTCGGAAGACCGGCCCATGCTGCAGTTACGTGGGGGACCGGGTGGATGGAGCGTTAGGGCGCCTAGGGAAGGGGCCGGTGGGGATGGTGGGTGCCCAAGCCTACCCGCTCTGCGCCCTTGCCCCCAGGTTCCTTCTGCACACCAGCTTCCTGTCCCCCCTGTTTGTCCTGTGGCTCTGGACCAAGCCCATGGCGCGGGACTTCCTGCACCAGGCTCCCTTTGGGAGCACGTCCTCTTCTCTGTGCGTATGGAAGTGGGAGGCAGGGCAGCTGGGGCCCCCTCTGGCTACTCCAGACTCTGAGACTAAGGGAGGAGTGCGTCCTGGGGGAGGATCCTGGGGCAGAGGGCAGCCTCACTAGCCCCCTCGCCCCTCTCGGCGTAGGCTGTCCGACTCGGCCTTCGACTCGCTGCGTCTCTGGATGCTGGTGGCACTGTGCCTGCTGCGGCTGGCGGTGACCCGGCCCCACCTGCAGGCCTACCTGTGCCTGGCCAAGGCTCGAGTGGAGCAGCTGCGGCGGGAGGCCGGCCGCATCGAGGCCCGAGAGATCCAACGGCGGGTACCGGCGCGGGCGGGGAGGGAACCTGGGCCTCAGGGCGGGGTTCCCTGTCCCTCAGGCGTGGGGTTACCCGGAGCCCGAAGGTCCCCTGCTGCAGCCACTGCTACCTGTCCACTAGGTGGTGCGGGTGTACTGCTACGTGACAGTTGTGAGCCTGCAGTACCTGACTCCTCTCATCCTCACACTCAACTGCACGCTGCTGCTCAAGACGCTGGGTGAGAACCCGCCTGGGCGACGGCGGGGGCGGGGTCTGGAGTTGGAGCGGGGCGGGGCTGAGCCTGGAGCGAGGGGCTGGAGTTGTAGTTGGGTGGGGGAGGGGAGGGGAGGGCCGGCGATTGAGCGAGGCGGGGGCGGGGCCTGGCTATAGAGGGGGCGGGGCGGAGGCTGGAGGGCCCTGAGATGGGGCAAGGTCAGAGGCGGAGCCTGGGGTGGGGCCCGAAGATGAGGTGCGGGCAGAGCCTGGGGTAGCCGAGGTGGTGGAAGGAGGCAGAGCCTGGGGCGGGGCGGGTGAGTGTCAGCATGGGTGGGGGTCCTGGAGGCCAACTCCGCCTGCGTCTCCACCCTGTTTCTCTCGCAGGCGGCTACTCCTGGGGCCTGGGTCCCGTCCCCCCGCTGTCCCCCACCCCGTCCTCAGCCCTCGATGGCCCAGTCGGCCCCGAGGAGGACGAGGCCCGGCAGACCGTGGCCCTGATCGCCGGGGTCCTGGGCAGCCTGCTCACGCCACTCTTCCTCCGCGGCGTCCTCGCCTTCCTCATCTGGTGGATCGCCACCTGCCAATTGCTCTCCAGCCTCTTCGGCCTGTACTTCCACCAGCATCTGGCGGGCTCCTAGCCCGCCTGCAGACACTCCTGCAGCCCCAAGGTCTGGTCCTGGGCCAGCGGGGCGCGGGCCACCCCCTCAGTGTCCCCAGGTGCAATGTGGTCCTGGGAGTCCCAGATGCGTCCGCTGTGCCAGTCCCCTTCACTGCATGCCTGAGCCATGGCCACGCCTTGGACCCTCAGCTTCTGCCTAGAAACTGATTCCCCAGGCCCAGCGGCAGAGGGTCCCACGGCCAGCCATTGTTCCCAGATTGCATGTGCCCAGTTTGACTGCAGTGGAGGTGGGCGTGGGGGTGGGAGGGGGCACTCTTCTGAACAAATAAAGGAGCAAGCCAATTTTTAAAAAAATTAATTTATTTATTTTGGGCTGCTTTCGTTCTTTGTTACTGCGCACGGGCTTTCTCCAGTTGTGGCGAGAAGGGGCTACTCTTGGTTGTGGTGTGTGGGCTTCTCATTGTGGTGGTTTCTCTTGTTGCAGAGCATGGGCTCTAGGCACGCGGGCTTCAGTAGTTGTGGCTCACGGGCTCTAGAGTGCAGGCTCAATAGTTGTGTCACACGGACTTAGTTGCTCTGCGGCATGTGGGATCTTCTGGGACCAGGGCTCGAACCGGTGTCCCCTGTATTGGCAGGCGGATTCTTCATCACTGCGCCACCAGGAAAGCCCGAGCAAGCTGCTTTTTACAAAAAGGATCCAGACGGTTTGGGAAGGGGCTTTCTGCATGCTGTCAGGTTAAGTGGTGCAGGCTGGGTGGGGAGTCTGGGGCTTCAGTGCTGAAAGAAGGGAATGATGGAGGGACAGCATAGCAAAGGCCTGGGAGGAAGAAACAAAGAGAGAATGAAAGGGGGTGAGAAGAAATGGACCAAGTGTGAGAAATGGGGGGAGAGGGAGGTGGGTGAGCCCATGGTACTGGGCAGGGGGCCATGGGGGATACCGCCCTCCTCCACAAGTACAGGGGGACTGCCTTCTTATCAAGGTCACACACAGCAAATGGGCACATTGTTGAGGCCGTGGTGACCCAGGAGAAGGAGGACGAGGGTCCATCACCAACTGGCATTTTCCTGTAGCTGTGGCCATGCAGTGGGAAACCCATGTGCGTGCACGTGTGTATTCTAATGTACGTGTTGTTAAAATCCAACAGTACATTTTAAAGATCTTATTGGCTTTATATAACAATTCATGAATCGGGCTGCATCCAATCCAGCAGATAGAAAGGAGTTCCGAGGAGCTGTATAAAAGACTTTTGTAAGGCAGAAGGGAGTGGGAACAAGGAAGTTATATTAGCGAAAAGTGGACTTGTGGCAAGGTCCCTTTCCTTTAGGGGATGGCAGCTGTCTATCAGGTAGATCACCTCACTCGTGCTGATCAGGCAATTTCTGATTGACTGGTTTCAGAGTCCATTTCTGGACGAGCTGAAACTGTAAGTCTCGGTTTGGTGACATAAGCCTTAGCGTAAGTGACTCCATTTTGAGCCCGTCTTGTTTTTTTCACAATGTAAGCTATGTAATCTTTTAGCACATGTAAAATGTACATTAAGAATAAAAATGACAAGGTGGGACTAACCTGGTGGTCCAGTGGTAAAGAATCTGCCTACCAATGCAGGGGACGTGAGTTCAATCCCCGGTCGGGGGAACTAAGATCCCGCATGCTGCGGGGCAACTAAATCTGCACGCCACAACTACTGAGCTCACGCGCCTCAACTAGAGAGCCGGCGTGCTGCAAACAACAGAGCCCACGTGCCCTGGAGCCTGCAGGCCACAACTAGAGAGAAGCCCACGCACTGCAACGAAGAGCCCGCGTGCTGCAGTGAAAGATCCTGCATGCCTCAACAAGATACAGAGTGCTGCAACTAGGACCCGATGCAGCCAAACAAATAAATTAATAAATAAATATTAAAAAAAAAAAAGACTAAAGAAGACAAAGCAAAGCCATTTCCCTCACCAGGGTGGAAGCCAAGGGCCTAAGTGATGGTGTGGGACCCAGCATAGCTGCCCAGCCAACGTGGCGAGTGTGACCCACCTCGGGGCCTTGCACTTTGCTGCAGGC
This sequence comes from Globicephala melas, assembly GCF_963455315.2. NCBI lineage: Eukaryota > Metazoa > Chordata > Mammalia > Artiodactyla > Delphinidae > Globicephala > Globicephala melas. The sequence continues at coordinate 160,316,349 of NC_083316.1, read as the reverse complement.
TCCCTCACCTGTGTGTGTCACCTGAGGGGAGAAGCGCCCTCACCAACCTCTCCTCCCAAGCCCAGCTGCCCCACTGATTTGCTACACATCTCGTACAAGAACAAGCAACAGGGAGCATGATTTCACTTAGGGAAGTGAGGTTATAACCAGACACCCGAAGAAAGTGCTGACATGTGGGGCGGGGGGAGCTGGGAATGCTGTTGTCCTGGCCCCTAGACGGGTGTTTGACTTTTGAAACTCTGTGCTTCTGTTGCATGGATAAAAATGAAAAGTGTGTTAAACACAAGGCTTAAAGCGAACTAAATGCATCCTCTCATGTTGATCCTTCTCAAAACGCTAGTAAAAGTATAGAGGCTACAGAACATTCCGAAGGTGGGAATTAAGAGAGGAGCCACAATTGACTGCCTGGTCCATGGAAGGCAAACACAAAGCCCAGCCAGATTTACCTGTAGAACCTTCCATAGGCACTGAGTGCACCAGGTCCCACTGGGCTGGGCTGAAGATGGCAGTGGATTATGGAGGCCTCTGGTGTGGAAGCTGTTTGGGAAGTTCAGGTACTTGTGTCCCTCCCACAGTACCACTGGGCAGCCAGAAGGAGGGAAGCCAGGCTTGGTAGGGGGTGTGGTGGCAAATGGGGTTAAGTGAGTACACATAAAGCTAAATGGAGAGAGCCACTATCCTTACCCTGTGTGCAGATTACAGAATCTTCCAGGCATGAGACTGAAGACTCCTGGGGAATCCAAATGGCCAAAGAAGAAAGAGCTAAAGACACTGGCACATGGAGTTCTCATCAGCCGCCAGTTGAGCTGTGTCCCCCAACCCAGTGCTTCCTGAGTACCACATGGTCCATCCCGACTGACGTCCCCAAAGGGACAAGTGTGTCCCTTTGTGCACAGGATCTCTCTGGAAGGAGACACAAGAAGCTGGTAATGGGAGACATCCCGCAAAGGGAACTGGGAGGTAGACCTACTTTTCATGGTAAACTCTGTGCAGTTTGCACTTTCTAGCCAATCATTTAACAGTCCAAACAGCAATTACATTAAAAAAAAAGTTTATTCAAAAATCTGTCGATGGGGCTTCCCTGGTAGTGCAGTGGTTAAGAATCCGCCTGCCAACACAGGGGACACGGGTTTGAGCCCTGGTCCGGGAAGATCCCACATGCCGTGGAGCAACTAAGCCTGTGTGCCACAACTACTGAGCCTGCGTGCTGCAACTACTGAAGCCCACGTGCCGCAACTACTGAAGCCCACGTGCCTAGAGCCCGCGCACCGCAACGAAGAGTAGCCCCCACTTGCTGCAACTAGGGAAAGCCCACGCGAAGCAACAAAGACCCAACACAGCCAAAAATAAATAAATTAAATAAATTAATTAAAAAAAAAATCTGTCGAAATAACTTCAACCCTGTTTTTGGTTCATGGGGGGTGAGGGCCAGAGCCGAAGAAGAGACATGGGCAGGAGAAAAAGTCATTTTAATTTTTATTAAATATACTCTCTTGTCACAAATCTTTAAAATATATAAACATTATATATAAACAAAGTGTCTTCATGGCGTCAAAATGTAACTCCAAATCAGGCCAGGCAATCAGTGAGAGGGGTGACTGCCGAGGGTGCAGGTCCGACTGTGTGCAGGGCTGGGGGGGTCGGGGGCGATGCTGCCGAGGCTCGCTTGGCTGAGGCCACCTTGGGGAGGCAAACTGGGGCCAGCAACCCTGGGGCACCCTCCCCTCTCCTGCCCAGCCTGCAGCTCAGAGGAGGGCGCTGCCTAACCATCTATTTGGTCTCACCCACCTGGGGTGGACCGCCAGTCCCTGCTGTTCTCGCCTGGGGGCCCTCACGTTCCCATCCTGTCTCCCTGTGAGGGACGCCCCTGCCTCTCCTGAGCACTGGGCAAGGCTGGGGGAGAAGGTGGGTCGGATGCTTACCCAACAGGACAGCCATCACAGGCTGCTTGGGCCCCCGGGAATGAGAGTCTGGGGACAAGACTGGGGCTGGCTGGTGGAAACATGCAGGAAGGACAGAAAGAGGGGTCTTCACACCCACGGGACTAAGGCAAGAAAAACAGAAACAGGACAGAACAAAGGGAGGAAATGAAAATCACAACTGGAAATGCATGTGTGGCAACAAAGATACCCTCTCAGACCCTTTCACACATCATGGCTACTGAGCCCACTGTGAAAACCGACCCTCTGGTGGTCCTGGTCCTGGAACCAGATTGGACTGGTCAGGGTTTACTGTGTCTAGACCCAGGGCCAGCCAAATTGCAAAACCAAACCAAAAAAAACCAAACTCCAAATGTCATTAGGAAACAGGTGTTTCCAAGTCCCTGTGATTCCCGGTGGGCCCTGGGGGGCCTCCTCTGTGAGACCAGATCTCTGGGGTACCCTGACTCTTCCAAGCTTCCTGCCCCCAGGCCTGATGCTGTCTCGGGCTCTCACTTTGGGAGAATCAAGGCGGCCAGCTGCCTCCATGTGCTCCGTTCACGGGAAATCAGACAACCCCACGGGCCTTAAATTGCCCCATGTCCCAGCCAAATAACTGCTCAGGTGGGGAGCCAGGGATGTGCCAGATGCCATGGGTCCCCCCCACGAGCCCCCATGCCTATGGGCAGAGGGTCAGGGCCTGAGGCCCAGCCTCCATTAGTGCAGCCAGTGGGGCGGGGATGAGAGCTTCCTGGCAACCCAGGCAGATGCTTCAGGCTGGGGCTCAGACCCAAAATCCATGGCAATTCCTCAAACCCTGTTGTCCGGAGGAGGCGTGACCCTCCGGAGAACATTACAAACTGGGGCGTGGGGGCGCGCAACAGAGGGGAAGACCCAATCCCAGGGGCCCGGGATAGAGTCTGGGATCGGGGTAACACTCTTAGGAGAAGGCTGTGCCCAAGCTGTAGACTGGGACAGACAAGGAGTTGTGTTACGGGGGAAGTGGTGAAGGCAGGAAAGGCGGGTCAGGCAGGGCGGGGCGAGAGGCTGCATTTGTAGCCACAGCTGAGCAGGAGGCTGGTCTCATGGGGACAGGGCAGGAGGCCAGGCCTCAGCCCCACACTCTCTGGGGCTGCCCCCACTACGGACATAGACTCGGAACAACAAGGGGCAGGCAGGGTCTGGCTCTGAGCCCAGGGGGGACCAGGTCACTAGAACCAGGGGCCTGTCCAAGGACACAGAGCGCACCAGGAAGCAGTGCTGGCCCCTCATCACTCAGGGCGTTCACGGTAATACCTCCCGGGGCAGCCCCGGCCCTGCTGAGGCGGGAAGAGGAGAGCACGGGAGCTCCGGCCCCCCGGTCCCAACAATGCACTTCGAGGGCCACTGGCTTTCCCCTCAGACCTGTGCGCACTGAGCCCAGGCCCCCCAGCTTGTTCCACAAGGCGCATCCGCGCACCTCCTGGGTGGAACCCAGCGCACCCTTGCTCGCTGGGCTCAGAAACAGAAGGGGTCAGCGGTCCACTGCGAACTGAAGCTCGAGAGCAGCCGACCCCACTGGCCCCTAGCTCTGCAGGTGCCGCAGCAGGATCTGCATGAGGTCAAAGGTGGTGAAGCTGATGCCCACAGCGATGGGACCCTTGAGCCAGTTCATGCTCAGGCCTTTGTAGAGGCCGCGCACCACGCCCTCCTCCCGCATGATGGTGTGCATCGTGCGCGCGATGGAGGTGCGCTGGTGGCCCGTGACGCCGGCCGTCTGCATGCGCCGCCGCACCACGTCCAGCGGGTAGGAGGCCGACTGCCCGATGAGGCCCGCGCAGGCCCCGAAGATCATGCGCTCAAAGGGGTAGGGCTGCAGGCGGCCACTGTACTCTGCAGGGGAGGGGGGGAGGGGCTGTGAGGGCGATGGGAGGGGGCGCACACCCGTGCACCCCTGCGCCCCGCGCTCACATGCGCCGGCAGTGTCACAGCTGCATTTCAGGACCTGACCGGCTCTCCTGGGCCTTCCCACCCAGGCCATAGCTTCCCTACTTCCTCACCTACTGGTCCCTCGTTTTCAATCAAATTTGAGAGATAAAAAATTTTTACAAGACAGAAAAGCACAAAGAATCATATAACCAAGTCCTAAGACCAAGAACGAGCTCACACCCAGTCACTCTTGTTTCTCATCTAGTAAAGAAAAAACATCACTCAGTGGGAAGCAGCCGCATAGCACAGGGAGATCAGCTCAGTGCTGTGTGTCCACCTAGAGGGGTGGGATAGGGAGGGTGGGAGGGAGACGCGAGAGGGAGGGGATATGGGGATGTGTGTATACTTATCGCTGATTCACTTCGTTATACAGCAGAAACTAACACACCATTGTAAAGCAATTATACTCCAATAAAGATGTTAAAAAAAAAAAAGGCTTCCCTGGTGGTGCAGTGGTCGAGCGTCCGCCTGCCGATGCAGGGGACGCGGGTTCGTGCCCCGGTCCAGGAAGATCCCACATGCCTTGGAGCGGCTGGGCCCCTGAGCCATGGCCGCTGAGCCTGTGCGTCCGGAGCCTGTGCTCCGCAACAGGAGAAGCACAACAGTGAGAGGCCCGCGTACTGCAAAAAAAAAAAAAAAACTGGAAAAAAAGAAAACATCACTCATGTCTGGAACCCTCTCCACAGCCCAGCCTGCCTGACAGGCACCCTCCCCTGGGTGCTGTGAGGGCAGGTGGGCTGGAGGGAGGAAGGGGCAGCAAGGGATCACAGGGGTTCTTTAAAAATGTGTTGTAAATTGGAAACTAGGAATTAAAAACAGGGAGATGTCCTACTCACTCAGCAGATTGGCAAAACATTAAAGAACCTGCCAGCACCACCAGGGGTGAGAAGGGGGCAGGGCGCCAGGGCAAGAGCAGTTACTGGAAGAGCAGAGGATGGAGAGTAAAACCAAAAAAACGGGGTCTCACACCCACACAAGGAGAGGAGCTGTTGATGTCAGCTGATCACAGAAAACCCACAAATGGCCTCACGGCGCCCCAATGGGGGACTTCCCCCCTCCACTGCTAAAAGGATGGGTCAGAGCTGCACTACCCAGAAGTGTACGAGGTGACTGCTCACTTGCTTCCCATAACCAGGAAACAGCACAAGGCTTGTTCCTGCTACACAGAAGCGCAGGTAGAAGGGTTTCCAACAGAGTTGAGGGGTGGAGCCCCATCCCTAATAAGGAGGCTCAGGGGAGTGGGGCTGGGGGTTCTGGACAAGGGATCTCAGCTTTACCTGGACCGTTTTCCTTCTTTAACAAAAAACATCCTGGAGCAAATAAGGCCGTTTGTTAATGACGGATCGGACCAGGAGGGGGGAAGTTATGGGTGTGGTTACAATGTTCTTTGTACTTTTCTAGTTTCTCAAAATTACCAAAACACACGAGGGCACTTCCCTTCCGTCTAGGTTTCACCCGTAGGCTTGTGTGCGCACCAGGGGCCTCCAGCCCTCTGGGTGACACTCTGGACTTCACAAGGTTGCTCTCAAAATGAGGCATTAAAGGTCAGGAGTCCAGCTTCCCCGGGGCTGGCCTGATATGTGTCTTCTCATCCAGATCCTGGACCCCCGGCCTGCCCCTCCCAGGGGACTCTTAGTGCCCCTCTGCCTCCACCCGCCTCCAGCTCTGTGTGACCCGCGGAGGTGCTGCCCGGGCTCCACACTCCTGACCTCTGTGCAGGCTCTTGAGTGTCTCGTAGGTGAAGAAGCTCAGGCCGGCGTAGGGAATGACCCCCAGCACGGTGGGAATGAATCCGTGGTAGAGGGTCTTCAGCCCCTCTTCTCGGGAGATACGGATGAAGACGTGAAAGATGTTGCTATACCTGCAGGACAGAGCGGGGGGCGGGGGGAGGCCTCAATTCGCTAATTCTCGCCTCTTCCCACGTCAGCGGGGACAGGCCTGGATGCTGACCGACAGAACCTCACAGAAGTTCTGGCATTCGAGGGGGCCATGCACGCCCAAGGCCATAGCCACCTTCACCACTGGGATCACGCCGCCGTGCTCAGCGCTTGGCTGGGTCTGCCTCCACATGAACACTGCGGGTTGGATGGGAGCAGAAACTGATCCCCAAGCTAAGAGACCCAATTACGGCCTTTCTGGAACAGCTGTGGAGCCGCACACCTGGCCCGCCCTGCGGTACCGGGGGAGGGGGAGGTAGCAGAGCCTCAGCCTAGCTCTGTCTGCAGCTGGATGTGGAGGCCCAGACCCAAACCCCAGGGGCCCAAGGGAGGGAGCCCACCCGGGGACCCCACTAGACACAGAGCCCCCGCTGCTGGTGAAAACGTCGCTGTGCGTGTAGGACTCACATTTCCTTTGGGGTCACGGCCATCCGTGCCCTGACCAGGTCCAGGGGGTAGGTCAGCGAAGCGGCCGTCGTTCCAGCCAGTGCACCAGCGAGGAGGCGAGGCCAAGGGGGCAGGGCTCTGAAAGAGGGTCGGGGAGAAGGTCAGAGGCCAACGCCCCGGGTGCCTACAGGTCTGGGGGCGGGGAGGGATGGAGGAACGGCACTGGCTGCAAGGAAGCCAGCCGAGTTGAAGCGGGCGGCGCGGGGGAGAGTCTCTGGGTGGATGCCATTTTGAAGTTGCCCTGGCTGCCTCGCCTTTCCCCCTCCTCGTACGAATGAATGAACAACGAGCACCTTCCCTACCCGCTCTGGGGCACAGGTAGGATCAGTGGCCGTCCTGGGACTTAGGTTCTGAGGGGAGACCGGATAAACAAGAGAAGTTCTGAAACGCTGAGCAGGTGGAAGACAGGATAACAGGGTGATGTAATCGCGCTGAGAGGGTTTTTTTTTGGGGGGGGGGCGGGAGGGAGGGCTCACTCTCCGCGGAAGCCGTAGTAGCTGCCCAGTAGGCGCTTGTACTCCTCGTGCGCGCTGAACTGGATGGCGGCGTAGGGCACCACGCGCACCATGGTGGCCGAGTTTCCGCGCCACAGGCTGAGGAAGCCTTCGTTGAGGTAGGTGAAGTAGAGGACCCGGAAGGCCTCCTGGGGGGAGGGCAGGGGAAAGGGGAAATGTCAGTGCCCTCCGGCTCTGCCTGAGCAGTGCCTTTGCTGGTAGAGCGCTGGACCTCCCTGCCCACCTTACGTGGCCCAGCCCTGCGCCTGGGGGGAGCCATCGTCCCCCTCCCCCGCATTCTCTGGGCTCTGCGCTAGGACCCCCGCACGCCCAGCCCCAGTCCTCCGGCCCTGGGAACTGGAAAGCGAGCCAGAGGGACCCAGGCTTGCAGAGCAGGCTCAGAGCCCCACAGAGGGTGTTTGTTGGCGTCTGGTAGTCTAGCTTTTTAAAATATTCTTCTTTTCCTTTATTAAGAAGGTAGCACCTGCTCCGTGTTTAAAAATAAATCAAATATGACAACTGTGACTTTAGACTGTCAAGTCCTCTCACCACTACCCCAAGGATGCCGGGGGGGGGGTCTCCCGTCAATTCCCAGGGTGGGCTGTGTCCAGGCAGAGCTCAGGGTGCAGATGGGTGGCCTTGGCCCTGGTGCCTGGCAAGGGAGGCCTTGGTCACCCGGCGGCCCTGGAGCTGGCCTGGGGCGGGGGTGGGGGAGAACCAATGGGAAAAAGCACCTTGAAAAACGCTTCCCCAACCTCTACCGCCCTCCTCCTCTGCCGCTGCCAGCCCAGCAGGGTGGAGCTGAAGGGCCTAGAGCAGGGGCTCCTTGACCTAGTGGCTCACCTTGGCAGAAAACCTTTTCGAGGACACTGGAAAAAAACAAAACAAAACACAACAGAGAGTGTGAGATATGAAGGGTGGGACCCTCCCCCCAGTCTGCATGACCCCCTCCGCAGGGGTCTGGTCTGAGCATGGGGAGTGAGAGCCTCCCCTGGGAATGCCTCCCCCCCAACCCCTACAAGGGCTGAGGTGGGGGCCTCCACAGCAGAGTCAGCCTCCTCCCAGGAGCCTCGGCACTGCCCCTGGCCCACGTCCAGGCCCCTCTGCACACCGGCTTCTCCCCAGGAAGGGGAGCCCAGCTGCCACCTGACCCCCAGGACAGTGAGGATCTCTGTAGGGGCCTGTGGGAGGACGCACCCCTCCGGGGTTGACACCCAGCAGTCCCTACCCCTGCTGGACCCCACTTCTGCCAGACCCCTTTGGGGGAGGCATCCCAGCCACCAGCCATGTGGGGGTCAGCCAAGGGGCTCTGGCTCCTGCAGGACAAGGCCACGGGGGTGTCTGACATCTGCGGCCTGCCCTCTCTTCTCCACAGCCTGGCCCAGGCAGCCCTAGTGCCCACTCTCCCGCTCTCCAGGGCTGCCTGGCTCACGCCCCCCCCCCATCCTCCGCTTCCCAAGCGTCGGCTGTGTTCCCAGGATAGCCTTGCGCTCCCGTCTGTGTGGACGTATGCACACCACCTGCCTTCGGAGTTACACCCAAGCTCCCTGTAGGGCGCTACGCTGAGCATCTGTTCCAGGAACAACACAGGGGTGTGTGTGTGTGTGTGTGTGTGTGTGTGTGTGTGTGTGTGTGTGTGTGTGTGTGTGTGTGTGTGTGTGTGTGTGTGTGTGTGTGTGTGTGTGTGGTGGGGAAGGGACGTGTGCTCAGCTGCATGCCCGTCCTTTCCCACGTCAGCTCACTCCTCCACCCCCTCCTCCTCAGGGAGGAGGTTGATATCAATGCTCCTGTTATATGGATGAGGAAACTGAGGCCCAGCAGTCCTCTCCTCCCAAACAGCTGAGGGGTGGGGGTCCCAGGTTGTGACTGTCCTCCTTCCCAGCACCCCTCAGGCACTGGCCACCATTTGCAGGACAGAAAGGCCTCATCTTCAGGGGACCCTGTGCCTGCTCAACCCTAAGAAGGGAGGGAGATGGATTCTTGAACTGTGTCCTCCGCAGCGATATAGCCATGTCCTCACCCCCCGCACCTGTGAACACGACCTTAACTGGAAACAGTCTTTGCAGATATAATTAAACTGAGGTCACACTAGAGGAGGGTGGGCCCTAATCCAGTGACATGGGTCCTTATAAGAGGAGAGGACCCAGGCACAGAGGGGAAGGCAGAGACTGGGGGGAAGCGGCCACAAGCCAAGGATGCCTGGAGCCACCAGAAGCTGGAAGAGGCAAGGAAAGGTCCACCCTCAGGGCCCCAGCAGGAACCAATCCTAGAGACACCTTGAATTTGGACTTTTGGCCTCCAGAAAGTGGGAGAATAAATTCCTGTTCTTCTAAGCTGCCTGGTTTGTGGTACTTTGTGACGTCAGTCCTAAACACTAACAGACTTTCTAAGTGGATTCTACAAAGGCGTTTTAAAAACCGCTTTGCAGAGCGGTCTGGGGGGCCGTGGAGGGGGAGGAGGGTTGCTTGGCAGCTTCTCTATCGCAGGGGATAGATGGACAGGCAGCGTTTACCTTGGAAGATTATTTTGGTTCGGTCCAGGGGAGCTACCGCCGTTTTGGCAAGAGCGCCAGCCAGGGCCCCTGACAGGAGGGAGCTAAGAACTTGCCTGTGATCACTCTGCAAGAAAACACACGAACACGCAGTCTGTCATCAGAGAGGGAGAGGAGGCGTCTGTTCTGCTCGGGAAAGTTTCCTGAGCGTCTACCTTCTCCCCCTGGTCCAGGGCTGACAGACACACAGTGGCCAGAGTGACACAGCCCTGCTAGGCCCTAAGCATGCTGGGCACGGGCTGAGCCATGGTGGGTCCAGCAGCCACAAAGCCTGGTGGGACACAGTGAAAACCTCCTGGGCCACAGGGACCAACCACATGAGAGGTCATGCACTGGCTGGGCTGTCCCGTGAGGTTCCAAGTTCTCGGAGATGGCCTACGACGGGACGAACTCCAAACATAAGCGTCACCCCTGACCTGTCCTACCTTCAAGCCTTGGTTCCACCCACCACCTGTGTGTGAGGGATTCTCCCACTGCAGTGTTTCAGGGGAAAGGTTCCTGGTGGTCTGGGGAGTGGGTGGGGCATATTAGGCAAGCAGACCCTGACTGTTCAGCGTGTCTCCTTTCCACAACTTTCTATCAGGACTTCAGGGGCTGGCTGGCATCTGTGGCTCTTCATCCAGCCAAGGCAAGGGCGATGGTGACAGATGTGGCTGACCAGCACTGTGCACTCCTGTGGCCAGCCTCAGAGCCAGTGCGTTCCCAAGTCTTCCTGTGGCTCCCCGAGCCCCGGCTCCAACAGCCCTCCTTCCCTAGAGGCCCAGGGAGACCTGAGTTGTCACACAGGAAGCCACCTGCTCATCGGGTTGGAGTCTCCATCCCCGCTGCTGACTCAGCCACAGAACTTTCTGGAAGTGCTCTTCTGGACACGCCCCACATGTCCTCACTCTGCAGCGCGCAAGGCTGGTGAGGAGCAGGTAGCTCAGTGATCCCGGGAATCTGTGAAGTCCGCTCGGACCAGGCGCCCTCACGGGACTAGAGACACGTGGAGCGGGGCTGGGGCATGTACAAGCCTTCCCCACTCCCCTCACGGGGCTGCCAGTCCACGGGGGGAGCCAGACATGAACTAACTCTTCAGACAAATGTGTGAACAATCACCTATCTGGGAGGGGCTATGAGGAGGGGGCTCGGGGCTCCAGGAGAATGCGGGGTGAGGGGTAAGGAACCGAGGTGGAAGGATGAGGTACACCTAACTGCAGGGCTTGTGTGTATGTGTGTGTGCGCATGTGTGTGTGACACTCTTAGAGGGGGAGGAACGCAACACTCAGAGGCCCCAGTGAGAAGGAGTGCGGGGCCCTGGGGGACCACAAGGAGGGTAGGGTGGCTGACACAGGGAAAGGGACGGGCACAGGGAAGAGAGAAGAGACGAAAGGTGGGTGGGGCTGGACCCCACAGAGTGTGGAGGCCTGACAAGGAGGCTGGTCTTTGCCTAAAGAGAAATGGAGAAGTGTGGAAGGTGAACAGGCTATTTTAACTGGAACCAGAGAAGAGGCAGCTCCTGTGAAACCCAGGATGGAGATGGCAGAGGATGGGACCAGGGGAGGCTGCGAGAGGGGCGGATGAAGGGGCATTTGGGGGTACAACTGGTAGCCTGGGTCCGAGTGGGCATGGTGGAGTCCAGGGCTACGCCCCAAGTTTGCTCAGCTCAGCGGATGGCTCAGGGGGAAGGGCTGGGTCTGTCCACACTCCTGGCCTGAGTCTGGGCTCGGTGCTCCCTTCACCAGCCCAGCTGACCTCTCCCTAAAAGAACAGAGTCCCGCAGCAGTGTTTTCCCCTCTCAGTTTCTGAGGCCAAGCTTCACCAGGGGGTTCCATCTTCTTGCTTCACAGAGGCCTGTCACGGGGGACCCCTGCCTTTTCTGGGTCACACAGCAAGGTTCTCGTCCTTTGGTCCTATTGGCTTTGAGGGTTGTGGACATCTGATGCCAGAAGGCTCAGCGGTGTTCCTGGCACCAGCTCCGAGGCCCTGTGCCTCAGTTTCCTCTCTGTGAATCAATGTGGTGACAGCTGACCTCGAGCCACCGTGAGCAAAGGGAATGCCCTAAGGGGAGTCTACGTGCTTTGTGGGCACCAGAAGTGGAGCCGATGTGTACCTTCCATCTCCTTCACCAGGTTACTTCCTGCGCAACCTGTGGTGCTTACAATCACAAAGCGAGCTCTGCACATGGGGAACACACATCCTTAAACCCTAGCTCTCAGTGTGGCGCTCCAGGGACATGCTGTGAGCCCACTTCACATGCTTAGTGGAGGAGGCTGCTGCTGCCTTTGGCAGACGCTCCCACTGACTTCTTTTTTTTTTTAAAGAGGCATCGGGGCAGCACATAGCTTATTTATTTATTTATTTATGGCTGCGTTGGGTCTTCACTGCTGTGCGCGGGCATTCTCTAGTTGATGACAGTGGGGGCTACTTGTCATTGTGGTGTGCGTGCTTCTCACTGTGGTGGCTTCTCTTGTTGCGGAGCACGGGCCCCAGAGCGCGCAGGCTTCAGTAGCTGTGGCACGTGGGCTCAGTAGTTGTGGAGCACGGGCTTAGTTGCTCTGCAACATGTGGGATCTTCCCGGATCAGGGCTCGAACCCGTGTCCCCTGCATTGGCAGGTGGATCCTTAACCACTGCGCCACCGGGGGAGTTCCCACTGACCTTTTTTTTAAAAAAAAAAATTTTATTTTTTTGGCTATGTTGGGTCTTTGTTGCTGCACATGGGCTTTCTCTCATTGCAGCGAGTGGGGGCTACTCTTCATTGCAGTGCACGGGCTTCTCACTGCGGTGGCTTCTCTTGTTGCAGAGCACGGGCTCTAGGTATGTGGGCTCAGCAGTTGTGGCACACAGGCTTAGTTGATCTGCGGCATGTGAGATCTTCCTGGCCCAGGGCTCGAACCCGTGTCGCCTGCGCTGGCAGGCAGATTCTTAACCACTGCGCCACCAGGGAAGCCCCCCCAACTGATTCTTAAATGACCACAGCTGGCTTATTCTTTAAAGAGCTTGGCCGGCATAGGCATCACTGAATGGTCAAAGTCTCCATACCCGTCATATGGAGAGATCCTGCAAATGAAAAAGGAGGCAGGCAGCCCGACGGAGAGGAAACAGGTGATCCACAGATGGGATCCACACCAGTGGTGAACATCACAAGAAGATGCCTGGCTCCTCAACTAAAGAAATGGGACTTTGCAGAGGGAGCTCCCTGCACTGGGCTGGCCAAGCAGGCCAAGACTGACGTGGGTTGTGCCAGCCAGCGCAGAGGAAAACCGGCGCTGTGCGTGTCCCAGTGCACGTCAGGCACGGGGGCCTTTGCTGGGCGTGTCCGCTTGGCGGGATCCATCGGGCCAGTGGAGGGAAAGCCACATCTCCCTCACACTCTGACGCGAAGTTCACTCAACTGTGAGGGATGGGTGCCTGCTCTGGGGCTTGCCCCCGCCCCCGCCCCCAGCATGGTGACGGTGGCCCCGAGAACCAGTCCTCCTGCCCACCTGGCGTTCCACAGGGAGACCTGGAATTTGGGGAAAGGTCAGGAGGGCCAGAGGATGATGCTGCTTCAGGCTTTGAGCCCATGGACTTTGAGAACTGCCTGCGGGTGCCTGAGCCAGCCTGGCAGTGAAGGTGGGTTGGTTAGTCCATGTTCTAGGTTCAGCTGGGAGAACTTCTACTGGCTTCTACGGTGAACAAGCACAGGGCTGATCCAATTTCTTCTCTTTTTTCTTTTTCTTAAATATTTACTTATTTATTTATTTGGTCACGCCGGGTCTTAGTTGCAGCGGGTAGGCTCCTGCAGGTGCAGCTTACGGGCTACTTAGTTGCAGCACATGGGCTCCTTAGTTGTGGCATGTGAACTCTTAGTTGCAGCATGCATGTGGGACCTAGTCCCCTGAACAGAGATCGAACCTGGGTCCCCTGCATTGGGAGCGCACGGAGTCTTCACCACCATGCCACCAGGGAAGTCCCTGATCCAATTTCTTTATGAGGGAATAAGGCTTTTGTCTTCAGTTGAAGGGCGTAATCGGAGATGAATTTCAGAGCTGAGGGTAAACTCCTCCCTGGAGCGAGGAGTTCCCCTGCAGCCCACCCCACCTTTGGCTAATTCTTCTGCGTTGGCAAATCTGAGTGAGAAAAGGGGCTCAAGGACACCTTCGACATCCTAGCCAAATTTGAGCGAGGTTTTGGCTTCTTGCCAAGTGGTAGGGCAGCTGGATCCACAGCACAAATGGGGCTATAAAAATGGAATAGGAGGCGGCCTGCATCACTCCCCGGCCTCGCCCTCAGCGTGTTCAGGGGTGATTTGTAATGGGGTGCGAGTACAGGAGAGGGACTGGGTGAGAATGCCCAATGGGGGGGGCCAGGGTACTTGCCTTTGAAGACACATGAGCGGGCAGGATGGGCTCAGCATCCTCACGCAAACGCACCACGCCTTCCTTCACACCATTACCCATTCCAGGCCTGCTCAGGACGGCGGGAGACTCAGTCCTGGGGAGCAAGAAGGGACGAGGTGAGAATCTGGCCTCCTCCACCAGCCTGGGGCCTCTGATTCATCCTCAAGTGGCCCGATGCCAGCATTGCCCCAGTGGCACGCTTCTCCTAACCTGGCTTCTGTCTCTCTGCAGGATAAAGACACCCGAACCTACATCTGGATGTCAGTCCCCTGACCTGACTGCTTAATCATTTACAAAAGCTCTTCTCATCAGCTCTTTTATTTCATCCTCACAAATGGGCCTCTGAGTCCTCTGTTTTTTTTACCCTAGTACCAACTGCCCAGATTGGCTCAGAGAGGTTAAGCTGGCAGCAAGGTCACACAGCAGGAGGCAGGGGCGTGGCAGGGTGTAGGGTGTGGAGGCTGGAGGGCTCCACCTGCCCTGGAGCCCAATGCCCTCTGGGCTTATGCCAGCTTGGACCTGAGACTCCGTCCACAGAAATACTTTTAGAAAATTAATCTTTGTCCTACTGTGTGGCTGCCTGCCCTTTGCGGGCAAGTTATAGTAAAGTGTCCTAATACTTGAGGATTCCTCCCTGGAAACCTGTAAGCAGATAAGTTAGGGGGTCCCCGGAGAAAGAGAACCAGGAATGGCTCTCTTGACATAAGAGAAGCCATTTTGGCCCAAGCCATTTTGTGAGCTAAGCCTGGCAGCAATGCTTGCCTTTGAACAGGTCTCGGTAATTAATGATCTAAAGCGAACAAAGGAATGCAGGAACAGAGAAAAGGCAGTTAGACAGTAGTGCAGAGTCCTAGTTCCTCCTCAAGGGATAGACATAATAATAAACATATCTTTGAGTTCTCTGGGAACTAAGGCCCCCACCCAGGTGGAGGGTGGAATGATGTTGACCCTCTTGACTTCAATCAACTAAAGTTTGGACTCTGTGGACCTTTGCCCCAATTCTATGCTGAATTCTCCTCTGTTCAAGCCCCTTCATGAATATGCATGTACCCTGAGCTTAAAACTTCCCCAATTTTGCTGTTCGGGGAGACACTGCTTTGGGAAAGGTCCCCGGTGTTCCCCTTACTTGATGAAAGTCATAATAAATCCTTCCTTTTCCCCTCCCCATCTTTGGCTTGGTTGTCTCTATTGGCTTGACACCACCAAGAGATGAACCCAGTTTTCAGGTAACACAGGCTCGTGTCCAAATTTCCTCTTATGAAAGAATGTCTTTTCCTCTTGTAAGGACACCAGTCCTATTGGATCGGGGTCCACCCTAACAACCTCAAGTAATACATCCTTCCTTCTCCCCATCTTTGACTTAGTTGTGTCTATTTGCTTGACACCCACCACAACGTGAACCCAGTTTTCGGATAACAAACCTACCTTTAACCTCCTAGTGCAGGCACACTCAAAGCTCAGCCAACCACACGGAGGGGACCAGGAGGAAAAAAGGATGAAGGACTGGTGTCACGGAGATGCCACTGGACACCGGTATGCTTAGAGGTATCCCTTGCTTTAAAATCACCCAATGAATCAACATGCTTTCCTGTAAAATGATGCAAACGAGGCAGATGCCCCCCTGAGCCAGCTCTGGAAGCCCCTCCTGCCCTCCAGGTCCTCCCAGGCACCCGCTGGTACGAAACATCCTAGGAAGCACAAGCAGGATTCTGTTCCAGGTGGCCTCTGCCGCTGTTTCCTACCTAAAATGGTCCCTGGCTCGGGGATGAACAGCTGCTTCTAAGACGGGGCCAGAAACTCAACGATGAGCCTGGACCACCCTGAGGTGTCAGGCAGGAACCAAAGTCAATGGGACTGTGAAAATGGGACACAAAGGCAAATCAAAGAGCTCCTCGTGGCCAAAGCAGGAATGCTGAGCAACAAAATCAATAAAGCAGTGTTGGGTTTTTTTTGTTTGTTTTTTTGTTTTTGGCTGCACCAAGGCATGAGGGATCTCAGTTCCCCAACCAGGGATCGAACCCGTGCCCCCTGCAGTGGAAGCACGTAGTCTTAACCACTGGACCACCAGGGAAGTCCCAGAAGTGTTGGATTATAACCCAAAGTGTAAGATAAATAGCCGAGAGTCCACATGGATATAAATAAATGATTGAATAAATAAATAAATGAGGGAGAAGAGACAAATCTCCCAGGCAGAAGAATCCCAAATAAATTACGCAGATGCTCAGTGCTGGAGGAAGGGAAGCGTAAGCACGACCCCTTAGGTGTGGGCCACGTGGCAACTTCCTTCCAAAGGGCACAGCACAGAAAGGGGGGAAGGGAGTAACCTTACAGTGAGGACACCTGACAGACACCACCTCAGCCACGTGATCAAGGTCAACACCACAGTGATAAGTCACACTGATGGCGCGTGCCCAGGACACGTGTGTGTGTGTGTGTGTGTGTGTGTGTGTGTGTGTGACGAGAAAGGCACTTCCCCTCTATGGTCCTCTGCTCCAAAGCCCAGTCCAACCATGAGAAAAACACCAGACAAATCCCAACCAAGGGCCAAGGGCCATAGAACACCTGACCAGTTCTCATCAAAACCGTCAAGGTCGTCGAAACCAAGAAAGTCTGAGAAACTATCTTAGCCCAGAGAAGCCTAAAGAGATGTGACGACTAAAGGTAATGTGAGGATCCTGGGACAGAAAAAGCACATTAGGGAAACACTAAGGAAATGTGAATAAACAATGGACTTCAGTTAATAATAATGGATCAGTATTTGTACATCAGTTGTGACAAATGTACCATACCAAAGGAAGATGTTATTAATACGGGAAACTGGGTGTGTGCGGTGGAGGGGAACTCTGTATTACTTTTGCAATTTTTCTATAAACCTAAAACTGCTCACAGACAAACAAACAAACAAAGAGAAACTAGGCCTTAGGGATCTTTTCCAGCCAGTGGCTGGGGTGTCAGTCTGTGGAGGACACCGTGACTCTATCACCCTCCATGCGTCCGGCTGCTGCTCAGTGGCACCCCCCAACACTCTGGACCCCGGGGGACTGTCCTCACACCTGGGCACCCGGATGCAGATGGTGCAGTCTTTGTTTCTTCTGGCTGCGCTTCGCAGCATGTGGGATCTTAGTTCCCCGACCAGGGACCGAACCCGTGCCCCCTGCAGTGGAAGTGCGGAGTCCTAACCACTGGACCGCTGGGGAATTCCCAGTGCGGCCTTTCTTAGGGCTGGGTCAGGCGTGGTGAATGTGGACCCGTTCTGCAAAACTGCCCTCCTGAGAAAGGATCCAGCCCTTTAGTCCCGGCCTCATACAGTCTAGAGTCTGAGCACTTGCCTCCCTCCCTCCCCTGGCCCCGGCCCAGGGCCTGCCCTGGGAGCTCTGTAGAGGGCTCAGACAGAGCCTCGGTGTGGTGGATGCAAACAGAAACAAAGGCACCATACAAACCAGTGCAGACCTACAAAAGCGTGTCACTGCAGGTGACAGAGCGCCAAGGCTGAGTCCCGGGAAGGCACCTGCAGGGGGCTGAATGGTGGCCCCCCCCACCCCCGCCCCAAGACATGTCTCCCTGGAATCTGTGAATGTGGCATTATTTGAAAAAAGCCTTCACAGATGTAATTAAGGTAAAGATCTAGAGATCCTTACCCTGGATGAGGGTAGGTCCTAACAACATGACAAGTGATCTGATAAGAGACAGGAGAACAGATACAGGCAGGGAGGCCGTGTTTAGACAGTGGCAGAAATTGGAATGATACACACAAGCCACAAGCCAAGGAACACACAAAGCATAAAAGCTGGAAGAGACAAGGAGGAATCTTCCCCTAGAGCCCTAGAAGTGGCTCTACAGGAGGATTAATTTGGGATTTCTGACCTCCACAACTGTGAGAGAATAAACTTCTGTTGTCTCAAGACAGTTGGTGGCGAAAGGAATCTAAGATCCTTTCTGGAGGAGAAGCTGGGGTGCCTCAGGCCCCCCAACCCCAAGCAGAAGGGGCAGCCAGAGTCTGCAAGCTGCTTCCCTTGGGGCCCGGTGCCTCCAGGAAGCTCTCCAGGATTGCAGGGCGGAGAGAAGGAGATTCCTGTCCTGGGGCAGTGGTGGGGTTGGGGGTGGGGGAGGTCTCAAGTTTTTGCCTCTTAGGCCAAAGGCTATTTTCCTAGGAAGTAAAGAGCTCTTTGCCCTTTCATAAACAAAAACAAAAAAACTCAAGACAAAGGCAAAGAAACAGCCGGGTCACTGGGAAGGAAAAAAAATAACTTAAAAACATGACAGGTACCAGACTGCACTCATAATGAGAAAAGTGCGTTTAACCTTTGGTGGGGGGCTGTTGGCATGTGTGGGGACAGTAATGCAACTGGTAGATGAGACTGAGGCAGATTGCGGGGAGCATCTCTCTGCAGGTGATTTAGCAGACGCCTTGGAACGTGTGCTGTGCCCCCAGACAGGTGAGCATGAAGCCTCATGGGCCAGTAAGGCCACAGCCAGGTGCTGGTCCCAGTGAAGGTATGAAGGTCTGGATGGGAAGCTATGGGGGAGCGAGGAGAGGGGGACAGGGAGAGTGTGTGACCTAAGCCCTCACAGGAGGATGCCACCCAGCCTGTCACTAATGAGTGAACCTACCTGAACCCAGGTGGGAGGCTGTCCCGATGCAAAGACTGGAAGCAGACCAGGTGTTTATAGAGTGCTGTCAACAGTGATGGGGGGCTTCCCTGGTGGCTCAGTGGTTAAGAATCTGCCTGCCAGTGCAGGGGACACGGGTTCGAGCCCTGGTCCGGGAAGATCCCACATGCTGCAGAGCAACTAAGCCCGTGCGCCACAACTACTGAGCCTGCACTCTAGAGCCCATGAGCCACAACTACTGAGCCCGTGAGCCACAACTAATGAGCCCGTGAGCTGCAACTACTGAAGCCCGTGTGCCTAGAGCCCGTGATCCGCAACAAAGAGAAACCACCGCAATGAGAAGCCCGCGCACCGCAACGAAGAGTAGCCCTCGCTCGCCGCAACTAGAGAAAGCCCGCAAGCAGCAATGAAGACCCAACGCAGCCCAAAAATAAATAAATAAATAAATTTATTTAAAAAAACCCCAAAAAACAGTGATGGGGACTCTCCATACAGGGGAGGAGATAAGGGCACGGAGGGAGCCTGACTGTGGATGTACGTACTTTCCAGCAGTTGGCATTTTGCCTCCCGCCACTCACCTCTTCAAGAATAACAGAGGACACAACCCACGTGTGGCTGACCCAACCCCCGCTGTGCCCTTCCCAGGTCAGAGCCCCTCCCCCTGCACTCAGGCACCCCTGCCATGCCCCCTACTGGCTTCCTTCCCCCAAACTGCCACAAGGTTCTGAATTTACCCCCCAACCTGCCCCGAGGCCTCCCTCACTGAAATGGGGTTCCCACTGCCCACACAGCAGTGGACACAACTGTCCATACTCAGGACAGTTGCCAGGCTCCCTCTGCCACCAGCGTGGGGTCACTGTGCCTGGGACTTCTCCGCGCCCAGCCCCCCAGGTCGGGCCCCCTTATCTGTGCCCAAGAACATGGGCTCTTTTGAGTGTTGTCTGGAGTTCATCATTGGTCAGATGGTGACCAACAGCCCACGTGGCTGAGGGTGAGGCCCAGAGTATATGGAGGGTGGCCTCAGCTGGCGCTTGAAACTCTGAGGCCGGAGCCCCCTCCCTCCCGACTTCCTCCAGCCCCTGCGGCCCCTGCTGCCTCCCTCTCTCCAGGGCAAGAGGCCTGGGCTCTGCACCAAGGCAGGCAACTGGGCCAGATGGTTTCTCCACATTCTTTTGTTTCTATTGTACCTTGTCCCTTCTGTTGTTGCCAGTAATACCGAAATTTTTTTTTAATTATATTTATTTATTTATTTATTATTATTATTTTTTGGCTGCGTTGGGTCTTCGTTGCGGCGTGGGCTTTCTCTAGTTGAGGTGAGCGGGGGCTGCTTTTCGCTGCAGTGCGCAGGCTTCTCATTGCGGTGACTTCTCTTGTTGCAAAGCACAGGCTCTAGGCGTGTGGGCTTCAGTAGTTGTGGCACGAGGGCTCAGTAGTTGTGGCTCGCGGGCTGTAGCGCACAGGCTCAGTAGTTGTGGTGCACGGGCTTGGTTGCTCCGCGGCATGTGGGATCTTCCTGGACCGGAGCTCGAACCTGTGTCCCCTGCATTGGCAGGCGGATTCTTAACCACTGCGCCACTGGGGAAGTCCCTCTTGTTCTGTTTTTGTTTTTTTACCCGGCTCTGCCCCGACCCTGCTGGCCTTGTCTTGTCTGAAATAGCAGAGGCTGCTGGATAAGCACCTTCTTCAATAACGCCCTGCCAAGAATTCTGGCTTCACAGCTGTAGGGGTTACGTGAGGTCTTCCGAAGTCCATGTCCACCCAGGACCTCAGGAAGTGACTTTATTTGGAATAGGGTCTTTCAGGTATTATTAGTTAAGGATATCAAGATGAGATCACCTTGGGGACTTCCCTAGTGGTCCAGTGGCTAAGACTCCATGCTCCCAATGCAGGAGGCCTGCGTTCGATCCCTGGTCAGGGAATTAGATCCCACAACTAATCCCACAATTAGCCACAACTAAAAGACCCTGCATGCTTCAACAAAGATCCCATGTGCTGCAACTAAGACCCTGTGCAGCCAAAATAAACAAACAAACAAACAAACAAATTAATTAATTAAAAAGATGAGATCAGGGCTTCCCTAGTGGCGCAGTGGCCGATGCAGGGGACGTGGGTTCATGCCCTGGTCCAGGAAGATCCCACATGCCACGGAGCAGCTAGGCCTGTAAGCCATGGCCGCTGAGCCTGCGCGTCCGGAGCCTGTGCTCTGCAACGGGAGAGGCCACAACAGTGAGAGGCCCGTGTACCGCAAAATAAATAAATAAAGATGAGATCATCTTGGGTTTGGTGGACCCTAAATCCAATGATGGGTGTCCTTATAAGAGGTCTCACACACACACACACACACAGGGAAGAAGTCCATGTGAAGATGGAGGTGGAGATGAGGGTGATGTGGCCAACAAGCCAAGGAACTCAAGGACTGCCTCTGTCAGCCACCAGAGATGGGGAAAGATTCCCAGTAGGAACCAACCCTGCTGTCTTAGTCAGTTCTGGCTGCTGTGACAAAACACCACAGGCTGGGTGGCTTATAAACAACAGAAATGTATTTCTCACGGTTCCAGAGGCTGGGAAGTCTAAGGTCAAGGTGCCAGCAGCTTTGGTGTCTGTTCAGAATGCTCTTCCTGATTCACAGATGGTGGCCTCTCTGTGTCCTCACATAGCACAAGGAGCAAGGGGGTTCTCTTGGGCCTCCTTTATAAAGCCATTAATCCCATTCATGAGGGCTACACCCTCATAACCGAATCATCTCCCAAAACCCCACCTCCTAATACCATCACACTGGGGATTAAGTTTCAACATATGAATTTTAGGGGAGACGCAAGCATTGAGTCTATAGCACCGGCCGACACCTTGATTTTGGACTTCTGAACTCCACAACAGGGACAGAATAAACTTCTGCTGTTTTAAGCCACCAGCCTGAGGTTATTTGTTATGGAAGCCCCAGGAAACTAATACAGCAAGAGTCTGAGACCAAGGCCCCCCAAGTGTGTACTGTCCCTCGGCTAGTGACCTGCCCATGACCCCGAGGTCACTGCACCTCTCTCTGGACCTCACAGGTTGCCCAGCTGGCAGAACTTCAACAGAAAACCTGGCTTCTCCTGATCTTTGTTGAGACCCTGGAACCCAAGCACTCAGCTGCAGCAAAAGGTATTCAGTGAAGAAAACAAATGTTGACAAGCATATTTTAAAAATAGCACAGGGACCAGGGAGGGGCCCCTGGGGGAACATTCTACTTCTTAAACTGGGTGGTGGTTTCGTTATTCTTTCTACCGTCTTTCTTTTCATGAACACATTACATACTTGTATTATTAAGAAGTATTTCACACTTAAAATAAAAAATACAATGCATTTTTAAAAGAGCTGGCTTGCAAAACCCAAACAAGCTAATAGCTCTGATCATCTCAATATTCCTCTAATGTCTAATTGTCAAAATAGAAGAACCAAAAAACGGGATGACACATGGGAAAAGGCCTGCCCTCAGTCTGATGACGCCCTCCACCTGGCACCAATAGTGGGAAATCACTGACAACTCAAGAAAATCTCAAGACAACTTCTCAAATAGATTTAACATCTGACTTGTCTCAATCTCATCTGACACCTTCCTTCTTTTGCCGGATCCCGGTGCTTTAAAAAAAAACAAAAAACAGAGCAACAGCCAACTTCTCAGACCTCCCCTACTGGGACTCCAGGTGACACCTGCATCTCCTTCTCTAGAAGGACCGCCTTCCCTCCACCCCAACCCCCAAGGTTTCCTTCAGAGCTCTGCAGAGGAGGGACTCAAATATTTCTTGGACTGAGCTTTAGACTCTGGAAGAGAAACAGAAATCTAATGTTTAATCACCACTCCCATGGGCCAGAACACCTCAGAGACAAGATAAGAAGACTGGAGAGAGCAGAACACTTGATAATAACCGTCCTGGCTGCTGGGGGAGGAAACAGGCATTCCAACTTCACAGCTGAGAGAATACTGATGACAGCACAGCCTCCACAGAGGAACATTAACCATTTAAATGGACATGCGCTTTGGCCTGGCCACTCCTAGGAAGTTGCTGCAGTTGGATGTCAAACTCCATGAAGACAGAGAGGTTTCCACGCGTCTGTGCACTGCTGGAGCCCCACACACGTTTACTACATATTTGCTCATGCAAAATTCTATCTATCCATTGCAGCTCGGTTTGTAAAAGCGAAACACCAGCAACAACTTAAACAGCCATCAGTAAGGGACTTGTTTTAAAATCACTTACCCTTTTGGTAAAATTTGATAGAAATTTACCAGTGGTTTAAAAGGGGTGGTGAGGGGGAATATGCACATCTTCCCCACAACCATAGACTATCTCTGGAAGGGAACATTATCATACAGGAGAAACTATTAACAATGAGGGCCTCCAGAGGGGGATGGGGAACCAGCATGGGGAGACCTGCCTGTTTTTTACTGTTATGCCCTTTTGTACTGTTTGATTTTATTTATTTTTTTACCATGTACATCAATGACCTTGTCAAGGTTTATTCATATATTCGCACGTGTGTGTGTATATATATAATATATGCACGTACATACGTATATATAAAATGTGTGCATGTGTATATATGTACATATATATATGCATATACCTACACATACACACACATTTTAAACGACTCCTTTTGAATTTGGACAGAAAACCCCAATGGCTTCAGTTTCCACTGAAGCCGAAGGTGACAAGACCCTCCAGAACATTCCAGCACCATCTTTGCAGGGAGAGACAGGAGAGGGATAAGAAGTACTATGCAAGCGTTACAGGAAACGGCATGTTATTGCTTTTTTAACAGTAAAGCCACCAGCCTCTTTCCATACTGCACACTTGCAAATCACCCTCCAGGGAACTTGAAAAGTTCCAGAAAAATCTTTATCCCCAGCACCATGCCAGGCTCCAGTTTTGCAGTTTGTGTCTAAGCAGCTGAAACATTAGCTCTCTCACTCTGCAGAGTGTTGCCTTACTCTCTCGGTTTATCAGCTTTAAGTCCCCAGGAGCTCTCCCGGGTCAGTGAGGGGCCTCAGTCTGTAAGAGCTGGGCCAGAGGGTGGAAGCCCAGCAAACCCCACCACCCCAGGCGACCCTACCAGCTGGGCCTGCGGCACCCTAGGTGTTGAAGCCCAGCTGCCACAGGGCCCCCGTCTCCACCAGCCCCAGGGCTCTGAGACACGTGTTCAGAAAGCGACCAGGGGCCGCCCCTTCCAGCTCAGCCTTTCCCGACCCAGTCAAAGACAGGACTTCTGAGGAACAGCTGCAGGGAGGGGTCCCCTCCCCTCCCCTCCCCTCCCCTCCTCTCCCCTGCCAACCCCTCAGAGATAAACACAACAGATGGGCAAAAGTGGAGGAGGTCCGCAGAGAAGGGTCAGCAGCAATGCTCAGGAAGGGGTGGGCAATGCCACCCCAATTCAAATCGCTTTAGGTTTATTGCTGGTAAAATGGAGATAATTCCGGTTTTGTCTGGCCCATGGGATTATTCTAAGCCCGGAAATCACTTTAGAGACTGTGATAAGTGAAAAGATAACATCTGGGTGCGCTTTTCCTTGGGGGTGGGGGTGGAGGTTGTAATGATTCTGAGATAGCAAGGCTTGGGTGAATGTTGGAAAACCTGGATTACGGAGGGGGCACAAACACAGGTGAATGTGGAAAAAAGTACGGGTGGGTGCACAGACTGGGGATGTTCGAGTCAGAGGGGGTTGCCAGGGGTACTGGGCAGGCATGTGCATGTGTGGAGGGAGTACCTGAGGGCACTGACCCAGATTACTTAAGGTGGGGGGCAGTGAGAGGGGCCCAGACTTGGCTGTGAGAAAAGCCAGCGAGGGGATAGGAACAAGCACAGATGTGAGTGGGGGACGGTGAGTCTGGGGTCACAGGCTCAGGTGTTGGATGTGGAGGTGCAGGCCCAGGTGTGGTGGCGCGGGGACCGGGTGTGTGTGTGTGAGGATGCCCTGTGGTGTGGGGCTGTCATCATGGGGAAGTCTCAAGCGACGTGTCGGTGGGTGTTCATGAGCGGGGGCGCGGTGTCAGGTGTGTGAAGGGGAATGTAAGTGCGGGCACAGAGTCAGATGCGTGTAGGGGTGCAGAGTTAACTGTGCGAGGCGCCTGGGGGCGCGGCCCCAGGGGTGTGGGGGATGTCAGCGAGGCGGACAGTCTCAGGTGTATGAGGGGAGATGTCAAAGAGAAAGGATGTGGTGTCAGGTATGTGTGGGCTGACGGAGAGAGGCTCCGATCCGGCTGTGGGAGCCCCAAGGGGGCACCAGACTAGCGGTGTTGGGGGCGGGGGGGGGGAGGCTTTAACCTCTCCCAGTCCCCGCGATGCTGCTGTCACGCCCCGCCTCGTCCGCCCCCGCCCCGGGCCCATGACAGCAATGGGCCTCGCCCTAGGTCGGCCCGAGGGGCGCGGGCCCCCTCGACGCCTGCGCCGCCCCGCGACCCGCGTGCCCCCTCACCGACTGGGACGTGTCGCTGCCGCCGCCGCCGCCGCCGCCTCCAGCCGCCACAGCCCCGCCTCGCGCACCCTCCGCGCGCGCCGCGGGAGGGGTCCACGCCGTACTCCGATTGGCTGCGTGCTGGCCAACCATCTCTGGAGACAGCTGAGATTGGTAGACATGAAGCGGACGGGCAGCTCCTGAAGCCAATCATTGAGGAGAAGAGGCGGGGCTATCGGGAGACACAGTGGGTCCCCAGGGTGGTCCTGCTGGGCGCGAGGTGCTGGGAGGCTAGGGCCTGGAGGCGGGCGAAGATTGGAGCTTTGGAAGAAGACGGGCATCCCT
Source organism: Globicephala melas (assembly GCF_963455315.2). Taxonomy (NCBI): domain Eukaryota; kingdom Metazoa; phylum Chordata; class Mammalia; order Artiodactyla; family Delphinidae; genus Globicephala; species Globicephala melas. The sequence goes on along the minus strand of NC_083316.1, from coordinate 160,291,279 downwards.
GGTGACCAATCGCTGCGGAGTAAGGGCGGGGCTCCGAAGAAGCTGGCGCTACTGGCGCAAGAGGAACGGAGGGCGTAGCCCGGAGAGCGACGGAGATTGGCTACGATGCGAAAGACGGGCAGGGCCGGCGGCCAATCGTAGGGGCCGTGCGCCCTGGCCAAGACTTGGAGCAAACGAGGTGCAGAGTTTGGCCGTGAGCGCGGTGGCCTCGGGGGTCACGTGCAGGGTCCCCTGAGGCTGTGGCGAAGTCAGACCCTCGGGCCACCCAACGCAGAAGCAGGACCTCCAACTTGGGCCCTGAGCTTGGCCATCACGGCTGAAGGACTCGTGGATAATTCTTCATCTCCTCACTACCCGCTGTTCCCCTGCAAATGATACGGAGAGGGCAGAGACTCGCTGGAGGTCACTCAGCTGCAGCTCCGGGTAGTGCGAAGACGTGGAAATAGGTGGAATCCTACTCACGCACTTTGTGATTTTCTGGAAATGTTTGACTTCTCCGAGTTCAAGCTTTCTCCTCCACAGGATCAAATGACCTCCCTGTCGGAACCACCTCCCTGCTAAGCCTTTGGTGCATTAACCGAATCCTAACCACAAGCCCATGAGGTCAAAGCGACCACTGGCCCCACTTCACAGAAATCAGAGCACAGAGAGGTCAAGTTCCTTGCCCCTTGTCACACTGCAGTTCAGCAGGCCCAAAGTAGCCTGCTTTTTGGAAAAGGGGTAAGGCAGTGTCAGACCACAGCCACTGGGGCCCTGAGTGACTAGGGTTTGAATTCTTGTCCAGCCACTGTCTGACTGCATAACCTTGAGCAAGGCATTTATGAGCCTCAGTTTCCTCACAGGACAATGATTCCTACACCTTCATCTTTCCTTTCTGGGGCTTCACCCCTGGGAGAATTTATATTCCAGCCCTCACCTTGACCTTCTGGTGAAAGCCTTTGACCCTCTGCAGGTCACATCTGGCCTGTGAGCCCCAGCTTTTCTGTGAGGTGCGGGGTCATGGGATTCTTTGCAGATAGGGAGGCAGCTGCTGTCCAGTGCTAGGCTGTGTCATTGGCACCTCCCCCAAGCCTACCCTCTTCTCTGACTCACCAAGTGCTAGGGCAGAGAGGATTACATATGTTCCCAGATACTGGCTCTTATTTCCTCTAGGTGTGGGCTGGGGTTGGTGGAGATCAAGTTCAGAACCAGGGAATCCTGAGAGGGAGCAAGGCTGAGCTAGGCCCTAATAATGGCTCACATTTCAGGGCTGTGCAAGCCCCCTGCTAAGTGCATAATCTATAACTTCTCAAAGGGCCCCTGTAAGGAAACAATGGGGGGCTCACAAGTGGGAGTCACTAGCCTGGGGCTACCATCTGCCTCCTGATATTCCCAGGATATTCCCACCTGAGCCTCCTCTCAAATATCTCCCAACTTGGTTGGCTTCCCTGCGACTTCCAGGCCCTGGTCTCCATTCTGCCCTCTGGAGAAGAGGAGGAGCTGACTGCTGAACACCTACTTGGTGTCAGGTTTTTGCTGAGCCAGGCACTTCTCAAATACCATCTCATGACCTGACTTCCAGATAGGGGTGATGGTGCCCACTTTGCAGATGGGAAAACTGAGCTTCATGCAACCACTGTTTCTTGCTGGAAGGGCCTGGGGCTGGGTTTGAATCCCTGCTCTTCCTGACTAAGCTGGCCACAGGACCTTCAGCAAGTGACTCAAACTCCCTGCCTCAGTTTCTCCAAATAGCTCCCAGGGTTGATGGGAGCATTAACGAAATGAATGGAAGCAAACCACAAACATGTTGGTCTACAGCAAGCGCTTGCTGAGTGTTGGTTGGATAAACTGTTCTTTTCGGGGCCTCTGTTTCCCTCTCTAAATAGCACTTGATGGAATGTAGACACAGACCAACTATGGGCGTGGTTTGCCACCCAAAGAGGGAGATACTTATACTGGAGGAGTCCCCACCTACAGCACCCACCTGCCAGGTCCTGTGAGGGAGGCAGTAAGCTCCTGGAAGGTCTCACAGTACCCCCAGGGACAGTGCCAACTGAGGCCAAGTGTCAGGCAGTGGCCCAGCATGGGCTGCCTCTCCTGATGGTGCCAGTGGCGCTGGCTGGGCTCTGGCTTCTGTTCACTCATCAGCAAGCTGGTGCTGGCCAACCTCCCTGCCACCTCCCAACAATGGCAGGCAGTGCCTCTTGGCATCAGCAACTGACACCCCCCACCATGGGCACCTCGGCTGTACCTGGCGAGGGTGCCCAGGGGATTCCAGCTTTTCCCTGGGCAGGACACTGACTCTCTGCACCGCCAGTTCCCGCTACTTCTCAGGAATCCCAGGAATCATCTGACACGACGGCCGTGAGCCAGGCCTGGGCACGGTGACAGGGCTTAATCAACCGAGGCTAGAGAGCCATTTGCCCAAGGTCATGTTAGCAACGCTGGCAACAGAGGAGGGGCATGGAGGCAGGCTGAGCCAGGTTCTCATCCCATATCGGCCCCTTGAATGCCGACGAGTCTGTTTCTCATCTGGAAAATGGGGTTCACAGGCCCTGCCTCTCAAATGTGTTCACAGTGAAAAAGCAACAGTGTTCCTTTCCCAGGATGCTGGGCCCTTCCCTGGCTGGAGGGACACATCCTTGACAGAGACGACAGTCAAGACTAACTGGTTCAAAGGCAGCCTCACTTAGCCTCCCAGAGGCTCAGAGAGGTCAGGCCCCTCCTTGAAAAGCACACAACAGTAGAGGCAGAACTGAATGTGCTGACCCCTCTCTTGTAGCCGTTTCCCCCTTAGCCCATGTTTCCGTGTCAAAAACAAGGACAGGACGGCAAGCACTCGAGTGCTCTGTGCCAGGCACCCCCTGAACCAGGCCTTGCTGTGGCCCTGTGCAGTGACACACTTAGCTCATTTCCAGGTGAGGAGGCAGAGGCTCACCTGAGGTGGCAGAGGAGGGCCTGGAACACAGGCCTGGCAGACCTCAGTGAAATGTGGGGTCTTCAGCTGGAGGCGGGGCCTCACCCAGCCCAGGGATGTCCAAACAGGCCCTGACCCACACCCGCTGAAGACACCCTCAGGCAAGGTGGGGAGGACTGATAAGCAGGAGCCACCCCTCCTGGAAGAAGCCTGCAGCTGTAGGAAGGCTGGTTGAAAGCCCAGGGGAGGGGACTGCGGCTGCAGGGGCAGAGGTCTTCCCTCCAACCACCCTGCGTACCTATTACTTTATTCAGGTGTACATTCAAAAACATTTATGGGAAACTGGAGCAGAACGGGGACCCAGGAGCCTGCCCATATGGAGCTCATGGACGGGGGGGGGGGGGGGCGGGCAGACAAAGGAGAAAAGCCCACAAGTGAGGTGACCTTAGATGGGGTCAGAGGTCAAGGACACAGTACAAGTGGTGATTGGCTGGGGGAGTGGGGGGGGGGTGGTGTGCCAGGGCAGGGGAACAATAGGGGATCTCTGCGAAGGCAATGTGTGATCTGGAACCTGGTGCCAGGGAGGAACTGGCCACGGGGAGGGCTGGGGAAGGATGCTCCATGCAGCGTACATGTGCAAAGGCCCTGAGGTGGGGAGGTTGGAGTGACTGGAACTGTGATTAAATGGGAGCATGGGGAAGATGCGGGTGGGAGGTGGGTAGGGCCTGGAGGACAGTTTGGTTTTACGGAGAGGGCAATGGGGAGCCACAGGCAGGTTGAGAGCAGAGCTAAGGCAGGAATTACAGGGCTGGCACCTCAGACTTCCCCAGAAATGGACTAGTAGCACCCCCCCCCCACCACGAGGCAGATGAAGAAACATGATGCTCACGGGGCCCGAGGACTGCTCCCAGGTCACAGGAATGACCTAAGGTCACATGGGCGGCAAACCTAGAAGTCAATTTGGGGCAGCCTGGAGCAGGTGTGGCTGAGTCCCCAGTGAGGAAGGTCAGGGCCGGGTGACGGGGTCAGAGGTTCTCATCAGCCCCACTGAGCTGGCAGCGCCCCCCTCCCCCCGATCCAGGGGTGGAGGAGGTCTGGACACCACAGGAAGGCGGGACCAGGGTGATGCTCTCCCCATAGCTATTCGCATGGGCCAATTTCCATAGAAACCAGAAGCCTTCTGGGCAAGGGCCTGAGTTGATGTCAAGGACTGAACTCAAGACATTCTTCAGCCTAGAGGAGGTGAATGACCAGTAGTGGGGTGGGGACTCCGAGAGGTGAGAGGAGCTCCTAATGTATGAGCTGGAGGTGTCAGGCATGGCGCCTGGAGCCCACCAGGGGGCCTGAGGCTGCCCTGACCCTGACTGAGCCACGCAGGATGCATGAGCTGCCAGGTGACCACAACATGACCCCGAGGGTGAATGCAGAGGAGGAGAGCTGGGGTCTGCCAGGCACCGCTGCCTGGTGACCCCTCCAAGACACTTGGGGAGGGTGGGCACTGGGGGCAGCAACAGTGATGCCCACTTTACAGATGGGGAAACTGAGGCTCAGAGAGGAAAGCCAGGCTGCCCAAGCCAACCAGTGAGCGAGGACCTCAACGTGGCCAGGCGGGAGAGTGCAGGACGGTTCTCCTAGGGTGACTCGGGTGCTAAAGCTAGACGATCGGGTGTCTCCCATGTGCCCAGCTCTGCTCAAACACCCTTCGGAGGGGGCTCTATCCCCTCCCCTGTCCCTGCTTTACGGAGGAGCAAATCAAGGCTCAGAGAGGTTAGGTCACCAGCTCAAGGCCTCAGAGCTGGGTGGGGGCTAGACACTGAGCGCTCCAGCCCCCGAAAGTCAATGCACAGTGAGGAACAGCAACCTTGGCACCCCTGGACCCCAAGTCTGACAATGACCCCAGCAGCCCACCCCTCTGAGGGTGACAGTGAATCATACATCCCAGGCTGCTCTCAAAACCCCTTCACTTTCCTCAGTGAACCCATGACCTCCCCAAACATGCACCCCTCTCCCCTGTTCTTTGAGGCCACTGGCTGTGGCTCCCATGCTGCATGGTGCTACGGAAGAGACCCTTCCATTGATCAACCAACAGTCTTTTATTACCAGGCATCACTGGCTGGCCTGGGACACCAGGAGACAAACGAGCCTTGGTCCCTGCCCTCTGTTCAGCACAGCAAGGCATCTGTGATCCATTTTACAGGTGAGAGAAGCAGTAGCAGGGATGAGAACGGACTTGTAGGAACAGAAGTGGGATCCCTGCCCTGCTATGAGATTGGCCAGTATGGTTTCCAAGTTTCAGACAGACCTCTGGCCCTAAGCAATGCTGAGGGGGCGCTTCTACTAGCAAAGGGCAGTGGGGTTGGGTGGCACAGGACAGATGACACCGATGCTGTCAGCCAGTGAGCGGAACAGCATGCAGGGAGGCCGGGACCCAGGGGCTGCCTTCTGCTGTGTAGGCACCTCACTAATGCTCCCTTCCCACCCCCTGGCCAATGCTTGGTACCCATCAGAAAACACCTCCTGTTAATGGGGGAGGAATCTGGAGGCAGAGTAGCAGGACATGCTTCCTGCCCCCACCCTCTCCCCAGCTGTTCCTGAGTCACACGACTCACCCAGTCACAGCTCACACTGAGCCTGGGGTCATGGTGCCAGGTTACCCTTCTGGCCAGTCCACAGCTCTTGGAGCTCGACGTGGCAGCCCAGGTCCCTCAGGGCGGCCTTGGCCACGTCCTCACAGTCGCGATGGGTGGCACGGGCCCGCGAGATGAGTGCCTCAGCCCCCAGGTCCAGAATGGGCTGTGAGAAGGTCTGGCTTCGGGCCACCAGGTTTCGGATCAGCATGCAGGCCTGTTTCTAGAAGGGAAAGCAGAAGGCGAGTGGCTGTGAGCCAGCAGGTGGGAGCCGGGGGTGGGGTCCACTCTGACCTCGGAGTCCTCATCATAAGACAACATGGCTGTAGCCAACATTCAGCAGGTGCCTACGCTATGATTCATCAGGCTAGACTCATGCCTCCACTTCATCCTCTTGGCAGCCCTGGAGGCAAGGCTAATCACCCCAGCTCCCAGGTGAGGAGACTAAAGCTCAGGGTAGCCAAGTGCTTGGCAGGTGGGGCTGGTCCCTGAGGTGTGAGACCCAAAGTCTCAGAGCAACATCCCCTGATGCTGGCAAGAGCCTGGCCGGGCGGCAGGGGAGGAGGGCAGGGAAACAGTGGGAAAAGTGGGGTTGTGTACAGGGTCCATCTGTCAATTATATTGTTATTCATTCAGTCGGCATTTGTACTCTGTGTCTCTGCCGGGGGTGGGTGCTGAGAAGCACCCCAACATGGCATCCACCACCAGTGGGAGAGCAGGTGAGAAGTAGGTGAGGTGTGAGGGCCCGCCCAGCCGGGGTGGTCAGGAGCGGACAAGGTGATGGGCCAGCCAAGGGCACAGCATCCTGGAGGAGGGAGCAAAGGTCCCCAGTGGGACCAAGCCCGGTGTGTCTCAGGACCAACATGGAGGCCCCTGTGCTGGGAGGGTATGAAAGGTAGGAGGCAGGGAGCGCCCTGGGGGCTGCTGCAGGGAGGAGTGTGGGTTTCTGGCAGGGCTGTGCATTGCCTTGTCTACACTTCACCTCTGCTGACTCCCCAGCAAGGCGTGGACAGTGGCCCCACATGCAAAAACACAAAGCAGCAGCCTAAGGTGGGGCAGGGAACCTTTCCCAAACCCCAGCAGATCCCCAGCTGCTGGTTCCCCCAACTCCTCCTCCTCCTCAGATTCCTCTAAAGAGGCTGTTAGGAAAGGAAAAGAGCAAATGCAAGAAGAGCAAAGAAGACAGCAGCGGGCAGAATTCAGCACATTTCTGGAGGGTGATTAAGTAGATGCAGGACATCAGGGGCTGAGAAGGAAGGAGACCCTGAAGTCTTGGGTCATGATGGGGATGGGACAGGGACAAAGAGGACCTGCACCCTCCCCCTCCCGCCCCCAGCAATGTGCATGCTGGCCCCTTGCCCCACCTGCCCACCAGGCTCCCGTCCCCTCCTCCTGTCCCCCACGCCTACCTGCACGCCAACCTCCTGCGGGTGTGCCTTCATGGCCTGCAGTGCAGCCAGGGCCCCGCCGCCCTCCACAATGACCCGGCTGTTCTCTGGCTTGCGCAGTGCCAGGACACACAGGGCCGCGCAGCTCTGCTCACACACCTGCAGGGTGGGTCACGGGGATGGCTGAGAGGAGGCAGACAGACCCCCACTGTCACCAGCTCCCCAGGTGAGTGCCCTGCAACCTCACCTGGACAGACCGCTGTCAGTCCACGTGTGTACTGGACCAGAAGTAACAGAAACGACAGCAGGTGCATCAACCAAGCTCTTAGGGGTGACGGTCTCACCCCAGGCCCCTTGCTCGCCCCACCCTGGCCCTCACTCACGCTGCCCCCAGCCTCTTGCTCGCTGACCTCACCCTAGGCCTGGCCCTGCTTCGGGAGATGGGAAAGACCATTATGTAGATACAGATACTGATCTGGGACTCCAGCCATGCAACCCCACCTTGTGTGTCCCCCCTGCCCTGGGGTGGGTACCTGGGGACTGGCCAGGTGCCGGGTCATGGCAGACACAATGGTCTCTGTCCCGCCAGCACGGACAATGGCATCCTTCACATCATCGTTGCCTGCGATAGCCCTCAGGGCGCTCAGCACTTGCCTCACAAGGTCCTGAAGAGAGGGCAATGCATGGGTCACACCCGGCCACACCCCTCTCCTGAGAGGCACCCAGGCATTAACTGCTTGGTTGCTGGATTGTGGGAGGGGGTCTCGAGGGAGTGTCTGGGGCTGTTTCAATGTCTGCTGTCTGAACACAGGTGGGGCCACCCCGGGGTGTGCAGCTGGCATGGAAGAGCAGGGTTATTCATCACTTGCTGTATAGAGAAGGCAGGGGAGGCTCGGGGAAGCGGACCCTGTGGTTCAGGCCACCTGCATCCAGGTGAGGCGTCTGGATGATTTCAACCCCCCCCAAAACACACACAGAGGGGCGTGTGGCTGGCTCAGGCCAGCGAGCAGAGCACGGGTGGCCTCACTGCAGCATCACACACCGGAGCTGGGGTCTGGACCAGCCCCCCCACCACTAAAGGACAGTGAGAGAGAGTGGGTGGGTTTGTTTTCCCCCTAAATTTGAGGTCCTTCTCATGGGTCATGAGAAGTGAAAACTGATCTTTGGATCTGGGCTCAGCAGACAGGGCCAGAGTGTTCTGACTCAAGCCTGGCTGGCTGATCGGGGCCTAGAGGGGCAGAGTTCACTGGGAGGCCCGGAGCATTCCCCAGGTGTCGGGAGAAATGACAGAGTGAAACTCAGGCAAGAGGACTTCACACCCTAAGACAGCTCTGGACGCCCACCTGGTGGTCATTGCAGTTGGCCAACAGGGCCACCAGGACGTTGAGGCCCCCGAGGTCGACGACCTCCTGGCAGAACTCATTGCGGACAGCCAGGCGGGACAGGGTGCTGCAGAGATCACTCAGGATGCTGGGGTTGTCGGGGAATGCTGCAGACGGAGGAGGAGGAGACGCTGGGGTGAGGAGAGAGAAAACCAGCCCACGCTCCGAGCCAGTAGTCCTGGGAGGAATCCCGAATCCCGCTCCACCAGCGAAGCCTGGTCCCTCTGCCTGGCCGGGCGGCCGCCAGTACCAGGAGGGCCCCAGGGACCACAAGGTGCGGGGGTGGGGGCGGGGTGCTGCCTGGGCCTGCAGTGCCCCCTGCTGGCTTCCAGGGAAGACACAGGACTGTGCCCCAGATAAATTCCAGACCAACTGATGATCTCGGCTAAAAAAAGAAAACCATAATAGTGCTATAATAAGACATCCGAGACTATTTTTATGATCTTGGGTAGGGAGCGACCTTTCTAACTGCAACAGGACACCTAGAAGCTGCAGAGGGACATATGGATAGAGTTGACCTGAGCAAAATTAAACACAGATGCTGAAGACAAAGCTCAGAGGCACCAGGGAGGAGAGGCATGACTGAGAATGATGGGGGGAGGAGAGTTAGGGAGTTAGCAGGGGGGCACAGAGGGCCATAATGACACAGAGCTCAGTGATGGTCATTTACAGGGCCCCCTGGCCAGGACACAGTCCCCAGTGACTCCATGAATGCTAATCCAGGTGTGCCGTGGAGGCATTCTCTAGATGTGGTACATCCACGGCCAACTGACTTCAAGGAAATGACCCTTGACGGTCTGCGTGGGCCTCATCTAATCAGCCAAAGACCTTAAGAGGGAAACTGAGGTCTCCCTGAAGAGGAAGAAGCTCACTGGCAGAGTACAGTGTTGGTTCCTGCCCAAGCCTCCGGCCCGCCTCACAAATTTCAGATTCAAAAGCCCCACGACCACATGAACCAATTCCCCGCAACAAATCTCTCTCTCTCTCTCTATATATATATATATATACACGTATATATGTATACATATATATACAAAAATACACACACACACACACACACACCCTACTGGTTCTGTCTCTGTGGTAGCACTCTCACTGATAGGAGCTCCTGCAAATAAACAAGGAAGATGCAAAGTACCCCTTGGAAAAGCAGCCCAACTTTGCAGCTGGTTTTCACCCTCTCTGGAGGTGTGAAGGGGAGAATGAGGCAGGCCCCAGTCCCCCACAGACAGGGCCAGAGTCGCACACACAGGCCTAGTGAGACAGCCAGAGCCACAGGACAGGCTGGAAAGGGGAACTCATTCTTCTAGCACCTTCTGTGCACCAGACCCCAGTCAGGCCTTTTCCAGTGGGTGCAGTGGACAGAGGTCAGGGGCTTTGGTGCCCAAACGTCAGTGTTGTGACCTCCCTTGGCTGCCTCATCAGGGTCACCCCAGAGTCAGGCACATGGACATGCACAAGAATGGGCGGCCAAGTATGGACCAAAGTGTAAACCTCCGCCTGGGAGCGGCCACAGTGAGTGCCAGCAACACTCCCCCATCTTCGGGAAACAGCACCCTTATTTTTCCCTTTGAGGAGCCCTCTTTTCCACTCTCAGTCTGTGTTGCTGGACAGAGCCAAGCCCCCTCCCCAAATGGTTTAGGGATGAGCATGGGATGTGGTGTGGGCCAATGAGTGCTGGCTTGGAACTCTCCTGGAGCAACTAGGAGTAAGGACACTGTTATGCTAGGGCTGCCATGCAGGTGGGACCAAGCTGACAAATACAAGAGTTGCCCAGAGCCAGCCAGACCTGAAGCAGTCCTAAACCCTCACTCACTCTTGCCACACCTGCTCCTACCTTTGGCGGCCTCAATGAGCACCTTCAAGCCTCCATTCTCCTGCACGATCATCTTGGCATGGTCATGGGCACGGCCGAAGGGCACACGAATGTCATCATCAAAGGTCATGATGCGTAGGGCCCAGCAGGCCTCCCTGACCACGTCGGCGCAGCGGCTGTGCCGGGCAATGGCACCAGTCAGCAGGGGTAGCACACCGGCCTTTACCAGGCTCTGCCGGTTCTGCTCGTGCTTCAGGCAGGCGTGGCGCACACAGCGGATCCCCGAGCAGGTCACGTTGGCCGAGTCAGCATTCCGGGCCAGTGTGGCCACCAGGAGCTGCAGGCCCTGCGTGTCCAAGAGGTCGGGCTGGCCATCAGTCAGGGCTGACAGGGCATTGAGGGCCTGGAGCAGGAGACCCTGGTCACCTGCTGCGGCCAACTTCCAGGTGGCGAGGAGGATGGGGTAGGCCCCCTTCTCGGCTGCCAAGAAGCGGCAGGCCTTTTGCTGCTTGCACTGCTCGCAAAAGCGGGCGAGGTGCGCTGACACCTCCTGGGGGTGAGAGCGGGCCATGGACTCCTGCAGGTCATCCAGGGCCTAAGGGACATGGGAGAAACCTCAGTGTCAGCTCAGTCCAAAGACGGTCACAGCGACAGTGCTGCACCCCTGTGGGATTCCCTCGTGTGGGATCTGGGCCTTGGTGGAAGTTCTGTGGGGCTAGTTCCAGCTGTGTGGGGCAGCTTCCACACCTGTGCTTTTATTTATTTTTTTTTTTTAATATTTATTGATTTGGCTGTGCTGGGTCTTAGTTGCGGCATGCAGGATCTTATAGTTGCAGCATGTGGGATCTTTAGTTCCGGCATGCGAACTCTTAGTTGTGGCATGTGAGATCTAGTTCCCTGACCAGGGGTTGAACCCGGGCCCCCCCGCATTGGGAGCATGGAGTCTTAGCCCCTGGACCACCAGGGAAGTTCCCACTGAGCTTGAGAGGCCATGGAGGGAGGGAGGGAGAGGGAGAGAGAAAGAGAGAGGCCCTGCCATCTCAGTGTCCCTGACAAGGAGCCACACACACGAGTACAGACATTAAACATTCTAGCTCTAGCTGCCATTGCATGAGAGGCCCCCAAGTGAGACCAGCGGAAGAAACATCCAACTGAGATCAGTCAACCCAGCAAAATCATCAAAAACAATAAAATGGCTATTGTTTTGGGTTGTTTGTTGTTTTTCAGCCATGCCACGTGGCTTGCAGAATCCTAGTTCCCCGACCAGAGATCGAACCCGGGCCCACAGAAGTGAAAGCACGGAGTCCTAACCACTGGACTGCCAGGGAATTCCCCTTGGGTTGTTCGTTATACAGTCATAACTAACTGACATACCCACCAATGGTTAGCTCTCTAAGGAAGGTAAAAGCCACCCTTACCAGTCCTGCCCATATCATATACCTCCTGTTCATCTCTCTCATTCACTCCACAAATATTTACTGAGTACCTGCCAAATGAAACCATGCTGTACACACGGTTGGTTTACCCATGTTCAACTCTAAGCCCTTGAGGAAAAAGCTTATAATGAGAGAAGACAATTTGAATAGGGCACACAAGTCTAGTGGCCACTCAATGCCATGACCTGAGGACCTGTCTCAGCTTGAGCCCAAGATGAACCCATGCCCCTGGAGCTTATGACATCATTTGCATCCAGCCCTGGTGAGGGTGGGTCTACAGATACCATCAGCCCGAAGTGCTTTGATTTGGCCTCGACTGCCATGAAAGTCAAGAATGCCTGTCAGCCAACCCTCGCTGAGCTCTGATTTGTGGACTTAACTAAACATATGTTATGATGAAACAGAATATTAAGAAATAGATTAGGGCTTCCTTAGTGGCGCAGTGGTTGAGAGTCCGCCTGCCGATGCAGGGGACACGGGTTCACGCCCCAGTCCGGGAAGATCCCACATGCTGCGGAGTGGCTGGGCCCGTGAGCCACGGCCGCTGAGCCTGCGCGTCCGGAGCCTGTGCTCCGCAACGGGAGAGGCCACAACAGTGAGAGGCCCGCATACCGCAAAAAAAAAAAAAGAAATAGGTTAATTGGCCCAACATTGTAAATCAAATCTACTTCAATAAAAACGAAAATTTTTTAAAAGGTGAAAGAAATAGGTTAAAACCTATTTGTGTGTGTGACTTGAATAGACATTTCTTCAGAGAAGATACACAAATGGCCACTAAGCACATGAAAAGATGTTCAACATCACATCATTAGGGAAATGCAAATCAAAACCACAATGAGACACCATCACGCCCATTAAGGTGGCTACTATGAAAAGAAAAACAAACAGAAAATAACAAGTGTTGGTGAGGATGTGGAGAAACTGGAACCCTGTGCACTATTGGTGGGAATATAAAATGGTGCAGCTGCTGTGGAAAGCAGTATGGTGGTTCCTCAAAAAATTAAACCAAGAGATCCAGCAATTCCACTTCTGGGTATATACCTAAAAGAATTGAAAGACAGAACGGCAAAAGGCAGAAACAACTCCAGTGTCCATCAATGGACGAATGGATAAACAAAATGTGGTGTAGCCATACAATGGAATATTATTCAACCATACAAAGGAACACTATTCAACCACAAATACTACAACACAGATGAACGTTGAGGACATCATGCTAAGTGAAATAAGCCAGTTCCAAAAGGACAGATACTGTATGATTTCCCTTAGGTTCACATCCACGGCTGTCTCCCCCTCCTGCTTTTTTTTTGGGGTGGGGGGGGAGGTGGTCCATGCTGTGTGGCTTGTGGGATCATTTCTTCTCTTTGGATCTCAATTTTCCCATCCTTTAAATGAGGATGATAACCCTACCCTCACAGATGTCTTTGGATGAATAACTGAAATGGCATGAGGAAAGCACTTGGCACAGAACTGAGTCCACAGCCGGTTCTCAATGAACACTAGAACCTTCTGCTGTTTTACCAACAGTTTACCGGTTTGATGGATGACCTTAAATAAAGGACTTAACCTCTGTGAGCTGTACTTTCCTTGTTTGGGTCACTGGAGAGCAAGGGCAGGCTCTGGGCCTCCGTTTCCCCAACAGGAAGCCAGAGATGACACCACCTACCTTGCAGGCCAGTTTGAGTGCTAAGGGGATGGGCTGTAATGTGCCAGTAAAGAGTCGGTGCTCAGTAAGTGACAGCCTTACTATGATTGCACTCTCCTTTCCTGGGATTCCTGTCCAATTTTCTGAGCAAATTCAGTGGTTGGGAGGCAGAGAGAGGCTCCTCCAGGGGGCCGTCTACCCGAAGGCTCCCAATACCAAGACAAACATGAATGCTGTCTGCCCCTTATGTCTGGAGTGCTACCCACTCCCCGTCCACTCTAACAGCTCCAATCCCAGAATGTGGCACGTGGGTGGGTGGACAGATCACAGTGGTCCCTGAGAGGCCCTCTGACGTGGACTCAAGGAGCCCTGGCTGCACACTCAGGCTTGCCTGTGCTTGCTGAGTAGGCTCTGACCTTCTGAATCTGTGTCTGCCATCTGGGAACCAGGGAAAGGGTGCCCCCGACAGAGTTATGAGGTGATGCAGGACCATGCGTGTAAGGCCCACGTGGGCTGCCCTCTCCTACCTGCAGGATGTCATGTGTGGGCTCCTGGGGTCCATCCGCAGAGACTTTCGGCGTCGTCTTTACAATGTTGCCCAGATCAACCCCTGAGGGGGATGGGGAAGTCAGGAAACAAGTGACAGCCATCATCCCCATGGGCCTGCTGGAGTCACACCTCATGTCCCTTTAGCTGGGACCACCTACTCTGGAGGCCTTCAGGGATCTGCCCAGCTCCCCACCCCACTCCCTCCCTGCCTGGGCAGGGTCCAGCAGCCACGCCCACACGGGGGTGTGGGGTGTGGGGGTCTTTGTACCTTGGCCCCAGCCAATGGGAGCAGAGGAGTAGTGAAGCTACACACCAGCACCACAGTGAGGGACACACTCTGTCTGGTGGGCTGAGAAGGGAGGGTAACCCATGGCCTTCTCCCTTGGGGCTCCCATTGTTCTTCACCCTGGCTGCATCCCCAGCCTCATTTGCCCCCCCAAAGGAAGCCCCCACTGTGCAGAACCTGTCTAGGTGCCCCACCAGCCCCTGTCCAGTGTCTATACACTACTCTGTGCCCGGGACACCAGCTTCTGACGTCGAACGCTGGATCCCCAGTCTCCCTTGCCCTCTGGCGTCTGACTGGGTTTGGCCAATGGGAAGCCGGACTCAAGATCAGGGGCAGGAGGAGTGGGAGGGCAGGGTGTTCATCCCCAGCTTCCTGCCTCTGCCTCTATCAGACGACTCTCATCCCTTGCCTTGGCCTGTCATGGGAAGGGGGAGGTCCCTGCTGTGGCTAGCAGGGTCTAACCCTGCCCACATTATTGCAAAGAGCTCCCTCTTAACCACTCTCTTCCACGGCCTGGCTGGAGCATGTCACCTGTTTCCAGAGGCTGGTGACCAACACCCCTTCTGCCTCCATGAACTCAAGCTGGGGTGCAGGTGGGGCAGGGAGACAGGTGGCCCTTTTTCTCGGGAGGTGGTCAAGAAAAGTCTCTTCAAGGAAGCGACAGTTAAAATGAGACCCACCTTGAAGGACCCAGCCCTGCAGATGTCAGGGTAAGGTCCAGGCAAGTAGAGGGTGGGCTCCAGCGAGGTGGGAGAGGGTGGCCAGCATGCCTGGGGCAGAGTGTAGACAGAAGACAGTGCCCAGGGCTGTCATTGCCAGGAGGGATGTGGTCATGGCAGGATACCACTCTTTTCACATTAAGAGCCATGGACTGGAGGCGACTCTTGGGCAAACAGCCAGACCAGCGCTGAGACCGAGCCACACCACCCTACCTTGTGATTCAAACTGCTCCACGGCCTCTTTCACTGCCTCCTCTGGCCCCAGCTCAAACTCCTCGATGTTCTCGCGAACGGCTGCATCAAAGGTCTCCTGGGTGATGTGCTTGGAGGCCATCTTCATCTCCTCTGTGTGGGGTCAAGGGCACCCAGTAGTTGCTCCCAAGCTGAGAAGGTGAGACGTAAGCATCATCAAGGGTCAGAGGGCAAATGAGAACCTGGCTACCACTTAGGGAGCATCTACCAAGGGGCCAGAGCCTATAACCACCCTGGAAAAATTCTTACAACCTGAGTCACAGGAAAGGGTGATCTCCCAACATCCACAGAATATCTAAAAGTACAGACAAGGGCAGGTAGTTCAGTATATTTTATCTAAAAAATGGGAAATGTTAACATAATGTATGTCCTTATAGTAAAAAGTAGTAACAGTAAAATAAATATAAAATATCTTAATAATATTATATTGTATGTTGTATGATTATAATATACTATAATATTACAATATAAACAATATTATTCACATATTACTCTATTATATAGTTATGTACTTCAAATGTACTTATCTAATGAAATATGTTATGATAGCATACCATTGCACTAATAAAATATAAAATAAAAAATGATATTAAATACTTATTTAATTAAATAATAACAATAAGGGCAGTCCACCTGCTGATGCAGGGGACACGGGTTCGTGCCCCGGTCCGGGAGGATCCCACACGCCGCGGAGCGGCTGGGCCTGTGAGCCATGGCGGCTGAGCCTGCGCGTCCAGAGCCTGTGCTCCGCAACGGGAGAGGCCACAGCGGTGAGAGGCCCGCATACCGCAAAAAAAAAAAAAATAAAAAAATAACAATAAGTAATGTTTATTACTGTTACTATAAATATTTATTATTACTAAATAATAATAAATAAAAAGAAAAGTAAATCAAAAGCTAATAGAAATAGTTACCTGTAAGGGGAGGTAGAGAAAAGGATGGTGAGAGCAGGAATAGAAGCTGCATTATTCTCTCTTAACATACCTTGTTTTACAGGTTTGAATTTGGAACTCAACTAAATGCTTTATGTGATTAGGAAAAGAAATACGCCAAAATAACCAAAATAAAAATAAAAGCAATCCCTAAAAATCAAGAGCAAAATGAAAGTCATGAACCTAACAGTATTTCTACGTGGATCAGATCATTTCATGCAATTTTTTTTTTTTTTTTTTTTTTTTTTTTTTTTGCGGTACGCGGGCCTCTCACTGCTGTGGCCTCTCCCATTGCGGAGCACAGGCTCCGGACGTGCAGACTCAGAGGCCATGGCTCACGGGCCCAGCCGCTCCGCGGCATGTGGGATCTTCCCGGACCGGGGCACGAACCCATGTCCCCTGCATTGGCAGGCGGACCCTCAACCACTGCGCCACCAGGGAAGCCCATTTCATGCAATTTTAAAACACAGTGATATGACTGTATATTCTTACTGGGATCTACCCTAAGGATAAAACTGCAAAAGAAAATCTTCAACAGTTTTCAGTAATCATATTATTGGAAACCACATTAGAAATATTATTCAGAAACAGTTATAGATGTAGCAAATAAGTAATAATGTTTATATCATTAGGAATGAGCATAAAAGAAAAAAGATTCTAACATAAAATCAAAGAAGTAAAAACTGAGAACTCCTAAATTTTAACTGGAAATATGATATGAACTCATGATGCATTTTCTCTTGAGCAAATAACCAATTTTCTATTAATATGAACTGAAAATGCCTGGAGGAAATGACACCACAGCAGCAATGAGCAGCACCCTGAATACCAACTGTGGTCTCTAAACACCATTTCCCACCAAAGAAGCCAGGGCTCTTGGAGTAAGAGTTGATTCCAGGTCTGGGCAGGAAATGGGCCAGAGAAGCCAGGAGCGTCAAGTGAGACCAGAAAGCAAAGAAGCTTCTGAAGACCACTGTGGTCATACCGCGTGGTATGGCCAAAAATTAAAAAAATGAGAAATACATCACTTTTCAAACTTATAGTAAAGTTGCAAGAATAGTACAAGGAGCACTGTATAAGCGGAAGGATCTCCTAGCTTCACCAATTGTTAACATTTTGCCGTGTTAACCTATGTGAGTGAGTGTGTGCCTACGAGTGTGTGACACGTACATCATTTGAGAATGCGTTCCAGTCATGGGACCCCTTCCTCCTACAGATGTCAACATGAAAAGGACACTCTCTTATACATTCACACAAAACTGAAATTTAACACAAGAAATTTAACACTGATACAATGCTATTTTCTAACATATAGCACACGATGGACTTTCTTGATTGTTGTAATATCGTCTTTTAAAACAGTTTTGTTTTTTTCTGGTCCCGAGTCCATTCCAGAATCATGCACCGTAGAAAGCACAGAAAGTGCATTAGGGGGACAAAGGCACATGGGGGCACTAGGATCGTGGCATGGGAATGTGCAAATTTGGGCTGTGAGGGAAACAAGCCACCCATGCCCTCACTTCTCTTTGTGGAGGCAGCATAGAATGTGACTATTCTATCTGTGTTTGTGCATATGCTTGGGCTGGGGGTCATGGGGAGGACAGGCTCCAGGGCCAACCAGGGGGGCTCAAATCCCCAGCCTTACACTTAACCTCACTGTTGGTCAATTCTCACGCGTGACACAGGGACAAACACAGAATCTACCTAGAGGGCTGCAGTGAAAATTCAACCCATCAATCTCTACAAAGCACTTAGAACAGGATTTGGCACAGAGCTCAATAAACATCACCTAGTTGTTCTTTTCCTTTGTTGCTTAAGAGGTAATTCAGCCAGTTTACTGGGGGGTGGCAGACATAAGGCATCAAACACCTCACCTCACTCCCTTGCAGATATCCCCCTCTTTGCTCTCCAGAACAGGGAGCCTGTTTAGGGATTGCTAAGGATTTCCAAATCAAAGGTGGAGGAAAAGAATAAGGATTTTCTGTTTCAAGATAAAGAATTTCTCACTGGGGAGCCCAGGCTGGTGGTGGTGGGGTGCTCCTGGCCAGCTCTGAGGGGCTGGATGCTGCTGGAGGGACTCTGCTTTCTGGCTCTGCCACCAGACGTTGCTTCTGCTACTCTGGCCACGCTTCAGACCCAAGTGGGCCATTGATGAGTGGCCACTCGGTCATAGAAGCACAGTCCTAAAGGGGAATGTCATTGTGCCTACTTTAAGGATGAGGAATCTGAAGGCCAGGATCCTATCCTGTCTCATTAACACTTCACCTCCACCTACGTCCTCTGCGGAGCTTCCACCAGCCCTTCCAGGCCGCCTCCTCACGGGAGCCTTCCCTAGCTACTCAGACAGAGTCTGTGTACTCTCAGTACCCCCACACCCTCCCCACCCCAAGAATCTCCCTCTGCTCAGCCCTGAGATCCCTGAGCTGGGGAGGTCAGTGTCTGGCTCTGGAACCACCACTTAGGACAGTCCTTCAGGGTCCCCTGGATCCAGCACAGACCTGTGGAGGGCAGGGACAGGGATGAAAGTACAGCTCATGAGAAAGATGGTGTTTGGGAATGGTCATCTGGGAGCCACCTGGCGAACAGGCCAGGCCAGGAGAGGAAACAGCATTACCGACCCCCACGCTGCGTCCAAGGCATGCTGAGGGGAAGGGAATTATCAAGGCTCTCAACTGACAGCCTGCTTCCCTCTCTAAGCCATGGTTCTGCTTATCAAGAAAACGGTGCCCTGACAAACTGGGGACCCTGAATGATTCATCTTTCTCCACCTGCCACACCCACCCTGGTTCAGGTGGCCTCACCTGTTTCCTCCCTGCCATACCCTGTGCCTCCGTGCTCTACAAGGCAGCCAGAGGGAGACTTGAAAGCACAGAGACCGCCTCATTCACCTATTCAAAATCCTGCAGTGGCTTCCCAACCCTCTCAGAACAAAACCCAGTTCCCTTACCAACACTTTCCCTACCTACACCTTCTCACCTGGGCTTCCCCGCTTCTTTCTCATTCTTCCCAGCTACCCAAGGGACATCCTTCATAACCACTTTGTTTAAAGCAGCCCCGCTCTCCTACCGCATCGCTTTTAGTATTTTAATACTATCTCAACATGGAACAAAATGATTCATCTATTTATTTGCTTTTACTGTCTAGTCTCCTCCCCAATGATATTTAACCTGCATGAGAGCTGGGGCCCGTTTTGTTAAACACCTTCCCCCCCAATGCCTAGGATGGGGCCGGACATGCAGCAGGCAGTCAGTACATACATAAGTGTTGAAAGAATGAATAAATGAAAAAAAGCGAAGAGCAGGGAAGTGGGTGATTTTGTCCCTGGGCGGCTTCCGTAACGATCTTTCATCACCCAAAACCAAGTCCCAGAAAGGCGCGCCACAATCACTAGTCCGACCCCGCGGCGTCCACTCCCTGCCTCGCGCACGAGGGGGCTCGGCGGCCACCGCTCCTCACCCGGTCTCCGCGGCCACGTGGGGAAACGGTGAGGTTCGCGGCTGTCACCGGCTGCGGCGCCTCTGGTCCCTTTCGGCCGCCGTACGTGCGCAGGCGCTTTGGCGGCGCCTCGCCTCGGCCTCCCTCAGCCCTGTGAACTGCTCCCGGGGTGACCAAGGGTGACCGTGAGTGCAGGTAAAGCCGAGGGAGCCAACAGGTGTGCGGCGGCGGCGTCTTTGTCTCCTTTTTCGGGCGGTTCCCGTTGCCGCCACTCCAGGCAGCGAAATTTTTTACCTCAGGAGTGTCCGCCCTGAAGACGGGGCAGTGCGCCTGCGCAAAAGGGTTTGGCGGCGGCTGCCTGCGCCTGTGCATCAAGGCTCGGCGGCGGCCTGCGCCTGCGCGGCGCGGCGCTGCGGAGACCGTTGGCTCATTTGCATGTCCCCGCCTCGCGCGGTGGCGGCGGCGGGTGAGGAACCTGAGGCGGCGGTGGGGGCGGCTCCGCACGCGGTGGGCTCTGGGTGAGGTCCGGGCCAGGGCGTTGTCGACGGATGGGCCCCGGGGTGAGGGCTTTGGGCTGGACCCCGGGAATCCCGGGTCTCCACGATGGCGCAGCGGGCTCAGCCCTTGGCTGCGCGGCGGCCGCGTCGCGTCCGGGTCGGCCTGGGGGGCTGTCTGCGGCCTGCCGGGCCCGACGCCCCCTTTTCTTAGTCCTCGGAGGCCGGTAGGAGGCAGGCCGCGCCCGAAGGGGTTCATTCGTTCGGTCGTTCATTCATTCAACCTGAGCCGGGAGCGACCCCTCTGGTGGGGCGATAACGGCGGCGGGGCGCTGAATCCGGCTCTTTGCCATTTTTAACTGGTTCCGTCCCCACAGCGACCCCCATCATGAGCTGCCCATTCCATAGATGGGGAAGCGGAGGCACGGAAAGGTTAGGTCACTTGAATTGATCTCGGGCCACCTGGCCAGGAGACCCTGCCCTTCGGTAGTAGAGAACAAGGGAGCCCCGGGAAAAGGGCTGAAGGATAGTAAAAGGGGGTGATGGTTATAAGAAATGACTATAAGGCAGGGGAAGACTTGGGTTTTGAGGCTGGAGGTTTCAAGATGGAAGGGAAACCTTGGTGGGTAAGGACACTGCCACTGGATTGCTCAGTGTTGCTTCTCAGTTTTTTTCTACTCAGTCTTCAGGGCTTTGTCCCCACTTCCAGTACCCTGTTTTTGCCAGGTTTCAGTCTGGGCTGGCTGACCTTGGATGGGTCACTTAGCCTGAATCTCCCTTTTGCATTTTTGTGTAATTTCATTCATAATAGGACCCACTTCTTTATTGGGTTCTTGCAAGAAGTAAACGGCATTGTGGGAGTCCCTCCCCTGCAACAGGACCTGGCACAGAATAAGTAAGCTCTGTCAGTAGGTCATCATCACTGGTCAGGGATTTCTCCACTCACTCGTTGAGACACCTCTCTCAGAGGGGAAGTTAGCACTCAGAGCCTCTTCACCATGTCTGTGAAAATAGGAAAATGGAAATGGGAAAGATCACATCTTTCCTAACCACCATTTGCAAGGGTTATGCTCCTACTGCCCTACATTGTTGTGTTTAGTTATGTGTGTTGCTTCATGTAGTCCTTCAGCAACCCCGGAGATAAGACTGCTTTTATAGAGCTTCTTTTAAGGGACTCTGGGAAAATGGGCTCAGAGATGCAAAATAAATTATCCAAGATCAACATGCTTGTCTTACTCCTTCTCAGCCAATACACACCTGTGAGGTTCATGAGGGCAGAGCCCCCCTTAAAATAATCTGGCCTCCCTCTGAAGTACCATGCCAGATTATGGATTACTGCCTCGTTACTTTGAGGATTAGGTGAAACAGATCAGACTCTGTGAGAATTAGTTGTCATTCTTAGTGTCTTTCGTTTCCCACTTCTCCCTACAGGTCAGAGAAACATGGCAGCAAGGAGAATTGCCCAGGAGACTTTTGATGCTGTATTGCAGGAAAAGGCTAACCGATATCATATGGACCCCAGTGGTGAGGCTGTAGGCGAAGCTCTTCAGTTTAAAGCTCAAGGTAAATTAAAGTGCCTGTTTTTTTGGGGGGGATGGAGCGTGTGTTTAGGGTTGGGACCAGACCCCAATCTGCAACTCCTCAGATCCTACCTTCTTATTTGTTAAGGGGAGAGAAAATTTTCTCTTGGTCCACCTGTCATGTCACATCATTATGTAGAAGGAGGTATTGTCATTATCTCGAGGTTCTTCTCCCCGGGCACCTTCCGCCACCTAAAGACGAGTTCTTAAATAAACCTCCTGGCTCCATCCCCACCATTGCTACCCAGGTTTGAGCTCTTATCAGTTCTCACCTGGATTATTGCAATAATCTCCTGAAAGGTCTTTCAGCTTCTGGCTTCATTTCCTCAAATCTGCTTTCCCCACAGATCTTTTTTTTTTAAAATTAATTAATTAATTAATTTATTTTTGGCTGTGTTGGGTCTTCGTTTCTGTGCGAGGGCTTTCTCTAGTTGCGGCAAGCGGGGCCCACTCTTCATCGCGGTGCGCGGGCCTCTCACTGTTGCGGCCTCTCTTGTTGTGGAGCACAGGCTCCAGATGCGCAGGCTCAGTAGTTATGGCTCATGGGCCCAGTTGCTCTGTGGCATGTGGGATCTTCCCAGACCAGGTCTCGAACCCGTGTCCCTTGCTTTGGTAGGCAGAATCTCAACCACTGCGCCACCAGGGAAGTCCCCCCACAGATCTCTTAATGCCAACCTTGCTGGGCCAAGTCCCTGCTTGGACCCTTGGGGCTCCCCATTTTGGGTTTATATCCTCAGACAAGTGCAGGAGCAGCCGGGTAACTGGTATGTGCAAGACAGGAAGGTCTGGGGGGCCTGTGGAGCTGCTGAACGTAGGCCCTGCCTGAAAACATTCCTTTTGCAAAGTTTTGAAACATAATGCCAGCAGAATTAAAAATGGTGCCCATGGTGCTTCTCTGGTGACACAGTGGTTGAGAGTCCGTCTGCCGATGCAGGGGACACGGTTTCATGCCCCGGTCCGGGAAGATCCCACATGCCGCAGAGCGGCTGGGCCCGTGAGCCATGGCCGCTGAGCCTGTGCGTCCGGAGCCTGTGCTCCTCAACGGAAGAGGCCACAGCGGTGAGAGGCCCGCATACCGCAAAAAAAAAAAATGGTGCCCACACAGATTGCGGACAACTTGGAAGTCCTTCACAGCACACAAGGCTCCTAGCCCTCATCCCCTGCTTTGGGCCTGTTGTTTCAGTTATACTGTGTGCCCCTCTGTGTTTTGAATCCCTCATCCCAGCTCTGCATGGTTAATTCCCTCAGGCACTAAGACTCAGCTCACAGGTGCCTTCCCCCAGGAGGCTCTAGTAGGCCTGGAGATTGATTTTGCACTCTGTACTTGCTCCTCTGCCATGGGCTGGCCTCCTCCAGGCCTCCTTCGGGCCTGTGCCGTTTGCTGCTGCACCAGCCCTAGAGCCAGCTGAGGTGTAGAGGAGGCTTTCTCAGTGTTGGCTGGATGAGCCTGAGTGCTTGGGGTAGGGATAACTGTTATTATGTGCTTTGGACCTGGAGAAACTGAGGCTTAGAGGCTGTCTCCAGATTCTGAGTTTTCAAAAATGAGTAGCAGACAAAACCATTCCTATTACAAAAGATGGGAAGAATTAAGTAGTTAAGAATAAGATGTAAAAAGCCTCTTTGCTGTTTCCTTATCCTTCAGAAGTAACCATATCTGTGGTGTTTTGTGCATCCTTTAATTCTTTTAGCCATATGTGAATCCTGAATACTTAATGTGTTTTTATATATATATACGTATACGGGGGTATATGTACGTGCATATATATGTGTATGTACATAAACCTGTGTGTATATATATGGGTATTTGAATCTTGGTTTATCTTTATCTAGAGACTCGAACACTAATACATATCTTAAGTTACCTCAGGAAGGGTTGGGGGCGGGGGAGACTGTGAACCCAGTGGGGTGCTAGATGGTTCTCGAACCATTTCTTTGTCACAGAGCTGTATGGTCCATCGGTCAGCCTTTCTCTGTGCGTGTGCTCTACTCTGCACTTTTCCAGTGCCTTGTAAACCAAGTCATTGGAAGATCCTGTTGTGTAGGATGCAACCACTGCTCTACCTCTAGTGCTACCACCCTCACCAAGCCATCAGTAACCATACTGTCTGGATTATCTTGGTGGACTCCTTGCTGGAACATCCACATCCACTCTTGTCCCTTGTGGTCTGTTCCCCACAGAGCAGCCAGTGAGGTCGTCCCTCTGCTCCAACCCTCCCTCACCCTCCACCCCCATGGCTTTCTGTCTCATTCATAGTAAACCCCAGAGTCCTGTCAAGGGCCTGGCTTGATCTGGTACCCACCCTGTTCTGTTTGCATCTTCTGTCATAATAGTTCCCTAATTTTGGTGCACATTAGAATCATTTGGGGGCTTTTTTAAAACCCTAATGCCCAGGTCACACCTCATTCTAGTTAATTAAGTCAGGATGCCCCAGGGACTTCAGTGTGCAGCAGAGTTTAGGTTCTGCCTTCTTACCACTTTGCCCCTCTTTCCCTCTGTTCCATTCTGGCCACATTTGTCCCCTCCTCGTCTTACCTCAGGGCTTTGTCCTCACACTCCCTCTGCCTGGTAGGCTTTCCCCACAACTGCCCATTCTGACCCCCACAGCAGGTCTCTGCTACTCAGATACAGTGTTTCAGAGTTGGCCACCTTGACCAGCCTGTCTAAAAATGTCCTTTCCTCCTCACATTCCCGCCTGTTTATTTCTTATTGGCACTTTCTTACGCCTCAAGGACTTTTTATGTTTGGCTCCCTCAACTGACAGGTCCAGGAAAGTGGGGTCTTTGCTATCTCCTTTCCCTGTTGTAACTTCAGGGCCTATAACAGTGCTCACATGCAGTAGGTGCTTAGAAAGTACTGGTTGGACAAATAAACTTGGATTTATACAAAGCCCTGGCTTCCTGTGGCCTCTTGGCCCATCATTACTTCCTGGCATCTCTCTCTCCCTTTTCTTACATTTGACTTTTTGACTAGGTAATAGATTCTGATTCAAAAGCTAGAAAGTAAGAAAGGCACTCTGTGCAAAGTCTCCCTGAGGCCCACTGTTCTCATATGCCCATAGTTCACTTCTGTTGCTGGCTTCTTACAGTTTCTTTTTTTTTTTCTTGGCCGTACCACGCTTCTTATGGGATATTAGTTCCCCACCAGGGATTAAACCCAGGTCCTCAGCAGTGAAAGCGTGGAATCCTAACCACTACACCGCCAGGGAATTTCCCTTATAGTTTCTTTATGCACAAATGAGCAAATGCAAACATAGTTTCCTATTTTTCTCATTTCTCCACAGGGTAGGACAAAAGTGCACAGTGTTTAGTTTCCATTGTGGCCTCTGTTGTTGTGGCTTGTTTAGCTTCTGTCTTCCCTCCTATCTGCTTCAGTCTCTGTTTTTCCAGGAATTGGTTGGCCTAATGGACCTTGCTGAGGGAGCCTATCAGCCAGCTTTGGGTCAGATGCTCAGCCAAGGCCCAGCCAGCTGTGGTGGGTGCAGTGTCAGATATGGCTCCTGCCTCAGTGGCACTGTGGGCCAAGAGTTCCTCATAGGAAGCAGGGGAAGCAGACATCCTCTAGAAAACCCATCTGCTGTGTGATAGAAGTAGAAACACACAGGTGTTCTGGTCGCAGTAAAGAAGCCCAGGTTATTTGGGGACCAGATACCCTTCCCTGAGTCTAAAAGAGGGCTTGTAAAACAGAGCCAGGGCAGGAGATCTGAATGAGTGAGAGTCACTGCTGCCCAGACTCGATGGACTGTCGTCAGGGCAAATGCAGGCCCAGTACTTGTAGGTCTTCTGTTTTTCTAAGTAGTAAATCTATTTTTAAGTGAAACCACACACGTTTTAAATGTTGGCAACGAATATGAGCTTCTAAAATGCACTCTGACTGATAAAGCACCCCTGCTGGCTGGTGGTCTGTGGATCATCCGTTTGCAGCCTGTGGTCTGAAGTACCTTTGTGTTTCTTTCTGGATTGTTTATTTCAGATCTTCTAAGGACAGTCCCAAGAGCCAGAGCAGATATGTATGATGACATTCATAGCAACAGCAGATACACTCTGGGCGGATCTGTAGCTCATCCTCAAGACACTGGGAGAGAAGGCCTGAGAGGTGATATATTTCCAGGACCTTCCTTCAGATCAAGCAACCCTTCTGTAAGTGACGACAGCTACTTTCGCAAAGAATGTGGTCGGGACCTGGAATTTTCCCACCCTGACTCCCGAGACCAGGTCTTCGGCCACCGGAAATCGGGACATTTCCGTTCTCAGGACTGGAAATTTGCACTCCGTGGCTCTTGGGAACAAGACTTTGGCCATTCAGTTTCTCAAGAATCCTCCTGGTCACAGGAGTATAGTTTTGGTCCTTCTGCATTACTGGGGGACTTTGGCTCCTCCAGGCTGATTGAGAAAGAGTGTTTGGAGAAAGAGAGTCGGGATTATGACGTGGACCGTCCGGGAGAGGCAGACACTGTGCTCCGGGGCAGCAGCCAAGTCCAGGGCAGAGGCCGAGGTCTAAACATCGTTGACCAGGAGGGTGCCCTCCTAGGAAAGGGGGAGACTCAAGGCCTGCTCACGCCTAAAGGAGGGGTCGGGAAACTTGTCATGCTGAGAAACATGAGCACAAAACAGGTGCCCACTGTAAGTTGTATCACTCCCAAAACTCAGGGCACTGACCAAATTCAGAAGACCACCCCAAGTCCTGATCTGACGCTGGGGACAAACCCAGGGACGGAAGATGTCCAATTCCCCACTCAGAAAATCCCTTTGGGGCTTAATCTGAAGGATATTCGGCTCCCCAGAAGAAAGATGAGCTTCGATCTGATAGATAAGTCTGATGTTTTTTCGAGGTTTGGGATAGAAATAATCAAATGGGCAGGATTCCACACCATAAAAGATGATGTTAAATTTTCCCAGCTTTTCCAGACTCTCTTTGAACTTGAAACCGAAACCTGTGCTAAAATGCTCGCCTCATTCAAATGCTCCTTAAAACCAGAGCACAGAGATTTTTGCTTTTTTACTATCAAATTTTTAAAGCACTCTGCTTTGAAAACACCCAGAGTTGATAACGAGTTTTTAAACATGCTTTTAGACAAAGGTGCTGTGAAGACCAAAAATTGCTTTTTTGAAATCATAAAGCCCTTTGATAAATACATAATGAGGCTACAAGACCGGCTGCTGAAGAGTGTCACACCCCTGCTCATGGCCTGCAATGCCTATGAGCTGAGTGTCAAGATGAAGACCCTCAGTAACCCCCTGGACTTGGCTATTGCCCTGGAGACCACCAATTCTCTCTGCCGGAAGTCTTTAGCTCTTTTGGGACAGACGTTCTCCTTGGCCTCTTCTTTCCGGCAAGAGAAAATCTTAGAAGCCGTCGGCCTCCAAGATATTGCTCCCTCTCCTGCCGCATTTCCAAACTTTGAGGACTCTACTCTGTTTGGGAGAGAGTACATCGATCACCTGAAGGCCTGGCTGGTCAGCAGTGGGTGTCCACTCCAGGTCAAGAAAGCCGAACCCGAGCCAACCCGAGATCAGGAGAAAACGGTTCCTCCTACCAAACCTGAAATTCAGGCTAAGGCTCTGAGTGGTCTGAGTGATGGTAAGGAAAGCAGCAAAAGTTTCTGTTTGTTGCGATTTGCTTGCTTTTCATCTTTTCTTGTAATGTCTCTCATTCTCTTTGATATTTGTACATAAAACTCCTTTAGCCAGTTGGAAACAAATCAGAATTTTAGTAGTAAACTCACAATGACCAGTATACATGCCTGCCATTCATTCTGTAAGCATGTAAGCATGCGTTAGGAATCTTTTGTCTGTTACAGAAGTCCTTAGACTTTCTGGGTCAAGACTCCTTTGGGAATCTGATGAAAAGCTGTGGTCCTTGCCAGGGAAAATACATATATGTTTGTACACAATGTTGCACGTTCTGGGGTGTTTGTGTCATCCTGCAGCCAAGTTTTAAGAAGCCTTGTTCCAACAGCACCCCTTCTCTACCCCCGCCAAGTTATTACTAGAAGGGAGAGTAAATGCTGGGCACAGTCTCTTAAGAATTCTCCAGGCTTCTAAGGGAAAGAAGTCACAAAACCCAGCCCCTCCTTTGCTGGGATTAAGAGGACTATAGGAGAGGCCCCAGCTCAGCTCAGCATGGGGAGTCAGGAAGGCTATGTTTGAGCTGTTTTGAGGGATGCGTGGTGGAGGCACCTTTTCACCTGGTCGCTTTTCTAGACTGGCTAAAGGTTGAGAGATCACTTAGGTATACCTGGTAACCTGCAGTTAACGAGTTGGCTTACTGGGGAGGGGAAAGACCTAGAAGAAGGTAATAGAAATAGAAATGACTGGCTGGTGTCCCTTGTCCCTTCCCCTTTCCTCTCAGGATGGACGTTCTCACAACCCAGACATCCCAGAGGTCATGAGCACACATAGTGGCCATGTGGCCATTTAGGAAGTCCCCTTTCCCTCTGATAGAGTTTTCAGCTTCCATTGCCCCAGCCAATTTGGGAAGTCTCATTTGTCCCTGAGTCTCTTCAATCCTCTCCACCCTCGTGGAGCCCTGACTGCGACAGGCACTGGGTAGGTCGCTCCACGGATGGGCGGCCACACCTACTCCCAGAGAGAGAGCCTTCCAGTAGTGGGCTCAGGGCTGAAGCAGGACCTCTCCTCCCCACATCCCCAAAAGTAGTGGGGTGGAAAGTCAGTATAACAACGATACTGAAGAACTGTAAGAAGGACAAAAAAGTCCCCCATAACCTAAAGTTGCCTGCCACCATCCCCTGGTTGTGCTGCTATGCAGGCATGCCTGTAGCTGCAGTCTTGCTGTACTGAAAACACTACAGTCTGCTCTTTTACAGGATTATCAAAGGCTCTTTTCTGTGTTTCTGCGGCATTTGCAGCATCATGACTAAATGTGAATTTACCTCACCTCTCCCTTGATGTTGGACTCATAGTGCCTTTTACTAGAGGCTTTGAGGCTGAGCAGAGCTCAGTTCCCATGAGATTGGCATCTGCAAAGCATTGGCTCCTTTTCTGGTCAGCAGGTAGACAGTACCAGCGCCCACGTCTTATGGGGCGCTGCCCTGCCATTACTTCAGTACTGTTAGAAATGCTGAGATGACATCTTTGGTTGTATTTATTATTGCTATTATTTTCGTTAAAAATGTTTTTGAATCCTCCCTTAAAGGAGATAGTCACAGAATGATTGCTGGGCCAAAAGTAGGACCCACTTTCTGGCCCTTACTATGGTCATCTTCTCTAGAGATGTTTGCAATGATGCACAAATTTCATTGTCTTTGAAAGCTTCTGACTTTGAATCTCTTATTCTTTTGTAAAATCATATAAAACTAGCAGTTCTATAGAATAAGAGCTGACAACAAAAAAAGGGAAAGTAATTTCAGAGGGGAAATGACATGACAATTGAAGGATTGACTCATCCTATGTTAAGAACTCACATTGATGTTTAAAATACCATTCCACAGAACAAACTGGAAAACCTCTCCAGTTCAGGGGTGATTTTTATTGAATGAATGAACAAATAGACCATCTATGCTATTAAAACTAGCAAATATCAGAAAACTAAACAATCTTAGTGTTTAAGGACATAATGCTCTTCTGTGTTGCTGGTGGCATTGTAAATTACAAGTCATTGGAGGAAATTCACACTTTAAGAAATGTTTTCTTTTCATACATTCAGCAGATATTTTCTGTGAACACCTACCTTGGAACTACTGACTTTTTTTTTTTGCGGTACGCAGACCTCTCACTGTTGTGGCCTCTCCCGTTGCGGAGCACAGGCTCCAGACGCGCAGGCTCAGCGGCCATGGCTCACGGGCCTAGCCTCTCCGCGGCATGTGGGATCTTCCCGGACGGGGGCACAAACCTGTGTCCTCTGCATCAGCAGGTGGACTCTCAACCACTGCGCCACCAGGGAAGCCCTACTGACTTTTTTAATTGGGAAATTTTTCTTTGTAAATTTATGTATATGTTTTATGATTACAAAACACATGTGTGTTTAACTTTTATAGATAAAGCAAACACAAAAATGAAATCCCTGATAAATCTACCACCCATAGATAATCTCTGTTAACTTTCTGGTATATTTCCTTCTAATTTTTTTCTGTGTGTCTGTATTTATGTATCTCTTTTCCTTTTTTTCGTATTGCAACTCACAATTTAGATATACTTTTTACATATTTTATACCTAGATACATTTTATGTCTTTTGTTCTCCCCTTAATATTGTGAACATTCAAGTTAAGATGTGTGCAAAAAGTGGTTAGGAGTTGCTGCACACCATTTTCTCCTATAGAATATGTATATGTATTGCTCTGTACAGTCATCGTAAGTTTGTGACTGTTTCTCTCCTAGCGATTATGCTGTTATAGCTTTTGAGAGGATATTTTGCATATTGGTTTTGAGAATAACAGGCCCCTTTCCTCTTTTCAATGCTGGTCTGTCATCTACGAGGATTTCAGTTCCTGGTGCCTGCTTAGGCCCCATCCTAAGCCTTCAGTTCTGTCCTGGTCTTCCCAGGCCCCATGTGGTCCAGTGTGTTTCTCAGAAAAGCCCTTCTGTGTGTTCCAGAGGTCCCCCAGCGAGCAGACCACAAGGTGGTGGACACCATTGACCAGCTGGTCACACGTGTTGTTGGAGGCAGCCTGTCTCCCAAAGAAAGAGCTCTTCTCAAGGAGGACCCTGCTTACTGGTAGGTCTTTAAATGTTGCTCTTCAGAATTCCTCCCATAAAGTACATGGCAATGTTTTTGTTGCTCTGATGATGTCCAGAGAAGAGGGTGAGATGCTTATTTTGTGCTGTGGTGTAGTCAGTGGAAGAGCATGAGGGTGGGTCAGGTTCATGTGGGTTCAGGCTCCAGTCTGCTGCTTACCTGCCATGTGGCCTTCTCTCATCTGGACATGGAGCACTTTGTCCCTGCTGTGGTGGTTTGAGGATGAGGTGAGAAGTGTATGCAAAGAATGAGTGTAAGATAAGGAATATATCACAGCAGTTGTTTGTGATTTATTGCTACTGTTTGTTAAACTGTCTTTTCCTTTTGCCTTATTGCCTCTTCACTTGAATAGAACTTTTTAAAATTAAAGTTTTCACCATAAATATAGTATTTGATCATTAGAGAAGGTAAAGAAGAACAGAAAATTGGGCAAAGCCACCTGTGTGCTTACTGGCATTCACTGGCATTTTTGGGTATTTGCTTCCAGTCTTTCTGCTCATTGCGAGCTGTGTGGTTTTTAACACAGTTGTGATTATGCTGTGATATATGCTACTCCTTTTAGATAACAAAGGAAAATGCTCGTATTCCCTACTTTTTGTAAACATTTCAGATGGCTGTGTTTACCGGTTCGCAGAGTAGGTGATCAGTTTTTCTAGCCATTCCTCTCTTGTTGGATTTTTAGAATATTTTTGATTGTACACTATTTTTAATTTTTTCTGTGAATAGCTTAATGTGTCACATTTCTGTGTGTGTTTAGGATTATCTCTAGATTAGATTGCTGGAAGTGGAAAGGTTTTATACTTCGTTAACTTTTTAAAAAATGATCAGAGTGGCATATGCCCTTTGTAAAAATAGAGAAAAGTAAAAAGGCAAAGATGGAGTTACTCAGAGCTCTCCCACTTTTCCCCCACAGTGTGTGCTCTGTAGTTGTGTCCTGTGTTTTAAACTTAACATAATTGTCCTTATTATCAATGAACGCATACTATTCCTTCTTACACAGTATGCTACACTCAACCATTGCCCATTGGTGGATTCTTAGATTCTAATAACGTTATGATGAATGTTGTCTTGCTTTTATTTATGTCTACATTTCTGGCAGTTTATTACGGTAGTATCTGGGAGTAAAATTGCTAGTTTAAAAAGAAAGCTCATGTTAGAGGCTTTTGATCTGTGTCAGTGTTTCTCAACTGCAGCATTATTATTATTATTATTATTTTTAAAGAAGATGTTGGGGGTAGGAGTTTATTAATTAATTAATTTATTTTTGCTGTGTTGGGTCTTTGTTTCTGTGCTTTGTTTCTGTGTTTCTCTAGTTGTGGCAAGCGGGGGCCATTCTTCATCGCAGCGCGCGGGCCTCTCACTATCACAGCCTCTCTTGTTGCAGAGCACAGGCTCCAGACGCGCAGGCTCAGTAGTTGTGGCTCACGGGCCTAGTTGCTCCGTGGCATGTGGGGTCCTCCCAGACCAGGGCTCGAACCCGTGTCCCCTGCATTAGCAGGCAGATTCTCAACCACTGCACCACTAGGGAAGCCCAACTGCAGCATTATTGATGTTTGAGGCTGGATAATTCTCTGCAGGGGGACTGTCCTGGGCATCCTTGGCCTCCACTCACTGGTGCCAGTAGAAGCCTCCATCCCAGCCAAAAATACCTTCAGACATTGCTCAGTGTCCCCTGGGGGACAGAGTTGTCCCTGGTGGAGACCACTGATCTTTATCATCAGGTTATTTTCCGTGATTGACACCCTCACTGCCACTCCGTACATGTGCCATGCCCTCACATGAGTGTTTTTGACTTAAAGATAATTTCATAGGGTGATGTTTTACCTTATATGCTTTTGTTTTATGTGTTTGCTCATAGGATTTCTAGTTGTAGTTCCTCTTTTTTGAGTGATCTGTTCAGGTCTGGTATAGTCAATGTTGTATCCATACCAAGCTCTCTATTCTTGCTGTTGTAATTTCTAAAGATGCTTGAAAGGTGTAAATTTCTGTGTAATGGCACCAGGGCTTTGGTCCTAACCAGCATGATTTTTCAGGAGAAGAGTTGGAACTTGTTATGGTTTTATTTTTACAGAATTTTTTTTTTTTCTGGCTGCACTGGGTCTGTGTTGCTGCACTCGGTCTTTCTCTAGTTGTGGTGAGCGGGGCTACTCTTTGTTGTGGTGCATGGTCTTCTCATTGCGGTGGCTTCTCTTGTAGAGCACGGGCTCTAGGTGCGTGGGCTTCAGTAGTTGCAGCATGCAGGCCCTAAAGCGCGCAGGCTTCAGTAGTTGCAGCGCTTGGGCTCAGAAGTTGGGACTCATGGGCTCTAGCGCGCATGCTCAGTAGTCGTGGCGCACGGGCTTAGATGCTCCACGGCATGTGGGATCTTCCCAGACCAGGGCTCGAACCCATGTTCCCTGCATTGGCAGGTGGATTCTTAACCACTGAGCCACCAGGGAAATCCTTTACAGAATTCTTGAATTCATCAAGATTATGTTCCTGTGTTGAATAAGATAGGCATGTAACTTAAAAGGTAAAAAAAAAAAAAGAAAAGAAAAGAAACCCAGTAACCTAATTGCCCCAGTATCATTTATTGAATACTTTTTATTTAGCAAATACTTTTGCTTTCTGTGCACTTGGTACCGTTCTAAGCACTTTACTGCTTTAAGCATTAGCTGGCCGAACCCTCATAAACAACCTTTTGAGGTAGGTATGTTGTCATCCTGATTTTACAGACAGAAAAGTTGAGGCTCAAAAGAGACCTCTTGCCTCAAGGAGGCACAGCTAGGAAAAGACAGAGCTGAGGTTCACATTCTGGCTCTGTGGTCTCAACCAACGCTCATACTGAAGGAAGGAGGCTAGATCCTCTGGGTAAGATCCTCTGGGTAAGATGTCATCTAGACTTGGAAGACCCAGGGGCAATTTCCAGGTGATTGCCGAGGTGATTGGGCTGGAGGGAAGGGGGACCCTGAGAGGACTAGGAGCATGCCTCTCTGCTGCATGACCGCTCCGCACTACCCATCAGGTTCATGATCTCTGACAGTCAGGGGTGGCGGACGGAAGCATAGCCAGAGCTGGGTGTATGTGTGGCGGTGGGAGGGGGTTCCAAATCAGAAATGAGCATTGAGCTCTAAACCAAGTATTTGAGGGAAACTGGCAGCATGAAGGAGGGCCACCCAACCCAGCAGATCTGGCACCTAAGAAGTTACTATAAGGAAAAGAAGATTGTCTACAAGTACATGTGTGTAATTAATAGTCTTGGGTGGATAATAGCATATTGTATCCATGAAATAGGAACTGCTTGTTATGGAAAAGAACCAATTAAGGATCTTGGAATTGACAAATGTGATTGTTGAAATGATCTCAGTGGTCGGCTGATAGAATTGACCTGGATGAAGAACAGATTAGGGAGCTGGACTCAGAGACGTGATCACCTGTGACTTCCTTCAGAAAGAATCATCCAGAGACTGTAAGAAGAAAGAGTGTGCAAAAAACAGTGTTAAAGAACTAGTAAACTTAGGTTTTTGGTGTGTATATTTGAATTCTTAAGTTAAAGTAGTACTTTACCAAATGTGATTTACCAAAAAAATGAAGTAAACACAAACGGCAAAATGTTTCTGCCATGATATCGATGGCAGAAACCATGGCTGTGTCTATGTGGCATGCAGGATCTTAGTTCCCTGACCAGGGATTGAACCCATGCCCCCTACAGTGGAAGTGCAGAGTCTTAACCACTGGGCGGCCAGGGAAGTTCCCAGTTCCACTCCTTGGAGACAGTCGCTTTTAGTTCATTAAACTACTTTTAACAGTTACTTCTGTATCTCTAGAGATGATAAGCCTATGTTGCTCTTTTTTTTGTTTGTTTGTTTTTTATGACCACACTGCAGGTCTCGTGGGATCTTAGTTCCCCAACCAGGGATCGAACCCAGGCCCCGAAAGTGAAAGCACCGAGTCCTAACCACTGGACCACCAGGGAATTCCCCAAAGCATTTTCCTTATAATGAAAAGTGTATATATAATTCAAGCCTCACAGCAACATGATGAAGTAGCTTATTATTATCATCCGTCTCATCTTACAGATGGAGAAACTGAGGCACAGAAAGATTCAGTAAATCTCACAGCTAATAAGTGTTTACACTGGGATTTGAACCGTGCAGGCTAGCTTAGGAGTATTCTATGCTCTTGATGTTACACTCCACTAGAACTAAGGGAGATGGGTTTGTGACATGTCCTCACGCTGCATGCACTTGGCATTAGAACCGACCAAGGGAAAGGGACTTACATCTTGGGGATCCAGGTCACCTGGGCACTGACTCCACTTTCTGCCCTGGATGAGGGGCTGCGTTTGACTTGAGAACTGGAGCTTCTGTTTTGGTCAACCTTCCCTTATGTGGCAGCCCTTGCTTGTTAGGATGCAATCTTGCAGGATGCTGCTGTTGGCCCAGCAGAGTGTCCAGGGCAGCAGAGGAACCAGCACACAGGCTCTTTCCTCAGATCCAGCCAGACCTTGACTGTGCAGTGAGCATCAACAGGAGCTTCATATGGAGCTGCCCACCAGGGACATGCCACATCACACGGTGCTGCCAGCATCCTGCTGTGCACTGCCACCTCACAGCCAATCAGCTTCTGTTATTGGTAATTGGGAACCTCATCTAATATATGATCTCAACTTCAGGCGTCCAAAAGCCGCATGAAATATTGCTATACTCACCAAACAGTACTCGTTCTTTAACACAAACTGAGATTGAACGTTCACAAAAAACTTGTTATGAATGAGGTCGTGTAGAAAATTACAGAATATCCCAGGAAAGGGAAGTCACGTGGGCCACATTGTGCAATGCATAGAAGTTGAAACCAGCAACAGCCAAAATAAAACAGGCTTCTGAATAACTTTTATATGAAAGAGAATTAGAATTGGAATTAGAAATTCTTCAGAAGGGAGTAGCGGGGAGAGCATTGCATATAGAATGCATCCGTAACAGCGGTTGGGAGAAAGGTGCGACCTTGTGTGTGTATCAGAAATAGAGTGAAGGTAAGCATTCAATTCATGAAGCAAGAAGGAAATGGTGCAAAAAGCCCAGAGACTACAAGGAAAGGGTTAATAGAGATGAAAGAAAGTGCTAACGAAATGGTCAACAAAGTAAATAATGTGACCTTCCCCTTCTAATCCAGTCATTCCTCTTTCTAACCCGTTCCTTGAGCAAATCCTTAAGTTTGCTTTATATTCTTTCAACCTATGTGAAAAAAACAAATATATGTGGATTTCATGTACACAAAGCAGTTTCATATGGTATGTATCAATGTTGGTCTTCTCTAGTTTGCTCTCCGTGGGCTGTATTACGGATCTCTTTCTATGTTAGTACATGTAACTCAAACTCCTCTTTTCTGTACTGTTCTCATTATGACTCTGGCACGTGATTTCACAGCGGTGGCACACTCAGTGCCTTAATGATGTAGTTAAAAGGTCGCTGAGTGCTCACCATTTGAAGGGCGTCATCTCCTGAAAATGATGTCCAGGAGCAACACCTGCCACTTCCTGACAGCAGAGAGCTTCCATGGTTTCAGGGTAACTGGTTTGTATTGTGAGGCCACCAGGAGCTGGGAGCTCCTTCATGGCTGCTGATGATAGAAATTGAGGAGGAATCGACCAGTGTTCGGTCAGAGCTCCTGGTCACCCTGTGGTCACTCTGAGCAGGACAGATGGCCAGGGCCCAGCGCTGGGTTCTTGGTGGAGCTGGGCGGAGCCTCTCCAACAGCAGGGAGGCCACTAAGTAGAAAGGGTTTGCAGAAGTGTATTTACAGCGACAATTTGGTCATGCTGGTGTATTCACAAATGTCTTGCTATTCAGGTTGCTTGCTTGTTATTCAGGTTGCTTGCTTGTTATACAGGTTTTTATCTGATGACAGTAGTCTGGAGTATAAATATTATAAGCTGAAGCTGGCAGAAATGCAGCGGATGAGCCAGAACTTGCCAGGAGCAGATCAGAAGCCGATGGCGGCAGAGTGTGCAGTCCGGGCCATGCTATATTCCCGGGCGGTCCGGAGCCTCAAGAAGAGGCTCCTACCAGGGCGGCGGCGGGGGATGCTTCGAGCTCAAGGACCCCGGGGCTGTAAAGTGAGGAGAGCGACCACCGGGACCCAGACCCTCCTCTCCTCAGGCACCAGGCTGAAACACCATGGCCGGCAGGCTCCAGGCTCCTTGCAGGGAAAGCCGCCTCAACCAGATGGCAATGATGTTGCCAAGGACTGCCCGCCAGACCCAGCCGGACCCTCTCCTCGGGACCCCAGCCCAGAAGCCTCAGGCCCATCCTCCAAGCCAGCAGGAGTGGATGTCTCCGAAGCCCCTCAGACCTCTTCTCCCTGCCTGTCTACTGATGGTGAGTGCTCACTTCTGTCCCCCTCCTCTGGGCCCCAATGCTCATCTATCCCCAGGGCTCTCTGCAGAGACAGGTGGCTTCAGTGGGCTGGGCTGGGCAGCAGGCAGCAGCGAAAGGGACCTGGCCAGGATGGCACACACACAGGCACTGTCTCTCCTCTTGCTTCCTCAAGAGGCTGGCCCTAGACTCCTGCTGCACCCTTCCTCTTATCCTGAGTGTGGAGCTGACACGAGGTGCTGCCTGGTGACTCTGTGCTTCCCTGCAAGGTCCTCCTGCTGGCCAGCAGGGTGTGCCACGTGCCCGTGCTTAGGGCTTTGAGCTCCTTGATCCATTTCTCTCTATTCTTGCCCGTTATATGTTCCATAAGGCTGCCCGTGTTCTCATTCTGCTTCCTCTTCCCTGCTAAGGTCTCTGTGTTTCCTTCCTTAGAGTTAGTTGACCAGCAGTTTCTTTTGTTTCTCCCAGCCATTACCTTCTCCTACTGCAACAGGCCTGCCCTCTGGCCAGTGCTTCCCACTCAGCACTAGGTGGGAATGGAGAGGGAAAAAATCTACACAACTGCTACATTTCTCTAGCTGTTGCTACATAACAAGCCAGTCCAAACTGTGGCTTCAAACAGGAGGCATCCAGTGTTGCTTCAAGTCAGCTGGGCTGGGCCTGCAAACTGTCTGCAGGCAGCGGCCAGTTGTCTGGAACTGTCAGCTGAGATGATAGGGGTAGTGGGCTACATGCCTGTCACCCACCAGCAGTTCACCTGACAGTCGGGTTTGGCCATCCAGGAGAGGCAGAGGAGGTGCTTGAGCCCTCTGAGGCCTGGACTCCACATTTCTGTCACATTCGTAGCCAGCAAGAGTTCCAGGGCCAGCCCCAATTCAAGGGGAAAAAAGAGAGTCCACCTCTGCTGGACAGAGCTGCAGAGTCACATGGCAAAGGGCAAGGGTACAGTGAGGGGCCGTCTTTGTAATCAGTCTCCACAACCCCACGATGTTCACATGGGAATTGGCATCTCAGAACCAATACATGACAGTTGCTTTATTTTGTAGTTGATACGAAGACAATGGAGACTGCAGAGAAACTGGCCAAATTTGTTGCTCAGGTGGGACCAGAGATTGAACAATTCAGCATAGAAAACAGCATTGACAACCCTGACCTTTGGTATGTACCCATCACACCCCTTTAATCTGAGGCCATGAGTGTCCTGAGAGCCCACAGGAGTTCACCCCATGAGTGTCCTGAGAGCCCACAGGGGATCGCCCCGGGATAAATCACGACTTCACTTCTGCTGAGCTCAGGGCTGTTAGGGAGCATGTGTTTTGGGTTGTTGGGAGACCTGCCCTTATCTGGGGCATCAGGAAAAGCCTCCCCCGGAGGGAAGTTTAAGCTGGATCTGAAGGTTCAATGGGCGTTGGCCAGGGGAAGGGGGAGGGAATGCCCTGGCCGAGGGACTTATAGTTTCCCCGGGACTTTTGCAGAGGCAAAGAGGAGAGTGTGTCCTCGCCCATGAGTCTGAGGAGGAGGAGGGCACTGTCCCTGGTCATGCTGGCTACTCTGGGCAGGATGAGAATGTGCTGCTCATGTAGCATGTTGGTGGGTTTTGGTCCAGATGTAAGCAGCAAGCACTTCCACTCAGTGATGGCGTGGCACCCTTGTGCCAGGAGGGGGCACCATTTTCCTCCCCATTCTTCAGATGGCGTAATCATTCAACACTACACAGCCCAGAGGCCACAGAACCAGAGCCCCACTCTGCCTGCGGGGTGCGGGTTCTCCTTCAGGGAGAGGCTGCCTGAGGGCCATGTGTTCCCAGTACCGAGCCGTAACCCGGCTGGGCTCCCCTTGGAGTGTGGGGTTCCTACGCTGTGTGGATTGTGTCCTATTGCCAGCTAGGGGTTCTGGGCGCTCACCCTGCTCCCAACATGCTAGAGAGTCGTGCCTCAGCTTAGTTAAGAATACAGTTAAAAACTTTACATTTCCTGGAGCATTTCTGGGACCCAGTAGTGGCTAAGCGCATACTTCTAGTTTGGCCTTACACACAATCTCTTTGTGTTTGTGGTGAGAATTTTTGGGTATCTTCCAGAAGGGGATTGTTGAATCATAGTTCAATGCAAACTAAGTTTTGTTAGTGCGAATTCCCCTCCCTGAGGGCCACTCTCCTAGGAGTGTCATGAGTGCCTGTCCCCACCCCCCACCTTTTGGCATGCCTTTGAGCCAGTGGGATTAGTGAGGAATTTCTAATTTTCTCAGTGAAGTTTTAGTTTGCATTTTTCTTATGAGTGAAATTGAACCTCTTTTCATAAACTTGTGTCCTTTGAATATCTTTCTGTAAACTGTTCATATCATTTGCCCTTTTTTTAAAAAAAAGTTTTGTTGAGGTATAATTGACATGCCATAAACTGCACATATTTGTCTAATAAGTTTTTTTATTAATTAATTTATTTTTGACTGCATTGGGTCTTTGTTGCTGCGCACGGGCTTTCTCTAGTTGCAGTGAGCAGGGGCTACTCTTCCTTGCGGAGCGCGGATTTCTCATTGTGGTGGCTTCTCTTGTTGCAGAGCATGGGCTCTAGGTGCGCAGGCTGCAGTAGTTGTGGCACATGGGCTCAGTAGTTGTGGTGTGCAGGCTCAGTAGTTGTGGCACACGGGCTTGGTTGCTCTGCAGCATGTGGGATCTTCCTGGACCAGGGCTCAAACCCTGAATTGGCAGGAGGATTCTTAACCACTGTGCCACCAGGGAAGTCCCTGTCTAATAAGTTTTAATGCGTGTTTACACTCATGCAGCCATCACCAACATCAAGATGATGAACACATCCATGACTCAAAAGTTTCCTTGTGCCCTTTGTCATCCCTTCCTGCAGGCAGCTGCTGATCAGGGTTCTCTCACTGTAAATAGTTTGCATTTTCTATAATTTTGTGTAAATGCAGTTTGTTTTCTCCTTTTGTCTGGCTTCTTACTCCACATAGTTATTAGGGTTCATCCATGTTGTGTGTATCCATAGTTCATTCCTGTTTATTGCTGAGTGTATCGCATTGTATGGCTGGACCACAGTTATTTACCCATTCAGCTGTTGATAGCATTGAGATGTTTCCATTCAGGGACAATTTCAGATAAACCTTCTGTGAGCAGTCATGTACAAGGTCTGCTTTTATTTCTCTCCAGTAAAATACTGAGGCAGAGAAAGACTGGCTCACATGGTGGGTCTGTGTTTAACTTTTGAAGAAACTTCCAGACAGTCTTTCTAAGTGGTGGCACAGTTTTGCATTTCCAGCAGCTTGGGTGAGAGTTCTGGTTCCTCCCCATCTTCACCAGCACTTGATAGTGTCAGTCTTCTTCATGTTAGCCCTCTTGGTGCGGGGGAGGGGTGGTTTTCATTTGTGTTTCTCTGAGGACTAACAGTGCTGAGCATCTTTGCATGTGCTTATGTATTTTTTTAGTGAAGTGTCTGCTCGGATCTTTGGCCTGTTGTTTTATTGGGCCGTTTATTTACTTATTAATGAATTTTGAGAGTTTGTTATGTATTCTTGATACAAGTTATTTGTCAAGTGTGTGGTTTGCAGATAATTTCTCCCAGTCTGTGACTTGTTTTCTCATTCTAGCAGTGTCTTTTGGAGGGCAGAAGTTCTTAATCTTTGCCCTTTTCTCAATTGGGATTTTTGGATTTATTCTTTCTAGTTTCTCTGACCTTTTACCTGTAATGTAATTGTATCTATTTCCTTCATAGTTGGATATTTTTCACTTTACTTATGGTATGTTCTGCAGTGCAGAAACGTTTGATCTAGTAAAATTTCTGTTTTATCTCGTTGCACCTGGATACAGAGTTACAGTTAGAAAGAATCTCCCTACACTCAGATTATAAAGACATTTATGTATTTTCTTCTACAACTTGTATGGCTTGGTTTTTACATTTAGATCTCTGATCGGTGTGGGGTTATTCAGGAGCAGAGAGTACAGCATAGATCCAATTTAAATATTTTTGTAAAAAGCCGCCCAGTTGTCCCAACACCATTCGTTGAAAAGACTGTTCTTTTTCACAGTGATTTGAGAGGCCACCTTCATCAGATACTGTGTTTCTGGCCTTCCTCTTGGTCTGTCTGTCCATAGACAAGTACCACACTGTTTTAACTATAGAAGCTTAACACACCTTGTAATACCTGGTGGAACTGAGCCCCTTGTTGATCTTGTTCAGGGGTTTCCTAGATAGTCTTACATACTCATGTTTCTATATGAACTTAAGAATCAGATCCAGAAAAAAATGATGCTTTTACTTTTATACGTTAATATTTAATTAAGGGAGAATTGACTTCATTATGAGCCTGAGTTGTCCTGTCCAAGAACAAGGGCTGTCTTTCCTTTGGCCCAAGTAAATTTTGTGTGTTTTCGGTTTCTCACACCAGCCGCAGCTCCAAGCTGTGGCTAGGGCCATTGGACTCGGAGGCTCAGAGAGGCCTTTTTGCCAGCATGTTCACACAGCTTTGCTGCAGGACATGAGGCAGGAGGTGACACACCTCTCTCCATCTCATGGCTGGAGTATGGGAGGAACCAGAGAGTCACAGTGAGCACACCCAGGCCCAGAGTGGCCAGTGACGTAATCAGAAAGAGATGAGGTAAGGCCCAGTTTGGATCTCCTGGCTGTAGTGTTAGAGCTCGTTCTAGCACGTTCTCTGGTCGTCCCTGCATACCTTGTTCCTCCAGCTCCCTCCCCGAGAAAGCAATAAGGCCTCTTATGTTCTGGCTACTTCGTTAAATTACTAGTACTCTACAAGCTTTCTATCTCATTGTAAAGCTGCCCATCAACCACAGCTGGTGGAAAGAGGTCATGTGTTCGCTTCTTTGTCCCACCCCCAGCTTTGTCAAGTCCATTTGGACAGTTTCAGAAAATACGAATGTTTATAGAGAACCCTCTGGTTAACCAATGTATTTCATCTTTATCCCAGGTTTCTACATGACCAAAACAGTTCAGCTTTCAAATTCTATCGAAAGAAAGTATTTGAACTGTGCCCATCGATTTGCTTTACGTCATCTCCTCTGAACCTTCCTGCCAGCAAGAGCACCGATTCTCAGGAGAGCCCCCTGGAGCCCATGGAGGGGGAAGGAGAGTTTGAGGATGAGCCCTCTCAGCACAAGGCTGAGCTGGAGAGCCCAGAGGTGATGCCTGAGGAAGACGAGGACGAGGAAGAGGATGAGGAGGACGAGGAAGGGAGTGAGGAGGCCCCCACTCCTGGAGGGGCCTCCAGGCCGGCAGGAGGGTCGACCAAGTCTGAGGGCTCGGAGGGCAGCCCCCCAGCTGATGGCCTCCTGAGTGGGGTGACCGAGGATGGCCCGGCTGGTGCGCCTGCCCTGTCACAGTCCTCCTCAGGGGCCTGCTTCCCCCGGAAGAGAGTCAGCAGCAAGTCGCTGAAGGTCGGCATGATTCCGGCTCCCAAGAGGCTGTGTCTCATCCAGGAGCCCAAAGGTAAGTGCCTGGCTATTGACACAGTGCCCCCAGCACGGTCTTCTGTTTAACACCTGAGGAGGAGTCATGGTGCTCGGTTGTGGGCCATGAAAAATTGTGGAGATGTTGTCTGACTGTTTTGAAGAATTTACCTGGCCCTCAGCCCAAGTTCAGGTGCAAGATGACCAGCTGGCCCCCGTCACCCTTTCCGCCTCTGATTACTCCAGCTAACCTGGACATTACCTTCCAGAACACTCCCAGGGCCAACACAACATGGGGTTCTTCGGTCTTATGTTTTTAACCTAAAATAGTGCTATTGGTTTTGCACGCAGTCCAAAATGTTCATGAGAAACTGACGTTTCCAGTTGGTCTGAGGTTGGCACTCTAAGGAGATGCTGCGTTTGGCTTCTAGCACCCCACATGCTGCTTGTTATTTTCCATTATTGCTCAGCTTCCAACAGGGGAGTCCTGGCTGTGGAAGGAATGGGCCTGGGTCATCTTGGCTGTTTCCTGCCTGTGATCTTGAGGCGTGCCCAGCTTTCTGAGTGCCTCCATCTCCCCAAAGACCCCAGAACTGTGATGACTGCTTGGTGACGATGAGGCAGGAGGACACGGACAGGGATCAGTCTTGGGCAGCAGTTAGTGGGAGCTGTGCAATCCATGCTCTGCCAGCCTTGGCCATGGAAGGCCATCTCCTTCCTGCCTGTGGGGAGGGTCAAGTTTCTTGAGGTACAATTTACCAGCAGTAAAGGTGCACCCTTTTCAAGTTCACGGAGTTTTGGCAAAGGTGTATAGGCATGAGCCCCCCAGTACAGCCGAGCTGGAGCTCGTCCCAGAAGTGTCTCTGTGTCCCTCTGCAGTTTTCTCCTCTACCCAGCCCAGGCAACCACAGACCATCTTCTGGCCTTGTGGTTTTGCCTTTTCTAGGCTGTCAGTAGGCGAATCACATCATGTCCCGCCTTTTGTTGGGCTGCTCACTGCCCGCCCAGGTTTCCACACAGCCGGGCCTGTGTGGGGCTGATGCTGTGATGCTTGTGTGGCAGGTGGTTTTGGTGAACAGGGCTCCATTGTGTGCGGAGAGCCTGTGTGTTCTACATTATTGAGACCATCATATTCACACCCAGCAGTGTCAGTATAGTTTCTCCTGCTAAAGGAACAGTTCTCGTGGTTTGTGTTTGGAAACCTTGGTGTTGCAATGGATTTCTAACTGTTCTACTAAACTCTTATGTCCTTCAGAACTTATCAGAGTATGGTAGCACATCAGAATGCTTGTTAAGATGGCTTTTATGGGGCGAAAGTGGAATTCTTTCTACTTTAGAAGCTCTCAGTTATTTTGATAGGGTGGTTGATGAGATAGTACCAGACCTGCTGATCTCTCCTTTGTCAAATATAATAATAACAATAATAATAACGTGATGTGGTGCTGTGTATGAGAAGCATGGTTGTTTTTACTAGAAAGTTCTGAGTGGACTTTACTTCTCTATCTATGGAACAGTCACAGGGACATGAGGAGGGCACAGTGTTGCAAATAGCTCATTTGTTGAAGCAAAATGTATTCCTACGGTCATGGAAAATGACCCACATGTCAAGTCCTTCGTCATAAACGTGGGAATCATGCTTAGGTAGACTCTCCCATAGCAAGGCAGCCCTCAGTTGAGCCTCTGTTCTGCCTCTGCACTCCGTGGGTCACAAGATTCCTGAGAGGAGTCAGGGCCAAATGGCTGGCCCTGTGGTGCAGCTCCTAGCCACCTTCTGTCCGCAGAGGGGCTATAAGCCAAAACTGCAGCACCCTCATCCTCTAAATAATTTGGGGAAAGTACATATATGTGTATATATACATTTCTTTTGTCTTCCAGTTCACGAACCAGTTCGAATTGCCTATGACAGGCCTCGGGGTCGTCCCGTGACCAAGAAGAAGGTGAGTGTGGCTGTGAGTCCTCACGTGTGACGTAGTCAGAGTTTGCCAGAGTTCCAAAGGGCACTGGCGTGACTAAGCTATACTCATACTTCAGGCCAGGTGTCAGCATACAAAGCACAACACACAGCCTTTTCTCTCCCGGGACTTCTTAAAAGTGTTTTGCATTGCCCAAAACCACAAGAGGGAGTAATTAGTCTACTTAACGGATGTATGAGGCCTGATATGTGCAATGGATTGGAGAGATGAACAAGATAATGTCTCAGCCAATGAGAAGTTCAGATTTAGTAGACTATAATTGTGGTTAAAAGTGTGCTACTTTGCTAGTAAGCCGAGCGCATGTGCGTACGCATGTGTGTTTATTAACTGGTCAGCACCTCTTGTGCTCCCAGCTCCATCTGCCCACCTAGAGGCAGCCATGAGCGGGGCTGGCAGCAATAGAAATGTGCAGGACCGGGAATGGTGGGTGCTGTGGGTGCAGAGAAGCAGGTCAAAGGGAGGCAAGCAATAAGGTGGGTTGGGGGTACCCTTTAAGCAGGGAGGCCTAGGAGAAGCCCCAAATCAGTCACAGGTCAGCAGGGAGCCCTTTGTGCCTAGAATGGAGTGATGGGGTGAGGAAGTAGAGGTGGCAAGCACCCAGGTCACATAGGGCTTGTTGATGGATGTCAGCACTGTGGCCCTTTCTCTGGGAGAGGCATTGGAGAACCACGGTGGGGATTTGGGTGGAAGACATGGCCACTATGGCAGCTGTGTTGAGAGCAGCCTGTGGGGTGGGGGGCGAGGCAGAGCCGGGGGTCCAGGAGAGGCGAAGGTGGAGTTGGTGGGACTTGCTCATGGATTGGATGTGGAACAGAGAAAGCCAAGAGCCCAGGGTGACTCCAGGGTTGTCAGCCTGGACAGTTAAGAGAATGGAGCTGCCATTGACTGAAATGGGGAGCCCCTGTGGGAGCGGGTCATTGGAAGAAGACGGGGGCACACTCCAGACAGCTGGGCTGACACATGTCGGGGCAGGTGAGGCTACACAAGCTCACCTGGGATACATGTGGGGATATCACAGGTCTCTAGAGGTCAGGGAGGTGAGTGGGGAACCAGGCGAGGTCTCTGCTGGTGTCAGGGGATGAGCAAAGCCCAAGTTGTGGCTCAGACCT
This sequence comes from Globicephala melas, assembly GCF_963455315.2. Classification (NCBI taxonomy): domain Eukaryota; kingdom Metazoa; phylum Chordata; class Mammalia; order Artiodactyla; family Delphinidae; genus Globicephala; species Globicephala melas. Next base: position 160,246,303 of record NC_083316.1, on the reverse strand, counting down.
GTTCTGAGTGCATTGCATCAATATCAATGGCCAAATGAAGCATCAGTGTGACCCCAGTTACAGCTGAGAGCAGGGACCTTCCTGTACCCGAAGCTTATGGTCTTAACAGCTGTGTTGAGTTTTAAGCTGACCCAGCACCCGGGTACCCATCTGGTGGCCTGGGTGAGGCACAGCCTGGTGAGAAGGCAGCCTTTTCAGGCTCAACCTGGCCATCTAATCTTGGCATGTGAATCCTGAGGTTTTATACATCTGTAAAGTGGGGCAGTTGCACCTATCCTGCAGGTAGGAGATACCTTGAGGATTAAATGAAATGTATGTTAACCCGGTGTGCAGCCAGCTGGTGTCCTGCAAACATGGGTCTCTCTTTGGGGTGACTGCAGGCAGGGAGGAGGTCTCCCCTACAGCTCTCTGTGCACACCTCAGCCTGGCCTATGGTGCATGGCTTTGCTCCAGCCCCAGGAAACCAGGCAGGGTGATTCTTAGACACAGTTGAACACTCACAAAGATCTGTCCAGCTGAGTGGACCCCTGTTCCTCCTGTTGCTCCCACCTGAACAGCTTTCCCGAAGGGGGATGCAAGCCTGCCATTTGGGGACCAGTGGCCAGCCTTCCCTCTGCCTTCCCCATCCTCTTCCCCTCCCCACTTGTCCCCTGCTCAGACCCTCTCCACTACTCCCAGCTGCCTTGATCAGGATAGAGGAACCTTCTCCCTGGGAGCATGTGAGGCCCTGGGGACAGGCTGTGTTCAGTGTTTAGTAAACGGATTAAAGAAATTGGCTCAGGCGGCAGGGACTCTGAGCCCCCAGCTGCCCAGCGGTTCCAGCACACTGTGGGTGCTAATGAATATTCATGAGTGAATGGAAATCCCCTTTGCTCACACTGGGCAGGCTTCTCCTCCAAAGGCCTCTAGGCTTTTTAATTTGTCTTCCCACAGTCAGCTCTGGAGCCCAGACTTCCTCTAGGGCTTCTTACCTTTCCACCCACAAGGTCTTTCCCAGGCCCCATCCTTCTTCCCAGCTGCACTGGCTCTCAGTGAGGTCTGCTCTGTGCTAGACATGGACCCCAGAGTCCAAGTGAAACCTGGTCCCTGCCCTTGGGGAGCTCTCAGAGCTCCAGACCTGGGAAGGACCAGAAAGACACATAGGTCAGTCAGGTTTGCTGAGTAATGCCTGAGGGCAGCCAGGGAAGCTTCCAGGATAGGATCACTGCTCAGAGTTTTGGAAGCCCATGGGAATTAATGAAGCAGTGGGAGAGGAGTGGGGGTCAAATAGGGAGGACCCTTTGAGCCGATTTTTCTGTACAGCCTCTCTCCACTGCCTTTCTGGATCCCTCCTGCCTTAGCCCTGCTGCCCCTCTGACTCCTGCACTCCAGGGGCCTTCCTGCCTCAAGTCCTGTGCCCTGTGTCCCTCAGGCTGGGGTATGCCCTTTGGTCATCACAGGGCCACTCTCTTTATCCAGGTCTTCACTCTGGGCTCTTCCTACTCACCCTTTGGCCCCAGGACCCACCATCCCCTCACGAAGTTTAATTCACAGTCTCAACACTGCAACAAGAGTGGTCATGGTGAAGCCTGAGAGGCTGGTCTGGTGTGGTTCTGTGGGGATACCTCAGGCTGGTGACCTCCAACCTTTAGAGGTCTGAACCCACCCAGGGAATATTGCCAGGACCATGGCTTGATCTTGAGCATCTGTGGAGTCAGGGAGGCATTAGGGGTGTTAGTACTGGACCATGTCCAGGTGTAACGCAGGGCAGACCCTTGCTCCAGGGGCTTTGCTGCACCTCACGTGCCACACTCTTCTCTCTCCTCAGAAACCCCAGGACTTTGATTTCGCCCAGCAGAAACTGACCGACAAGAACCTGGGGTTCCAGATGCTACAGAAGATGGGCTGGAAGGAGGGTCACGGCCTGGGCTCCTGTGGGAAGGGCATCAGGGAGCCTGTCAGTGTGTACGCAGTGGGCGCTGGGGGCCAGGGGTGGGGATGGGCAACCGTGCCTGGGGAGATGAGGCTTTCTGTGGGATTCTGGTCCTAAGTCCTTTGACCTGCAGTCTGATCCTTGGTTTCCTTCATGTCAAACATGGGTTATAGCAGATCATTTACATATGCAGGTGTTCATACAGCTCCTTGCTGCACTTGCATAGACTTGGTCCCTGGCATTTGGCCGCATTCCTTATTATCATAAAAGCTTGAGTGGTAATGCTGGGTAGTTACGCTAAGAGCCGCTTCCCTTTTCCAGGAGCCCACATGCAGACTAGCCAGGGTAGAGCACGGCCCAGAGTTTATTAAGCCCCATTAGCAGCCAGCAAGCATTTCAGTTAAAATTGAGCTTAGCACCTGCTGGGGAGGCTTTCTGCCGTAATCAGGGGCTGGTTCTGAGCACACTTCTCAGAAAGTTCGCATGCCTGCACGGGTGAGTATCCCTTGTTCCCCACTGTGAATTGTGTCTCTATTTTCCCCCTCCCTTGCTGTCACTGTTGTGTGTCCCTCATACCTCTGTCCCACTCAGATGACTCAGGCTGTTTTCCATCTCCTGGTGGCCGGGCTCTGGGCTCAGGTGTGGCTAACTCTCCATTTTGCTCCTTAGGGGAACTGCCTCGGAAGGGGAGGGGTTGGGTGCCGACGGGCAGGAGCACAAAGAAGACACGTTTGACGTGTTCCGTCAGAGGATGATGCAGATGTACAGACACAAACGGGCCAACAAATAGGTACGTATGTGAGCTAGTGTGGGGGGCATTCTGCCTAAGCTGATGTTCTGGTACACAGAGAAACTTCCTCCAGAAAAGTTAGTGTGCCCCACTCCTCAAAACCCAAACATCAAGATATCACTCCCCCTAAAAGATCATAAAATTTTGTGAGGGAAACAAAAGGAGTGTTTGGATGTGGATGTGTCCCACCTCTCACCTTCCAGGCTGAAGGAACGAGCCCAATGCTCGCCAAGCGCCACTGCACGCAGCCCATGGTGCGGCCTCTGCACTGGGCTCCCAGGTGCGACTGTACGTGGCCATCTTGTGGAAACAAGCCACCACGGGAGTGGCCTGGTGTCTTACGAGTGTAAGGGTGACCTGGAAGCTGGTGCTGCAGAGGACGCCACTCTGCCTCATCCCTTTCTGAGGGTCTTCAAATCCTTTTCCTTCTGAGGGGCCTTTGGCCTATAAATATCCTATCTTTCTCCTATCTTTCTCCTCTCCTCTCAGTTTTGAACAAAATCGTTCTCTCCCTGAATAGATGAAAACCATTGGTGAGAAAGATAAGGCTTGAAGCAGCAATTACTTTTAAAACGCCACCTCTGTCCCGGATCTGCCCTGGAACCAGTGCCCAAGTAGGTTTGGTGTGTACACAAAAAACAAACATCTCTGCAGTTTCTGGTGCGGAGGTTCCACCCGCTGGCTTTTCTTTTTCTTAAAAAAAGAACGCACCATTTCCAATCCGCTTTTGCCTTTCACCCTCTTCCAAATGCTTTTGGCAGCAAGTCTTCTCCAAGTCTCCCCTGGTTCCGCTCAGAAGGTGGGGCTGCCCTTGAAAGCACCAGCACCCTTTAAGTGCTCAGGAACCAGCTCCTGTCGGTTTTTCTGTCCTGGGACACATTGCTCTCTAAAAGTGATCTGCTTGCAAACTTGATACCGAAACAGTCACAGATCATATCTTCTCAAATTTAAATAGGGAATATAAATCAGTAATAATGAGGTCTGTGCTTTGGTACCACAGCTGTCGGTTGGAGTGCTGAAGCTCTTTAAACAAGTGGAGGTACTGGATTCGATGAACGTGTTATTTATGGAGTCTCATCTCTTAAATGCATCCCAAGAGACTTGATGAAATTTCAGCAATGTATTCAGCAGCTGTATTCAGGGGGGGAGTAATCATTACACCGATGAAACTTTCCCCAAATTTACGTGTCTCTTAGAATCCACAAAGCAAACTAGTTTTTTTTTCTTAAACCACATATGGAGTCTCTCCTACAAAGGGGTGGGAGGTGTAAACTCTTCAAGACTCTTCAGTTTTTGCATGTGTGGCAATGTAAAGAATTGTTTTATTAGGGCCTTTGTACAGAGCAGAAAGGATCCTCTTGGGGTGGGCTGTGCAGCTGTTTGCTATTTCAAGGCGTATGATTGCCGCCCCTTCCAGCTTCTCGCACTCTGCCTCTTGCAACTACATGCGAAATTCTCAGGCTGTGGGAATCTCTCAGCCCTTCCTCACAAAGCAGCAGTGTTGAAGTTTTAAATACATGCTAAAATCTGGAAAACAGGATCCTGCTGATACTATAAGCTTGGGGGACACAGCAGTGAGTTACCCTGTCAGCCACTTGTATTGGCTGTTATGAAATCCTTGCTTTCTCAAAGCCCGAGACCTCCTGGGCTGTAGTCCCAGGCTCCTCTGGATCTGTCTTGTCTGTCTGGCCCACGCTCACCAGCACAGCGTCACGGGCCTGTGCCAGCATCTCACGTGCCCGCCTGATGTTGCCCTTCTTCATGCCACGGGTAGTCCCCAGGGCCCTGCTTGCTTCTGGTCACTTTTGTTGCTTTGGCAACTGGCAGATCTTTATGGCCACGGACATGCTGGAGGTTCTTCAGCAGAGTTGAAATAGCCTGCAGGGGTGGTGTGGTTTTGGGGAACCACAGCTATGGGTTTTTTTTTCTAATCTTTCCAACAGCCTTCCATGTTGGCTGGGGATCAGGTAAAGGGATAGAACTCTGAGAACAGGGCCTTGATCCCGCATGGCCTTTCACAGAGCACCCTTTGGTGCTGAGTGAGGTGTGCACCCCCCAGCATGGGTCCTGGCTCTTTTTTCAAGCATCGTATTCGCTTTGTCCTAGTATACTCATTCTTGGCTTTCCTCTGCTTTTATTTATAAGTAAAATACTTTAGGAATTCCCAGGGTTTGAGCCCTGTTCCCACAGCCTCCTGCCACTCCTCCTCCTGGAGGTGTCCTGCTTTGAGCTGACACTGTGAGCCTTTGGCAGTCGTCAAAGGGAGCACCTACTTCTTGAGCCTGGAAAGTCCTGTAAGCACTCAGGTGGCGCTTCTGTGGAGTTGGCATTGAGGCAGTGAAGGTGTTGCGTGGGCCGGGGAGGAGCGTGGTGGTGCGTCCCTGTGCCAGCTGTCGACTGGGGACCAGCGTGCTGGCCCTCTGTGCCCGCCCTTGCCCTCTCCAGCAGAGGCCACTCTGCGGAGAGCACGTGTGAGAGCAAGTGCGATGTGCAGTTGCATAGCCTTGTCAAAGTCACAGTGTCTTTTCTGTCATTCTAGTTCCAGGGTCTCTTCCATGAGGACGACAGGCATCCGGAAAGTGCTAACTCACCACTTTGGGTGCTTACTGTCTCTGCCTTGTTTCCATCACTGGAAATCATATAGAGAAATTTAGCATTTTTGGTCCTTGGTAAAACCTAGAAGACATTTGTGATGTTACAAAATGGAAGCTTTGGGTTTTGTTTCTTTTTTTTTAATCTAAGAAGTTGTGGATGTTGTTAATCATTTAGCAGTTGAAATAAATGTAGAGGAAACCTAATTTTCCATGGTCTCCGTTGATGTGTTTTTAAATCAGACTGGTTGGGGAACACATGGTAGATGTTGTAGGGCCTACGTGGAGCCAGATCGTAAACACTCCTGCCTCCCAGGCATGCCCTCTGCCTGCGGGGGCCTTTCTGACTGGCTTGCTGCAGCTGGGGAAGCCTAGAGGGTGCCAGAAAGCAGGTAGTGATCAGGGCCAAACATAGTGGGTGGGTCCACTCTGTTTTCTGTAGAGAGGGGGGTTTATTGCTGGGTACAGAAATCTGCCTTTGAGAGGGTATCGGGACATGGGAGCTTTACCTGAGCTGCCCACAATTCACCTGCCCACCTCAAGGCCTTCCCTGATCTCAGAGTCGGGGTTACAGCTGCCAGAGTTAGACCAAGGCCCACCTGGGCTTCCCCCTGAGTTAGGAGCTGGCCTGTGGGACATCTTCAAAGCTCCCTGCTGTTCCCATATTCTGTCCAGCCTGTGTATGATTCCTCCATCAGCAGCCCCTTGGCCCTTCTGGTGAGGAGGGAGGGTAAAGAGCACATAGGTGGGCAAGCCTGGCACCTACAGGACCTGCAGGGACTTCCACCTGAACACAGTGTAATGGGCAGGAGCCTGGGATATGGTTGTGCCCGGGGTAGCAGGGAGCCCAGGAAGGGTTTGGGGGGCCTTTGTCAGCAAGAAAGGGAGGGAAGGAGGAGACAGGGCCCCTTAGGAAGCTGGTGTGAGACCCCTGAACCTCTCCTCTCACTGTGTCCCAGAGGACACTCAGGAGTGATGAGGACCCATATGATCATGATGGGAGCTCTTGTCATCCAAGAACCTCCCACACATTTGCTGTCATCTTCACCAGAGCCCTGGAGGTTGGTGTCTGACCATGAGCTTTAGTGCCGCTCCCTGAGAAAGTTGCTCAGAACCTATAAGGACCCCACCCATTCTCCTCCTCCCTCTTGGGAGCCCCCCTTCCCAGCTCTCCTTTATCACTGTGCAGGGCTGGGGAAGGTCACTTAGACAAAGGCACACAGAATGAGGTTCTCCAGCCCAGGACACTGTTCAGGCTTTGACCTCCGGCAGGTCTCTCCACCTCAGGCCTCAGTTTCCCCTCTGCGATTTGGGAAGGATTTCTTCCTCTGCTACCTTGTCATTTAGGGCTAACTGGAACCTGAACATACCATTCTCAGCCTGGAGGGCCCCTCGCCTCCACGTCCTCCCCCCACAGCCTCTCCTCTCCCTGGAAGCCTTCTGGACCAGGACCGTGAGAGGCAGAGGGTGCTGCCAGAGGAGCTCCAGTCTCCAGTGTTAAAGCAGGCCTTTGCTATGCCTGCACACGGACCTACATAACATGCACACGTAATACATGCAAACGTGCCCATTCAAGCAACATGAGTACATTTTCTTTTGTAAAAGATTTTTGAAAATGCAAGACCCAGATACGCGCGGAACAAAGCACAGAGGTTTCCCCTCTTTCCCACTCCCATGTAAAAATAACAAAAAATAAATTTAATAATTTAAGGCTTACGATGCATGCCGCCTAGAGACTTGCTTCCTCGTTGTCTCAACAGTCTTTCCACATGAGTTTGATTTCAAGTACTGTTTGTGAATAAGTAATGCCTGGCTGAAGTCAGGAGGTACAGAAGTGTGTTCTGTGGGAAGATAATTTTCCACGACCCACAGCACTCAGGTATCAGGTTCCTATGTGTAGATTATTTTATTTTCTTTATTTATTTTTGGCCACGCAGCATGTGGGCTCTTAGTTTCCCAGGGATCAAACCTGTGCCCCTTGCAGTGGAAGCATGGAGCCTTAGCCACTGGACCACCGGGTAAGTCCCTAGATGATTTTATATATGGGCATATTTTAGATACAGACCTTCTTAAAAATGAAAATTATACTTCACATTCTGTTTTTGCCTTTTGCTTTTTTCCACTTAACTTTCCAAAAAACATTTATGTATAACAATGTCTTGGACTGTCATTTATCTCACAAGTTCCCCATCCATAGCCATATGGGTTATCCCGAAACTTTGGCCCCAGTTAGAACACCTTTGTGGATAAAGCCCTTCAAATGGCATTTCTGGGGTCTCCCCACCTCACTGCCTGCCTCCAGTGTCCCTGTGTCATCCGACTTTGGGGGCAACCCTGGGGGTTCCCCTGTTTCCCCAGCCATGCCTGCCTCGCCAGGGCGTAGTGGAGCTGTGGACTCTGGGAAGCGCTCCACTGCAAACCAGAGCCTGCAGCCCTGACCCCTCCGGACCATGTCCTTGCACTATATTCAGGACACAGGTCCAGCTGCCACCCCTCTCTTCTACCCCCAGATCCCTCTAACCCCGTCACCCCCTCCATCCAATTTTGACCGTCCTGGAGCCAGCACAGCTGCAGCAGGTGACCTTGATTTCCCAGGAGGCCCATCAGCCTGGGCAGGGGACCCTGCCTCTCCAGGCCTTGACTTCTCCCTCTATCCAGTAATTGGCCAACATCCACCCAAGGGGCATCATGAGGGCTGGATATGCACCAGCTGGGAGTTGCGGGGAGGGGAAGGGGAGCCTGCCACAGCAGGTGGTGGGACAATGTGCCTGGTTTCCTCCAGTGAAAGGTACAGCCGATTTGCAGGGTAATCCAGGACCACTCCTAGAGAGGGTTTAGAGGGACTGGTTTTGTTACTGATCCTTCCATATCCTGTCCTCTTGGGCCTCAGTTTCCCCACCTGTGAAGTAGGCGTTGTCCTTGAAGATCCGTAACCCCCTTCACTGTGTGCCCTCCTCACCCCTCCCTGGCCAGCCCGAGGGTGGGGTCACACCCCCAAACTGCCCCCCTCCCACTGAGGAGGGGCTGAGGCCTAGGGTCCAGCCCCTAGGACAGGGGTAACTTGTCAAAATCCCATGTGTTTGGGGCATGGGGACAGTCGGAGGGGAGGAGCAGTGGTGACAGTTATTGTTGGGGCTGGAGGCAAACTCCTGCCCGGCTACATGACTGCCAGCTGTCCTGTCCTATTGTACAGATGGGGAAACTGAGACCCAGAAAGGGGAAGAGCCCAGTCCCAGGCTGCACAATGAGTTCTCCAAAGTCTCAGTGCCTGCTTGAGCCTCAGTTTCCCCATCTGGGTAGGGCTGGCACTGTGCTGCAGCAGGCAGCAAACTTTTTTTTTTTTTTTTTCGGTACATGGGCTTCTCACTGCTGCGACCTCTCCCATTGCGCAGCACAGGCTCCGGACGTGCACGCCCAGCGGCCATGGCTCACGGGCTTAGCTGCTCCGCGGCATGTGGGATCTTCCCGGACCGGGGCACGAACCTGCGTCCCCTGCATTGGCAGGTGGACCCCCAACCACTGCGCCACCAGGGAAGCCCAGGCAGCAAACTTTTGAGCCTGTTGTTGGGACTTACGGTTGAGGCCTGGGGCCAAGTATTGGCTCCTACTCCTGGATGTCAAGTGTTAGGGAAACTCCTAAGCTGTGCAGCTGGCCATCAGTGGGGGTGACTCTCCACCCTGCCCCCAGGCTCCACTATGCCTGCCGGACCTCCATTCAACCTTCAAGGCCCACTTCCCATGTCTCCTCCTCCAGGCAGCCTGCCCTGCTCTCCCTGACAGAGGCCCTGCTGCCCCTCTGGCTTCCCCAGGTCTGTCCCTTATACCCCTGTCTTGGGGCGTCCAAGTCTGGCCCTGTCTCACCTGGGTTGAGAGCTCCTTCACCTGGGCCTTCTTGTCTTTAAACCCCCAGCATTGAATGAGTGTTTCATGAAAGGACAATGAACAAGTGTATTTTTTTTTTTTTTTTTTTTTTGCGATACACGGGCCTCTCACCGCTGTGGCCTCTCCCATTGCGGAGCACAGGCTCCGGACGCGCAGGCTCAGCGGACATGGCTCACGGGTCCAGCTGCTCCGCGGCATGTGGGATCCTCCCGGACCAGGGCACGAACCCGTGTCCCCTGCATCAGCAGGCGGACTCTCAACCACTGCGCCACCAGGGAAGCCCGAACAAGTGTATTTTGTACAGTGTCTGAAGGGGACCCGCTTTGGGGTGGGACAGGCAGACCCAAGTCAAGTCCTAGACTGGGGGCACGACAGTGGGTGACATTTAGCAAGCCCCATGACCTCTGAGACTCCATCTCCTTCATCCATAACATCCGATGATGATGTATGAGCTCGGGGAGTCCAAAATGTACCATTAATTGAAAAGCCACTTTTCTCCAGTATTTACATTGCCGTTTTTTTGTTTGAATTTTTGGCCGTGCTGCACGGCTTGTGGGATCTTAGTTCCCCACCCAGAGACTGAACCCAGGTCTGTGGCGGTGAAAGTGCTGAGTCCTAACCACTGGACCGACAGGGAATTCCCATACATCGCTGTTTTAATACACTGTATTGAACTATATGGAAATAGAGATACAAACTCAAAATATATACCTGCACCATGCACCGTCACAGACAAAATCTGGAAAACTCCACACCCACCTATCAACAGGGGTTCCTTGGGAAGTGGGCTGAGCTGCGGGTGGAATCTTCCCTGTTTACCTCATACATTTCTGTGTGGTTTGAAATCTTTGCTTGCATGATTTTAGAGTGACGAAAATTCATTGTCTATGAAAACGTGGATGATAAACTGAGCCTTGGGTTTGCTTTGAGAATCAAAGGAGATCACAGGTGCCAACTTCGCAGCCTGTAGCTCAGACTGTATACTGTGACAAATCTTCTGATAGACAGTGGTCTCTCTGGACTCTAATCTTCACATCCAGCAGAAACTGGCCCATTTCCCAGTGGAGAAACTGAGGTCTGGGAGCCTGACTGCAGACTCACACTAAATACGAGGATTTCCAGTTGATCTCATCTGTTTTTTTGTTTTTTTGTGGTTCGCGGGCCTCTCACTGTTGTGGCCTCTCCCGTTGCGGAGCACAGGCTCCGGACGCGCAGGCTCAGCGGCCATGGCTCACGGGCCCAGCCGCTCCGTGGCACGTGGGATCTTCCCGGACTGGGGCACGAACCCGTGTCCCCTGCATCGGCAGGCGGACTCTCAGCCACTGCGCCACCAGGGAAGCCCTCTCATCTGGTTTTGAAGCTCCCCATATATACACACATGTGTGCATATACATGCATACGTACACACATAAAGACACATGTGTGCACGTGCAGGCTCAAAAACACATGTATATATACAGACACAGATGCGCGCACACACACACACATGCATGCATACGCACCATTCCTATTTCCCACCAAGCCCATGCTCACCGCCCTGAGAACTTTGACACTGAGGAATTGCAGCTCCACGATGAATCTGACACCAGCTGCTTGCTTCAGGACCCAAGGAGGGGGACCTCATGAGCTGAGCTTTTCTTTGCTTGATTTTTCTCCAGAGATTCCTCTGTTTGGACTTGTGGGAGCACCACCTCCCAGTTCCTGGAATTCCTGGTCCAGGTGTGAGATTTGAGGTTTCAGCTTCAGGATTTCAGTGTCCACATCTTGATCATTTGCTTTGCCCAGAGGCAGCTCAGAGCAAAGCAGAACTTGAGGGTTTGAGTCCTCAGTCCAAATATGTCCTCCCTGTGCTGTGTCACCTGGGGTGAGTGATCCACCTATCTGAGCCTTATTTTCCTCATTTATAAAATGGGAGAATGGTAGTATCTGATGCCAGGCTTCTGCGAATCAGCACCAGCATGCTTCGAAGCTCACAAACGTTCACTGCACTGTTTCCATCGTTCTGTGACACTGGGAGTCTATCATTGAGGTTTCCTGTTGGCCTGCTCCTCCTAAAAATAAAGTCCCAAGTTCGTGATGTGATGGGAGGACCACACGGGTGATCTTACAATATTCACTCCACCCCTTGGAACCTCAGTTTCCTCATTTGTAGAATGAGGAGATTAGGTACCTGAGAAGGGGCGTCTTTGCTGACCACACACCCAGACAAATGTTAGAATTGCTAATGCCCAGTGGTTGCCTGTATTGGCAGGGACAGCACCTCCCTCCTTGCTGGCTGCCATGAGGATCACCCCAATTTTTTGGTTTCTTATTGATGTAAAGTTCACATGACATAAAATTCACCATTTTAAAGTGAACAATTCAGTGACATTTAATACATTCACAGCGTTGTTCAAGGACCATCTCTATCTAGTTCCAGAACATACCCATCACCCCAAAAGGAAACCCAATGCTCATTAGCCGTCACTCCCCAGTTCCCCCTCCCCCAGCCCTAATAATGTCTACTCTGCTTTCCGTCTCTATGGGTTTGCCTGTTCTGGACATTTCATAGAAATTGAAATTTCATATACTATGTGGACTTTTGTGTCTGGTTCCTTTCACTCAGCATGATGTTTTCACGGTTCATCCATATTGTAGCATGTGTCAGTGCTTCATTCCTTTTTATGGCTGAGTAATATTTCGTTGTGCGGCTGGACCATATTTTCCTCATCCATTCATGAGGACATCCATTCAATGGACATTTGGATTGTTTACTCCTTTTGGCGATTGTGAATAGTGCTGCTGAAAACACTCGTGTATAAGTTCTGGCTTGAATACCTGCTTTCAATTCTTTGGGGTCTATACATAAAAGAGTGGAATTATGGGATCCTATAGCAACTCTACGTTTAATCTTTTGAGGAACTGCCAAGCTGTTTTCCTCGGGGTTGCTCCATATTCCAGCCTTTTTTTGCCAACTGATCTGGGCGTCTTTAAAAGCCATGATCCTCTCCCTCATGGGGCAAACCCACTGAGGTCAACCCAGGGCATGACTCTCAATGTCCACAGATATGAGGCGGAATCCTGGGAACAAAGCAAATAGAGGGAAGGTAGGGAGAAGTTAAAGGGTCTTTGGATATAAAATATGATGACGTTTTTCACAGAACAGACCCTGGAGGACAGAATCCGAAGCGTGATGTGATTTTTGTAGGATCCAAAAGGATGAAATTGCAAAGTGTGATGTGATTTTTGTAGAAAATATATAAAATGTAGACAGATTCCCCCACGCAGAGAGTGAGAGGGGTCTGCTCCAAACTGTCTCAGTCACGGGGAGTGTTGGGGGGGCCGAGGGAGAAGCTCTTCCCATCCCTTCCCCAGCCATGCGCCTGGGCACACCAAGAGTGCATGCTTAGGCAGTTTGAAAAGAAAACCCATTGAAGAACATTCAAAGGAAGTAAAAATGATGAAGCATGTGCTGGCGGCAATTGTCGGTCTTTGTTTCAGAGGCAGCTGTGGTCTTAGGAGAAAAAAGCACCAGATGTGAATCTAGACAGTCTCTTCCTGTGTCAAATGGGTGACTAAACATTGCTTCCTCCAGGACCGCTGTTTGTAGGCTGCCATGAAAGTCCCTCCAGCATCTCCCTGACAGTCTCTCAGTAGCCTCTGTCCATCTATCTGTTGGTTCACTCATTAACTCACTCATTCATTCACTCACTCATTCATTCGCCCACTCATTCATTCACTACATATTTGAGAAACACCTAACTGCTCCTTCCGGGTGGAACCTTCTTTCAAGATCTAAAAGCAGTATGCAATTATTGGGTGGGCCAAAAATTCGTGTTTTTTCCGTAAGATGGCTCTAGTAGCACTTAGTTGTCTTTAACTTCATTCAAAACAATTTTGTTAGATTGTATGTGACAGCTGTCATATCGGCGTGCATTTAAAAAAAAGACATCAAAATTTGTGTAGCCATTTTAATATTGAAGATGGAAGAAAAAAAGCAGCATTTTCGGCATATTATGCGTTATTATTTCAAGAAAGGTAAAAATGCAGCTGAGGGCTTCCCTCAGGTGGTGCAGTGGTTGAGAGTCCGCCTGCCGATGCAGGGGACACGGGTTCGTGCACCAGTCCGGGAAGATCCCACATGCCGCGGAGCGGCTGGGCCCGTGAGCCATGGCCGCTGAGCCTGCGCGTCCGGAGCCTGTGCTCCGCAACGGGAGAGGCCACAACAGTGAGAGACCCGCGTACCGCAAAAAAAAAAAAAAAAAAAAGCAACTGAAACACACAAAAAGATTTGTGCAGTGTAGGGAAAGGTGCTGTTGACTGATCAGATGTGTCAGAAGTGGTTTGTGAAGTTTCGTGCCGGAGATTTCTCGCTGGATGATGCTCCACGGTCGGGTAGACTGGTTGAAATTGATAGCGATCGAATCGAAACACTAATTGAGAACAATCAATGTTATACTACACGGGAGATAGCCAACATACTCAAAATACCCAAATCAAGCGATGCAAATCATTTGCACCAGCTTGGTTATGTGACTTGCTTTGATGTTTGGGTTCCACATAAGTGAAAAAAACCTTCTGACCATATTTCCGCATGCAATCCTCTACTGAAGGGTAATGAAAACGTTCTGTTTTTAAAACAAATTGTAATGGGCGATGAAAAATGGATACTGTATAACAATGTGGAACAGAAGAGATCGTGGGGCAAGCAAAATGAACCACCACCAACCACACCAAAGGCCAGTCTTCATCCAAAGAAGGTGATGTTGCATATATGGTGGGATTGGAAGGGAGTTCTCTATTATGAGCTCTTTCCAGAAAACCAAACAATTAATTCCAACAAGTACTGCTCCCAATTAGACCAACTGATGAATCTGGTCTAATTGGACGCATTTGATGAAAAGCGTCCAGAATTAGTCAACGGAAAACACATAATCTGGGACTTGCCTGGTGGTCCAGTGGTAAAGAATCCACCCTACAATGCAGGGGATGCAGGTTCGATCCCTGGTCAGGGAACTAAGATCCCACATGCCACAGGGCAACTAAGCCCGCGTGCCACAACTACTGAGCTCACGTACCACAACTACAGAGCTCGCGTGCCTCAACTAGAGCCCGCGTGCTGCAAACTACAGAGCCCACATGCCCTGGAGCCCGCGCGTCACAACTAGAGAGAAGCCCTCACACCACAACGAAGATCCCGCGTGCCGCAACTAAGACCCGACACGGCCAAAAATAAATAAAATATAAATCTTTAAAACAACAAAAAAGAAAACACATAATCTTCCACCAGGGGGCTTCCCTGGTGGCGCAGTGGTTGTGAGTCCACCTGTCAGTGCGGGGGACGCGGGTTTGAGCCCTGGTCCGGGAGGATCCCACGTGCTGTGGAGCAACTGGGCCCGTGTGCCGCGGCCGCTGAGCCTGCGCTCTGGAGCCCGCGTGCCACAGCTGCTGAGGCCCACGCACCTGGATCCCGTGCTCTGCAGCGGGGGAGGCCACCACAATGAGAAGCCCACGCACAGCAGCGAAGACCCAACACAGCCAAAAATAAAAATAAAGAAAGAATTAAAAAAAAAATCTTCCAGCAGGATAACGCAAGACCACATGTTTCTTTGATGACCAGGCAAAAACTGTTACAGCTTGGCTGGGAAGTTCTGATTCATCCACTGTATTCACCAGACATTGTACATTCGGATTTCCATTTATTTCGGTCTTTACAAAATTCTATTAATGAAAAAAATTTCATTTTCCTAGAAGACTGTAAAAGGCACCTGGAACAGTTCTTTGCTCAAAAAGATAAAAAGTTTTGGGAAGATGGAATTATGAAGTTACCTGAAAAATGGCAGAAGGTAGTGGAACAAAACGGTGAATATGTTGCTCAATAAAGTTCTTGGTGAAAATGAAAAATGTGTCTTTTGTTTTTACTTAAAAAACCAAAGCGGGACTTCCCTGGTGGCTCAGTGGATAAGAATCCGCCTGCCAATGCAGGGGACACAGGTTTGATCCCTGGTCTGGGAAGATGCCACATGCCGTGGAGCAACTAAGCCCATGCGCCACAACTACTGAGTCTGCACTCTAGAGCCCGTGGACCACAACTACTGAGCCCACGTGCCACAACTACTGATGCCTGCGTGCCCTAGAGCCCATGCTCCGCAACAAGAGAAGCCATCGCGATGAGAAGCCCACACATCACAACAAAGAGTAGCCCCCGTTCGCCACAACTAGAGAAAGCCCGCGCAAAGCAACGAAGACCGAACACAGCCAACAAACAAACAAACAAAAAAACCGAAGGCACTTTTTGGCGCACCCAATACAAACTGCAGTCAGTGATTTGAAGGAAACATCCAAGGTACAAAGAAAGGCCCATAATGGAGCCTCGTCTGGGAGATAACATTTCACTGGAGAACTGAAGGATGAATACGGGCATGCCAGGCAGAAGGAGTGCAAAGGCCCTGAGGTGCAAATGATCTCAGCTGTGGGAAGAGGAATGAGATGAAGAGAGGAGGGAGGGAGACAAGGGTGAGGGGTTTCTGGGGTGGGAGACAAGTATAGATTTTGTCCTAAGGCAATGGGGAATCACGGAAGGCTTCAGAGCACAGAAGGGGCATGGCCCAATTTATGCTTTTTAAAAATTGTGGTAAAAGTTACATAACATAGTTACCATTTTAAAGTGTTTAATGCCATGGCAGTTAGCACATTCCCAATGTGGTATAACCATCACCTCTATGTAGTTCCAGAATACTTTCATCATCCCAAAAGGAAACCCTGTCCCCGTTAGCAGTCGCTCCCCATTCCCTGTCCCCCAGCCCCTGGCAACCACCAGTCTGCTTTCTGTCTCTACGGATTTGCCTGTTCTGGACATTTCATATAAATGGGATCATACAACATGTGGCCTTTTACATCTGACTTCTCCAATGTATAGTTTTAAAAGAGCAACTTAGAAGGACAAGAATGCAAATAGGCACCGTGCTGCTCCATCCACACTCCTCCATCCCACTCCCTGTTTAACAACAGGCACCTGTGTGATTGCCTGTGATTGCCAGGGGCTCCTCTGGGCTGCTGGAGCACCCGTTGCCTGCATGACCAACAGAAGGCCAGAAGTGCCTTGAGTTGACATCCCCCAGGGCAGCCCTGATCAATAGCATAAGGTGTTTCCAGATCTCCCAGCAGGATAGAGCCAAAGTCACCCTCCAGGGACTCTGCTGGATGCACGCCCCTCACCACTGAATCCTAGTCTCTGCTCTCTCCCCTTTTCTGAGCCTCAGTTTCCTCCTCTGTAAAATGGGTCATAGGGAGGGAGCAAATTGCACTCAGTGAACAGTCAAAAGTCACACTGGGTTTACAAAAAGTAAGATCCACATTAAGAGTGCAAGGAAAGGACTTTTCTGAGTGTTGATGGGGTCCACTTTGGGAGAGGTGTCAGGCTCAGGAGTCAAGACCCAGCAGGGAAGGCGTCAGGTGGTTGGGAGCAGCTGGAGGCACAGCAGAGGCTCAGCATGTGGCTGCCAGCCTAGCCTTGGGAGGCCAGCCTCTGAAGGCTGCATTCATCCTCCCAGGAAAATCGCAATTCTCTCTTTCCCCTCAGCCCCTCCCCAGCCCCCTTCTCCGCCCTAGTTTATTATTTACCCATTCAGGGCCACGATTTATTTTTGGACGAGGATGTCGCCCCTCCTCACTCTCGTGGCCACCCGCCAGAGCCCCGCGCTGGCCACGCTGGGAGAAGGAAGGCCAGAGAGAATCCAGCCTAGCTGAGAGAAGGTGGGTCCTCGGGGGAGGGTCTTGGTCACGCCTGGCTCTTGATCTTTTGTTTATCCTCATAGACAGCAACTAGGGGTGCAGGCGGCCGAATTTTCGGATTTCTCCACATTCCTGATGAACGAAGAGACTGACATGCCAGTTTACAGCACTGTGTTTGCTGTAGACACAAACAACGTCACTTCGAAATTGACATGGGTGAGCCAGGCATGGTTTGGGGTGGGTTATGAAGTGTCCAAATATACACTCCTTTAGTTCATGCAGACAAATAAGAATGCATTCATTTTCATTTTTAAAATTATGTTTATTTTATTTTGTTTATTAAATTTTACAAAGTTGAATTCACCCTTAGTCCCCAACTTCAACTTGGCAAACTCCTATTCATCCGTCAAAACCCAATACACAGACTCCTTCCTCCATCCTTTACATGTCCACACAAATGCTACATCTTTCTCCTCTCTGTGGTGTAAGAAAGGAATCCTCCAGTACTATGGTCACCTGTTTATGACTCTGTGTCCCTCTCTGGACTCTGTTCTAGCACCCAGCACAGTGCCTGGCATATAGTGGGTGCTCAGTAAATGTGGAGGTTTGGGGGAACATTTTTAAAAACAGCTTTATTGAGATATAATCCACATATCATTCAATTCGCCCATTTAAAATGTATAGTTCAATGGTTTTTAGGATATTCACAGATGTGTGCAGCCGCCACCAAGATCAATTTTAGAACACTTTCACCACCCCCAAAATAAACCCTGTGCCCATTTCAGTCACTGCCACTCCTCCTCCCCCCAACCCCTGGCAACCACTAATCTACTTTCTTTTTTTTTTTTTAGCTTTTTCTGTGTGTGTGGTTTGAGAGATGGAAATTATTTATTTATTTGTTTGTTTATTTATTTATTGGCTGTGTTGGGTCTTTGTTGCTTTGCATGGGCTTTCTCTAGTTGTGGCGAGTGGGGGCTACTCTTCGTTGCGGTGCGCGGGCTTCTCATTGTGGTGGCTTCTCTTGTGGCTGAGCACGGGCTCTAGGCACGTGGGCTTCAGTAGTTGTGGCATGAGGGCTCAGTAGCTGTGACTCGCAGGCTCTAGAGCGCAGGCTCAGTAGTTGTGGCGCACAGACTTAGTTGCTCCACGGCATGTGGGATCTTCCCAGACCAGGAATCAAACCCATGTTCCCTGCATTGGCAGGCGGATTCTTAACCACTGTGCCACCAGGGAAGTCCCACTAATCTACTTTCTGTCTCTATGGATTTGCTTGTTCTGGACATTTCATATAAGTAGGATCATATAAATGGGATCATACTACATGTGGGCTTTTGTGTCTGGCTTCTCTCACTTAGCATGTCTTCAAGGTTCCTCCATATTGTAGCATGTATCAGTGCTTCATTCTTTTTGATGGCTGAATAATATTCCATCGTGTAGTTAGACCACATTTTGTTTGTCCATTCTTCTGTTGATGGACACTTGAGTTGTTTCCACCTTTTGCCTACTGTGAATAGTGCTGCTGTGAACATGTACGTGGATGTATGTTTTCACTTCTCTTGGGTATGTCCTGAGGACTCACAGTAAATGTTCATGGTTATATTGAACCCTGTTAAACTGCAAAGAGTCACCTGGGTTGGGTAAATGAATGCTCCAACCTCACAGGCTTTGAAATCAGGAATGTGGGCTGGAATCTGCCCCCACTGGCTCATCTGTGAAGGGGACCACAGAGACTTCTGGATTCCTCGGATTGCCTTGTAAGGACCTCAGGGCCCCGTGAGTAGAAAATACCCTTTCATCGTCAGCTGGTGTAATCACTTCCTCTCTCCTGGGTCTCTCCAAAATGAAATTTTTGTTCTTTGAGGCCAACTGGTCCACCCCTCAGGGCTTTTGGGACCAAAGACAGCCCTGCCCATGGGACTGGAAACACCTAGATCTGTGATCTGGATCAGACCTTGGGGTTTTGGTGGGGGCTGATCTAGAGGCACCCTACCCTGGGTTGATTTTGATTGAGGGTGGTAGGCTGGGTCAGCACGTTGGGGGTAGCCTGTGCCCAGGACTGTGAAACCTGAGGCCTCGAATGCATGTCCTTGGCCGGCAGGTGTCTTGGGTGGCATCTGAGGCTGAGGGCCTGGCCTGTGTCCAGTCAGGAAAGGCCGAGGTAGGCTGTTTTTGCCTCTGAACACTCTCACTTTGTCAAGGAAATCTCATCTCTAAAAAACAAGCCCTGGGGCTTCCCTGGTGGTGCAGTGGTTAAGAATCCGCCTGCTGGGGCTTCCCTGGTGGCGCAGTGGTTGAGAATCCGCCTGCCGATGCAGGGGACATGGGTTCGTGCCCCGGTCCGGGAAGATCCCACATGCCGCGGAGTGGCTGCGCCCGTGAGCCATGGCCGCTGAGCTTGCGCGTCCGGAGCCTGTGCTCCGCAACGGGAGAGGCCACAACAGTGAGAGGCCCGCATAACGCAAAACAAAAAATAAACAAACAAAAAAGAATCTGCCTGCTAATGCAGGAGACACAGGTTCGAGCCCTGGTTCATCCCACATGCCGCGGAGCAACTAAGCTCGTGCGCCACAACTACTGAGCCTGCGCTCTAGAGCTTGCGTGCCACAACTACTGAGCCTGCATGCTACAACTACTGAAGCCCGTGCTCCTAGAGCCTGTGCTCTGCAACAAGAGAAGCCACCGCAGTGAGAAGCCCGCTCACTGCAATGAAGAGTAGCCCCCACTCGCCGCAACTAGAGAAAGCCCATGTGCAGGAACGAAGACCCAACGCAGCCAAAAATAAATACACAAAATAAGTAAAAATTTTTAAAAAGAAAGAAAAAAAAGAAATGTCACTGAGCTGTGCATTACTGTGCCAAAATTTCACAGCCGCTTCTCGAGGAATGAGAGGGCAGGGGCATTTGAGAGTCCTTGATATCCATCGCCATCTGGCCTTCCCTCCAGAAGTCCCCAGTGATCAATGTCACAGGGTTCCTGCATGCTGATTTCCCTTCAAATCTTCCACTTCTTTTATTTTTTGGCTGCACTACACGGCTTGTAGGGTCTTAGTTCCCTGACCAGTCACTGAACCCGGGTCCTTGGCAGTGAAAGTGCGAAGTCCTAACCATTGGACCGCCAAGGAGTTCCCCAAACCTTCCACTTCTGACTACAAAATTACTAGCTGCCAGTGCTCTGAACTGATCCCAAAATGAATGAATATTCTGAACTTCTCCTGAAAGAGAAGGGAGTTCCAGGAAGCTGAGGCCACTATGTTCCTGTCCACATCATTTGTTTACAAATATTATGTTGCCACACTGTGCATGGCCCCACACCAAGTGATGTGTGGACTCACGAAACCTCAATCCTCAAGATCCCCCCAGTCTGGGGAGCAAAGGCAAACACAGATTCCTCCAGTCCCATGGGGTCAGGGCTGGGTTGGAGGGAGGAATTGGAGCTGGAGGACCCTAGAACAGGGAGCTGGGCCCTGCCGGGGGGTTTAAAGAAGACTTCCTGGAGGAGGGGGCAATGACGCTGGGTGTTGAAGTATGAATAGGAGTTCAGTGGGTGAGGAAGAGATGGCAGTGACCCTGACAGAGGGAATTTGCAAGAGCATGAATCCGAGGACATTGAGCGAACATGGGGAACTGTGAGCAGGTGGGCACACGGAGGCAGGGGGGACATTGCTTAAGGATCCCCATCTGTAGAGTGACCTCAGAGGGAAGCAGCTCCTGCAGAAGCAGTGGACAGTCTTCCTCAAGGTCAACCTCATATGCTCCATCCCGAGACTAACTTCCACGTCAACATCCTGCAAGACTAAAGACTAGAGAGAAACTTTCTCTTACGGGAAACTTACACCGCAGTGTAAGTGGGCATCATCTCTGTGCCTCTGGGAGCAATAATAGGACATCCACTGCATGCTAACTCCTCATCACCGGAGGCAAAAACAGCAGCTCAGGAAGGTTCAGGGCTTTGGATTCGAACACTCGGCTGCAGGCCTGGGCCAGACGGGGCCATCTCTTCCTTGAGTCACTTCATTTCATCTTCACGCCCAACACTTGGGAGGAGAGAGTCTGATCTCCATTTATTGAACCTCCAAGAGAGGATTTCTGCTTGAGGGTTCATAGTGCTGGTGTCTCCAAGGAAATGCAGAGCCTGAGACCCCCACCTGCACCCATCTCCCCCTACCCCGAGTTCAAAATGGCAGGAGGCTGAGGCCCACTTTCAAGGCCAGTCCCTTCCAGAGGGAGCACCTGGAGTCACCCCAGGGTTTTACATGATCATTTTCCCCTAATTATAAAAATGTTAAGCAATTTCCTGATGGAGAACCAAAGAAACAGAAAAGAAAACAAACAAACAAAAAAAGACACAACCTGTCCCACAGTCGCTCAGCTCAGAGATAATCTCCCCTGCCATTTCATGTACTGCCTCCCAGCATTTAAAAAATGGCCTTATTATATTTTATTATCCAAGTAATGTGACTCTCCTGGAGAATAAGCAACTGACAAGATAAGGAGAAAGAAAACATAAGCAGAAATTACCTATCATTTCCAAAACAAGAACTCTTACTATTTTTTTTGACTTTTTGAATGTTATTTTATTTATTTTTTATACAGCAGGTTCTTATTAGTTACCTATTTTATACATATTAGTGTATATATGTCAATCTCCCAATTCATCCCACCACCACCAGCCCCCAGCCGCTTTCCCCCAAGAACTCTTTCTATTTTAAAGTATTTATTTTTCTTAGTATGCAACACCTCACGTCTACTGCAAATGATTTAGAAAATACAGCTAAACCAAAGGCAGAAGAGTTTCTTTTTATTCCTTCACCCATAGATGAGCCTCGTTAACTCCAGTTCTATGGTTTCTTCACACTATGAATACTCATGAGATGAAGAACAGCAAATGCTTATGAGCAAAGACTCTGGACCCAGACAGCTCAGGTTCAAATCCTAGCTCTGCCAGCTGGCTGTGTGACTTTGGACAAGTAGCTTCACCTCTCTGGGCCTCAGTTTTCTTATCTATACAACAGGAAGGATGATCATCATGCTTCCAAGGCACAGTGAAGATTGAGATAATGCACTTGCTGTGCTCAGAACATTTTTTACAACTTGATTTTTATACTTCTTTCCTCTGTTTACAAAGTTAAGATGTGCATACCATATACACAAAAATACACACACACACACACACACACACAGCAACAGCTAATAGGAAGGGAAAGGTTGGCAACCCCACCCAGCAAAGCCCAACCTAAAGCAAGTTAGGGCAAGAGACAAGCTGACGTCCAGCCTCAGCCTGATCCCACGGGGAGCCCTGGAGCATGAAGAGCACCCCAGAGCCTGTCTCGCTCAGAGGTGAGGGGGCTGGGCTAATATATCCAAATCCACCCTCGCAGGGGCTATTATTTCTCTCCATTTTACAGAAGAGGAAGCTGGGACCCAGAAAGGGGTAGGTGACTTGTCCAGGGTCCAGACTTGATTCATGACGTGGATGAAAGAGTCAAGTGATTAGGAAAAAAGCTAATTCTTAAATTTTTTTCCTTTTGCTGTTTTATTTTATTTGTTTATTTATTTATTGGATGAAACCATTTTATAGATTAAAAAATGAAACTCCTAAAAAAATGAAACTCCTGCAATTAGTGAAAGTATATATTGATCCATCCTTTTCGAAGTAAAATTTGACATTATATCCCAAAAACCTTATAAATATGCATGCCCTTTTGCTTAGCAATTCTGCATTTAGAAATTTATCTTGAGGAAATAATCACATAAGTGTTCAGAAAATGTTGTTAATAATAATACAAAACTAGAAACAAAACATTCAGAAATACAGTATTGCTTACAAAACTTATGGTACACTTGTACAATGAAGTGTATTTCAGAAATGAAATATGATTATGTCTGCCTATATTTATTGTTATGGAAAGACATTTATGATATGTTATAATATGAAAATCCAGGTTACCAAATAGAGTATGCTCCTTTTAAGATATGTATAATATGTTATTTTATTTTAAATACAAAAATATTATATGCTCAGTGTGAAAAATTCAAATTTAGAGTCCTGTTGAATAAAGAGAGAAGCCCGACTTTGCCCTTTTTTTTTTTTTTTTTTTTTTTTTGCCGTATGCGGGCCTCTCACTGTTGAGACCTCTCCCGTTGCGGAGCACAGGCTCCGGACGCGCAGGCTCAGCGGCCACGGCTCAACGGGCCCAGCCGCTCCGTGGCATGTGGGATCTTCCCAGATCGGGGCACGAACCCGCGTCCCCTGCATCGGCAGGCGGACTCTCAACCACTGCACCATCAGGGAAGCCCCACTTTGCCCTTTTGAGAGCAATTTGACATGCATCCTTCCAGGTGGTTTACACCTGCCAGGTATAAATATACAGATGCAGACATTATATACGATTTTTTTTCCTTATTTTTACAGAAGTGTGATTCTACTCTACATATTAATCTGCAAATTGTTTTGTTTACATACTGTTCTGTGAATATACGTGCACATCTATACGCATAGATCTACCTCATTTTTTTTCCTTAAATGGACTACTTTAATCCCCCACTGACATTTTTTGTAATGTTTTTTAAAATTTTTGGTAAATGTAAATTTATCTTTTTTATTTTTTCTTTATTATTGCAGTATGGCTTACACCCAGGAACATACATAAAGTGCATTAATTTTAGGTGTAGATTTTGGTTAATTTTTGAAATTTTTTTTCTTT
This sequence comes from Globicephala melas, assembly GCF_963455315.2. Taxonomy (NCBI): domain Eukaryota; kingdom Metazoa; phylum Chordata; class Mammalia; order Artiodactyla; family Delphinidae; genus Globicephala; species Globicephala melas. The sequence continues at coordinate 160,222,712 of NC_083316.1, read as the reverse complement.
AAAATGTATTTATTTATGGCTGCGTTGGATCTTCATTGCTGTGCACGGGCTTTCTCTAGTTGTGGTGAGCGGGGGCTACTCTTCGTTGAGGTGTGTGGGCTTCTCATTGCGGTGGCTTCTCTTATTGCGGAGCACGGGCTCTAGGCACTCAGGCTTCAGTAGTTGCGGCTCGTGGGCTCTAGAGCGCAGGCTCAGTAGTTGTGGTGCACGGGCTTAGTTGCTCCACGGCACGTGGGATCTTCCCGGACCAGGGCTCGAACCCGCGTCCCCTGCATTGGCAGGTAGATTCTTAACCACTGTGCCACTAGGGAAGTCCCTGGTTAATTTTTGATATGGGCACACCCAGGTAACCACCACCCAAGTAAACCTGGCAGGTCCCCTGGTGCCCTTCCCAGTACATCATGTTTCAAATAGCTGTATGCATCTCACTTTCTTCATAGAGGTTGTCCCCCACTTTAAAAAATAATTTTATTGTCTTCCATTATTTTCACTATCTGATCTTAATGTCTCAGCATTGCAAGTCTTTTTCTCCCTTTCATTAAACCTTGGTTTTTGTTTTTGCTTTCAAGTTCTTTTTTTTTAAATTGAAGTATAGTTGATTTACAATGTTGTGTTAGTTTCAGGTGTACAACATAGTGATTCAGTTATATATCTATGTATATGATTCAGTTATATATTCTGTTACAGATTCTTTTCCCTTATAGGTTATTACAAAATATTGAGTATAGTTCCCTGTGCTATACAGTAGGTCCTTGTTGGTTATCTTCATTAAACTTTTTATTTTTAAATAATTATAGATTCACGTGCAGTTGTAAAAATAAGACAGAGACTTGGAAGCATATGTTCCTACTAGAACTTGCATGTGAATACTCGTGGCAGCGTTATTCATAATAGTCAAAAGTAGGAACAATGCAAATGTCTACCAACTGATGAATGGGTAAATTAAAAGAGACATCTATACCGTGGGAAATCATTCATCCACAAAAAGAAGTGAAAATACTGATACATGCCACAGCATGGATGACTGTTGAAAACATTATGCTAAGTGAAAGAAGCCAGACATAAAATAAAAGGTCACATATTATATGATTCTATTTATATAAAATGTTTAGAATAGGCAAATCTATATGTAGAGACAGAAAGTAGATTAGCGGCTGACAGGAGCTGGGGGAGGGGAAAATGAGAAGTGATTGCTAATGGGAACAGAGTTTCTTTATCGAGGTGATGAAAATACTCTGGAATTAGATAGTGGTGATGATTGTACAACTTTGTGAATATACTAAAACCCACTGAGTTGAACACTTTCAAAGGGTGAATTGTATGACATGTGAATTATATCTCAATAAAACTGTTGAAAACAAAGAAAACATACAGAGAGAATTAGGGTACCCTGCATCCCACTTCAACCAGTGGGAACATCCTGTGTGACTACAGTACATTATCACAGCCAGGAAATTGACATGGATACAATCGACAGATTTTATTCAGATTTCTCCAGTTTTACATGCATTCATGTGTGCGCCTCACAGAATTTTAAAGAAATAATAATGGCAGTAGCTTGAGAGCCAGCTGCACAGCAGGCCTACTGGGACCCAATCCCACCACAGCTCTGCAAGGTGGGGACCATCTCCCAGAAGAGGCTCAGAGTTTAAAAAGGTGAACTTTTGTGTATGGCATGAGGTAGGAATCAAGGTTTGTTTTGTCCCACATGGATATTCAGTTGCTACAGAAAAATTTCTTAAAAAGTCCATGCATACCCAAGCTCACACAGGTAACCAGGGATAGGGCAGGGACTCCAACCCAGAAATATTCGACTTAACCCAGAACAGTCTCCAGGTCTCCTGTGGGCCTGTCCTACCGGCTAGCCAGCCAAGCGAGCTTTGCCCTGTCAGCAAAATGGAATGACTTTTTTAGAGCGTTTGCCAGAGGAAGCAGGGTGGGGAAGCACAGGCCAGCTCTAACTCGCTTCCTTCCTGCAGGGATGTCGAAACATCTCACTCTGTCTCCTTCCCACCCTGACCTCACCTTTAATTTTTTTCCCCCTTTTTCTGCCTTCTTCTGAGGGGGAAGGTAGTTGTCTGGACTGTGTGTGCAGTCCCAGTGCGGAAGGTCCAGCGTGTCTTTGCCAAGGGGACGTTCAAGTGCATGCCTACATATAGCACTTTTGTCCACTGGGAGAGGTGAACATGAGGCTCCCAGGACACCCTCAAACTGGCCCAGTTCCCCCCTAGTCTCCCCAAGTCAGGGAGAGGCTCCATCAAGCACCCAAATATCCAGGAGTCTCCCTAGATTTCTTGCCTCCCTCAGCCTCTAGAACATTCCTCCACTGGCCAAATTCTCCCCCTGTTCAGGCAGGTCATCCCTCCCTCAGAAGGTTTGGGGATGGTCAGGAAGCCAGGAGGCCTAGGGGCCACAGTTGGTGCCTAACAAATGTTGAATGGAGCCATAGTTATACTCCATGCCTCCTGACACCACTGTCCCTGAGTCCTTTCTCCCTACAGCAGCCACTGGGGGCTTTCCAGAGCTTAAAAACCATATCAGGTTACTCCCCAGCTTACTCACGTCTCCCATCATCCTAGAATCCTACTCCCTGCAGCCTCCCAAGGAGGCCCAGTCCCTGCCCATCTCCTTGGCCTCCTCTTTCTCCCTCCCCACCCTTGCTCACCCTGCTCCAGCCTCACCACCCTCCTCAATGTTCCTCAAACACTCCCAGCTCCTTTCTACCTCAGGGCTTTTGCATGTGCTGTGCCCTCCCCCTGGGATGACTTTCCTCCTGATCTCAGTGTGCCTGACACCTTCTACCCTTTCTGCTCTCGGTTCAAATGTCACCTCTCCAAATGCACTCCCGCCCCATGCTCTCCCAGCCATCTCCCCTTTCCTGTTCGATTTCCTTCTCAGTACCTATTGTCACGTGACCTCTCCTTATTTAGATATTTGCCTTCTATGCTTTTTGTGCGCCCCCACACCCAGCCCAGGGCCCATGACATGGTTAGGAGTATCAGCTGCTGCCATTGCTGGGATGGTTGAGGAGCTGGGAGGCCTGGGTGTCATGGTTACACTCCATGCCCCTTTGGGTTCATAGTTGGCAGAGCTCCAAGTTCTTCTCTCTGCCTCCCCTTACCCCTGCTCCAGGGGCATATGTCATCTCTGCCCTAATTGAACCCCTGGAATGGGGAATAGGTGGGGAATTTGGTCCTTGGGGTTCCCACCCCCACCTCACCCCAGTGAGGGAACATCCATGGGACCCTGAGCTTCAGGGCAACCCAGAAGGGGAGACTGAGACCCAGAGAGGCTTCCCTACTTGCCCAACCCTGAGAAGGGAACTAAGGCGGGGCTCTTCCAAGCGATGCCTCTCTGGACCTCTCCAGTACAGGCTGAGGATGGTACCAGGGGGCCGAAGTTCAGGGAGGTTACCTTGTGCACCCAGAGGTAGAGTGGGGAGGGGCAAAGCCGGGGTTCTCCTGAGACAACAGGGGCCCAGGCTGGCTCTGTGCCCTGCAGCACAATTGCAAAATCAGCCCAAACACTCCTGCTTGTGAATGCTGACAAGTGTCAGGTGTATGAGAGTCCAGCTTGTAGAAAAATGAGATGATTCTGAGCACATTTCAATTGAGACCCAGGAAATTCCCCCTTCCTTCCTCCCTCCCCCTTCCTCCCCCTCCTTCCTTCCTTCCTTCCTTCCTTCTTTCCTTTCCTTCCTCCTTCCCTCCTTTCCTCCTTCTCTCCCTTCTTCCCTCCTTCCCTCCTTCTCTCTAATATGACCCCGAAGGTCTTTAGAAACATCCTTGCTTTCTGGCCTCACAAGATGCTCCTGGATCCTCTGGCCCATTTCCTGCCCAGACCTGGAATCAGCCATTCCTCCAGGAGCCCTGGCTTCTTTCGTGGGAAATGGTATTTAGAGACCACAGTTGACATCAGGGGTGCTCATTGCTGCACGTCTGGTCACTGTTTCTAGGCCTTTTCAGTGGGCAGAGTGAGAGCATACTTCTTCTGTTTGAGAGACAATACATGCTGTATTCTTACTGATTTTCCAATTCAACTATTTAGGATTGCAGAATTTTACTTAACTTCTTTGCTTTATTGGTACATCTTTCCTCTAACCCTGAAAATCTTGGTTTCTAACATTAACAAAATGACTTAGTTGCTTTATCCAAAAAAAAAAAAATTATATATATATATATAATAGTTACAGAATAGCAACACCAATATTATTACTAATGCTATGATTCCCCACCAGGGAATATGATTTATGTACTGTAGACTGTGTTCTAAAGTCTTCTGAAATAATTCCTGTTTGTGGGGTTAAGCCAACAGCTCAGAACCACAATTAGATTCATTTGTCTCTCTCTCTCTCTCTCTCTCGTTTTTTCTTTTTCTGGCCACTCCACGCAGTTATTTTCCCAACCACGTATTGAACCCGGGCCCTCCGCAGGGAAAGCATGGAGTCCTAACAACTGGACGGCCAGGGAATTCCCCATTTGTCTCATTTTTATTTCAAGTTTTTGTTTCTCTCTCTCTCTCTTTCATTTAATTTTGTTTTGTAACCGTGCAAAACATTCACATGATTCCAAAGTCACATTTACAAAACAAGATAAACTCAGATAAATCAGCTTTTAGCCTGTCCCTTTCATCCTGTTTCTTCCTTTTAAATGTTGAGGTTTATTCTTCCATTTTAAATATAAGTAAATATACATTCATAATCCCCCTTAGATAAATGATAGCCTATTACATGCACTTTTCTCCATCTTGCCCTTTGCACTTTATAACATACCTTGGAGATGACTCTGGTAATATAGAGCTTTTACTCATTGCTTTTTAAAAATATATATATTTTTTGGCTGCATCAGGTCTTAGTTGCGGCACGCGGGATCTTTTCGTTGGGGCGTGTGGGCTCCTCGTTGCAGCGCGTGGGTCTGTCTCTAGTTGTGGCGCACACGCTCACCAGTTGCAGCATGAGAGCTCTCTAGTTGTGGCGTGTAGGTTCAGTAGCCCCACAGCATGTGGGATCCCAGTTCCCTGACCAGGGATCGAACCGGCATTGCAAGATGGATTCCCAACCACTGGACCACCAGGGAAGTCCCATTACTCATTTCTTTTTACAGTGGTGTATTCCATTGGGTGGATGTATGGATAGTTCATCCCATCATCCCCTCTAGGTCATTTCCAGTCTCTGTTATTATCATGCATTTCCCACACATCTCTCTTTGGACAAGATTCCTAGAAGTAGAGTTGCTGGTTCAAAGGGCAAATGAACATGCAGATTTGCTGCATACTTCCACCATGCCATTATACTGTTCTACATTCTCACCAGAGGTGAATAAGAGTGCCTGTTTCTTCACAGCCTCACCAAGAATGAAGGGTCATATTTCTATCTCCATGTATATTTTTCCCCAAACAAAATGGAAGTTTATTTTCTGTCTTGTAAAAGTCCAGAGGTAGGTGGTCCAGGGCAGGCATGATGACTGCTCCACAAAGTCCTCTGGAATTCAGCCTTGTTTTCCCTGGTGGCCTCCATGCCCAATGTCTCACGGTTCAAGATGGCTGCCTCAGCTCCAGCCATCACATCTGCATTCCAGGCATAAGAATGATGAAGGGATAGAGAAGGTAGCAAAGAGAGTGCCCTCCGTGTAGTTTTAATTTCCATTTCTCTTATCAGAGCAAGGCTGAGCATGTTTTTAGGGCCAGTGCACTTATTTAATGTGATCTCTTGTCCATTTTTAAATATAGGGTAGTTGATTTTCTTCTTTATTTTTGGGAACTCTATATTAGGTATATTAACCCTTTGTCTGTGATATATATTGCAAGTGTTTTGTGAGACTTGGAGACTGAGGCTTAGAGAGGCCTAGGGGAGTGGGGCTCAGACAGGGGGTGGGGATCGCGGCCTCATTTCTCTGCAGAGGAGCTTAGGCCGGCAGCCCCCTCCCTTCCACAGTGGACAACGTGGTCCTGCAGCTTCTCGCTGGAGCTGCCAGAGCAGACACCACAGTTCGAACACAACCATGGGTGGCTGGCCTGCCTAACCTTGCCCCCAGCATATTCTCAACCTCGTGGCACACTAATGCCCTTCCCCAGCCCCGCCCCCGCCTCTCCCACAAAATGGAACAATCCCACCCCCTCACTCCATGGTTCCACCCACCCGTTGTGAGTAGCCCCGCCCCACCAGCCCCGTTTAAGCCCATCCTCCCAGCTGCACACGACTTCTGCAGAGGTGCATTCCAGCTGGCCCCACCTGATGGGGTAGCCCCTCCCCAACCCCTCTGGCAGCCAGATTCAAGTCTTCTCCTCGACGCCCGCATCTATGTGTCCTCCAGCACCGTGCCAACCTCTCAGCCTCACCTTCCCCCTCTATACACTGAACGCAGGAATAGTGTCACCCCAAAACCTGCTCCGGCACGGCCTTGATGTGTGACCTTAGGCGTGTCACTTCAGCTCTGTGACTTCAGTTTTCCTCTCTGTACAGTGGGTACATTGAGCTCCCTCCTCAAAACCCAGCCCCTCATTTCCCAGCTATGTCAACTTGGGCAAGGACCTTAACTGCTCTCTGCCTAAGTTTACCCACTCATAATGGGCTGTTGGGAGAACTTTGAGGAGGAAGATTGGACTCTCAGTATACAGCTGGCACTCAATAAATGTTTGGAGCTGTTCGCTTAGTTCCTCCAGGTAAGGAGATAAGGAAACAGGCAGTGATTGGAGGAGGTGGTGGCTGAGGGAAACGACAGCAAGTCGGGGGGCCCAGGGCCAGCACTGCAGACCCCAGGTGTTCCCATAGAAACCACGGCCCGGGCAAAGGCATGGAGGCTGGAATATGCTTGGTGCTTTTTTTCCTTTTTTTTTTTCTGCTATGGAGATTTTTTTTTCTAATTTACTTATTTCATTTATTTTTTATTTTATTTTATTTTAATTATTATTTTTTTGCGGTACGTGGGCCTCTCACTGCTGTGGCCTCTCCCGTTGCGGAGCACAGGCTCCGGACGCACAGGCCCAGCAGCCATGGCTCACGGGCCCAGCCGCTCGGCGGCATGTGGGATCCTCCCGGACCGGGGCACGAACCCGTATCCCCTGCATCGGCAGGCAGACTCTCAACCACTGCGCCACCAGGGAAGCCCTGCCAGTGTTTTTTAACTTAACAGTGAGCACCTGGCACATCATAGGTGCATCATAAAAATTCACCCAGGAAATTAAATGCTATAACAGAGGACCTTATTTAGATGATTTATGTCATGCTTGTTTGTGTTTTCTGAAACTGTTTTTATACTGAGCATATTAATTTGGCAATCAGAAGAGAAAACACATAAAGCTAATTCCATTAGAAAACATATGCATGTATGTTTCATGCCCTCCCCCCACCCCTCATCATGGCTGTTTATCTTCCCAGCTGCCTCTCCTTTCCTCCAGTCTGGCTCCTCCTGACTTCTCATTGAGAGTGGAGTTGGTACATCCCAGTTCCTAGGGTCTGGGGCTGGGCTGGGCTCCTAGAAAGTGTGCAATTAAGATAAGATGGAGAGGGAATTCCCTGGCGGTCCAGTGGTTAGGACTTGGCACTTTCGCTGCCGTGGCCTGCGTTCAATCCTTGGTTGGGGAACTAATATCTGCAAGCCGCAGGATGAGATGGAGAGATTTCCGGATGGGGGAACTGAGGCTCAGAGAGGTAAGTTGACCTGTTCAATGTCACATAACACATAAGTGTCAGTGGAAGCTGTCTGCCCCCAGAGCTCT